>NW_016819943.1:80112-94453 GCF_001698545.2 Rhinopithecus bieti
AAGGAAAAAAATTAAAAATATATAGAGTGTGTAGAGATGGGGTCTTGCGATATTGCCCAGGCTGGTCTTGAATTCCTGGCCTCAAACAATCCTCCTGCCTCAGCCCCCCAAAGTGCTAGAGTTATAGGCAGGAGCTACCAAGCCTGGCCTCCTACATTTGTAAAGAATCTATATTTCTCAATTGTTGAGTGTAGTGTTTCATGAATGACAATTAGGTCAGGGTGGCTGATAACATTTAAATATTTTATATCCTTAATTTTTATCTAGTTGTCATATTGATTCCTGGGAGAGATGCTACAATTTTTTCAAAATTAGCCGTGCATTTTCATCTTAAGAAAACAGATGCTAAAATCTGAAACTGCAGTTTTTGATTTGTTCATTTCTCCCTTTAGATGTTAGTATTTGCTCTTGTGTCTTGAGGCTCCGTTATTACTCGCATATATATTTATATAGTTCTGTCTTCTTAGTGAACCTTTTATCATTACGAAATTTTCCTATTTACCTCTGATTGTATTCCTTGTCTTAAAGTCTATTAAATTGATGTTAAGGTTGCCATTCTAGTTGTCTTTGGTGTTTGCATGGTATATATTGTTTCCTTATTCCATTTTTGTGTATATCTAGTGATTTTTATAATAAAAAAATTGTATAAGGAACATTCTGAATGGTAGATTATAGAGATTATGCATTCTGGTTTGTCCCTTTAAAGAGAGAGTTTAGTTCTGGCTGGCACTTACCTTGGTGAATTCAGTCTTCAGCATTGCACCGCACTCATGGTAGAGCAGCAGAAATCTCTAATCTCAGTTACTGAGTTTTTCCAGCTTCCAGCTGCACCTTTTAGCTTGATCCCGAGGTCTACTTCATGCCTGTAGTTTGTGAGCCAGCCAAGGATTTCTGCAGATTTGGGGGCTCATCTCTTTTCTGGTTCCCTTCTTCCTGATGGTCCCCCTTCCAAATTTTCCCCCAGGTTAATGTCTGCTTGTCTATCCCAGAACTCTCCCTTTTGACCACCAGAACTGCTAGTAACACTTCGAGTCCGTTGCTGGTGAATAGGGGAGTGCCCTTAGGCAAAACGTAAATAAAAATCTTACATGTATTTTTTCAACAGTATGCTTTTTGATTAATAGACAGGTGGCGGGCGGGGAAGGGTATACTCTTCTTTGATTTCTGTCTGGTGTTGTTTGTTTGTTTGTTTGTTTTTATTGACGACGTCCCACTCTGTCGCCCAGGCTAGAGTGCAGTGGTGTGATTATAACTCACTACAACCTTGTACTCCTGGGCTCAAGCGATCCTCCTGTCTCAGCCTCTCAAGTACCTGGGACTGCAGGCACATGCCCCATGCCTGGCTAATTTTTACTTTATGTTTTTGGAGACAGGGGTCTCACTGTATTGCCCAGTCTGGTCTCAAATTCCTGGCCTCATGTGACCCTCTCGCTTCAGCTTCCTTAGTAGTTGGGATTACAGGCGCAAACCACTGGGACTGGCTCAGTATACCTGTTCTTTTTTTTCTGTTTTTAGTTCATTGGTATTTAGTTCAGCTTTTATAATTACATGTGTGACAGTTAGTCCAACCATGGTACTCTGTCATTACAAGAAACTAGAACCCCCAAATTATTTTATTTTAATGTTTAAGAACATAGTTTTTTTTTATTGATAGAGTTTATTTTTAGAACAATGTTAGATTTTCAGAGAAACTGGGAATATAATACACAGAACTTCCATATTTCCCCTTGCACACAGTTTCCCCTACTATTAATGTGTCTTACATGAGTATGGTACATTTGTTACAACTGATAAACCAGTACTGATGCATTATTATTAACTAACATCCATTGTTTATTGAGATTTTAAAGCTTTTCCCTAATGTCCTTTTCTGTTCCAGGATTCCATTCAGAATATCATATTAGCTGGGCACAGTGGCTAACACTTGTAATTCCCGTGACTCAAGAGGCTGAGGCAGAAGGATCGCTGAGGCCAGGAGTTTGAGAAGATCCTGAGCAACATAGCGAGACCTTGTCTCTACAAAGAAAAAATAATGATAATAACTTGTAAAAAAAGAGAATATCATATTGCATTTAGCTGTCATGTCTCTTTGGGCCCTTCTTGGCCATGACAGTTTCTTAGACTTTCCTTGTTTTTGATGACCTTGACAGTTTTAAGAAATATTGGTTAGTATATTATAGGGTACCCCTTGATAGGAATTTATCTGAAGTTTTTCTCATGAATAGACTGGGCTATGGGTATTTGGGAGGAAGATCACAGAGGCAAGGTGGCATTTTCTTCACATCAAATCAAGGGGTACACGTGTTGCCAGCATGGTTTGGGACTGCTGATATAGACCTTGATCACTTGGCTAAAGTAGTGTTTGTCAGGTTTCTCCACTGTAAGTTACTTTCCCCCTTACTACTGTAAGTAGTACTGTAAGTCAGAACTGTACTGACTCCTTGGAAGTCCCTCTGTGCAGTCCACACTTAAGAATGTAGAGTTTTGCTTGCTTTTGCCTGTGTTCTAAATTGAGCTTTTTCAGAAACCTGAATTCTATTAGAGATAGATAGCTTCCAAGTTAGATTGTGTGTTGATTCATTCTTTGGTTTATTCATTTAACAGTTAACATGTTTAGTTAATGTACTACATGCTAGTTATTGTGCTTGTTTTCTGGTGGAGTGTAAGACTTTTTGAGAAATTATTTCTGTTCTCAAGAAGCACAGCCTATGTGTGTGATGAATATACAAGAAGTAAGCGCCATCATTAGGATACTTTCAGCTCCAAAATAAAAATACCCATCTAAGGTAGTTTAAATAATAAATGAAATTGTTGCCTCACACTCTAAGGAGGTCTGCCCATCAGCCTGTTATACACTTGCTTCAGTGACTCAGTGAATGCTATTAAGGATTGACAGCCTTTGCGTATTCCTCCTCTGCCATTTCCTGGTGTGTTGACTTTTGAGTTCAGATGTTTCACGTCATGGTTAAGAGTTTTGGGTATCACACTATTTGCAACCGGTATCCAAATAGGGAATGGTCCTTCTCTCATGCTTTCTTCCTTTTATCTGGGAAAAATTTCTTCCTTAGAGGTCTCCCAGTAGACATCTCTTTGACTCCAATTGGATCACATGACTACCCCTAGTTACACTGGAAGCTTAAAAGCAAAATCTGACATTTTAAACCTTTGATGTGGCAGGAGGCTTTGTCTACAAGGAAGGAGCCTGACAAAGGTAGTAGTTGTTGAACAGGTAGAAGCAGGAGCTGCCATAGGTGGACTAGAAGCAAATAGATAAGGACAGGGTATAGTTGACCTTAATCAAAAGGCAAAGGTGAAGTATACCTCCTAAAGGCTAGGCGAGTCTCCGAGTGGCTGACTTCTCTCTGACCTACGTTTTAGAGGATGAAATAGAGGAATGTGATTATGGGTAAGACAAAGCATTGCAGGCACAGCAGACAGACTGCACAGATGAAGGGAATTTCTTAGTGAAATGAGTTTCGCAGGGCACAGTGGAATGGTTTTGAGGGAAGGAAGCAGAAGGAAAATGAGTCCAGGTGAGGGCAAATGTAGTAGATGGTGGAGGACTGGTTGAGGAGAGGTGTTCTGAAGGGCCTATAAGCCACAGGGCAAGAGCCAAGGATGGAATTCTGTGGTCTTGGAAAGTTGCTTTGGTTCTAGAACTGGCTGATGCTTTCATGGTAATCAGCATCCTTACAAGGTATTGGTAGCTCTTAGCGCTCAGCACCCTGAAAGGCTTGCTCACCTCAGATGTTGAAGCAGTGTTTCCAGGAGACGTTCTTGCAGTTGATGGTGAGCTGCTTCGAGATCAGGGCTTTGACTGCACATGTTTAAAGTGGTAGTCCTTTAATTAAAATTTCATCCTGTAAGCATACCAGGCCTTTGTGGCTACTATAAATATATTTTAAAAGAAAAGTTGCTTCTACCTTGCGCCATCATGAACAGTTTCTGCTTTCTCTATCATTTCTATAGCCATTTGACAGAAGCTTTCAAAAGTGAGTCAGATTTTTTCCCTCCACAATTAATACAATTTTTATCTCTTTAATTTTTCCTTCTGGAAAGGAAGAGGAGGCTGCAAAATGGGCCCGGGAAGAAGAAGAAGCCCAGCGTCGATTAGAGGAGAACCGGCTGCGGATGGAAGAGGAGGCAGCCAGACTCCGGCATGAGGAAGAAGAACGGAAGAGGAAGGAGCTGGAGGTCCAACGGCAGAAGGAGTTAATGCGCCAGAGGCAGCAGCAGCAAGAGGCTCTCCGGAGGTTGCAGCAGCAACAGCAGCAACAACAGCTGGCGCAGATGAAGGTAAAGCCCGAGGCATCAACCTTAGGAGCTCCTTGCTAACATTTTTTAGTTAGGTAGGTGCTGGCTGTACCAGTAGAAGTAAAACTGTACTTTCTTTCTTTCCTTTTTTTATATTAAAGTATTTGAAATTATTTATTTATTTTTGAGACTGGGACTCACTCCCATCACCCAGGCTAGAGTGCAGTGGCATGATCTTGGTTCACTGTAACCTTGACTTCCTGGGCAGCTCATACGATCCTCCCACCTCAGCTTCCCCAATGGCTGAGACTACAGGCGCGCGCCGCCACACCTAACTAGTTTTTTATGTTTTTATTAGAGATGGTGTTTCACTATGTTTCCCAGGCTTGAACTTCTGGACTCAAGCAGTCTGCTCACCTCAGCCTCCCAAAGTGCTGGGATTACAGGCATGAACCACTGTGCCCAGCACTTTCTTTATCATTGAATATTACTACTTTGGTTTTTTGATCATCAATAAGGTATATAATGCACGTACTTTGTATTAGGCATTTAAATGAGAGAGGAGTAAACAAGAGGATAGGACATGAGCAATAATGCAGGCAAAACATGTAAATCTGTTTGGTTCGTAAATTTGATGTGGCCCAGTAAACACCGGAGTGCCTATTCTATACCAGTTCAGCACTGCTGAGACAAAGATAAATGAGACAAGGCAGTTGCTCCCAGAGAGCTCACAAACTTAAAAATATAGGCATGTAAACATTCATATGTGTGAATGGGAACTAGAATATAGGGCTTGAAACAGAGTTGGCCATGGGCATTTATTGAAAGTTACATTAAGAGGTGATATATACAAAGTGTTGTTTTAAGGAGGATTCAAACCTTTTTTTTTTTTTTTTTTTTTAACAAGGAGAAAGTGAATACTGGGTAAACACAGCCCAGTAAAGAGGCTATGTTGGTGCTGGTGTGAATGAATAGGAGAGGCCAGCAGGAGGGAGCTGGCCTGATAGCAGTCAGCAAGACTTAATTACTCTCTGGAGCTGAGGGAGGAAGGCAGAAGCTGGGGTGCCTGCCAGAATAAGTTTCAGGACTGAGAAGGTAGTGGAACTGTTGATGGAATTGGAGTAATTGGGAAGGGAGGAGCAGATTTATGGCAGGGTCTGCTAACTTCATGCTGGGTCTGCAGTGAGCAGTAAGGTTTAGTGTCCCCTATCTTTAAGGAACTCACAGGTTAGATATGTAAACCAGAAAGTAGAATATAGTATGGTGAATGTAGTGGGAGAGGTGGCATGGAGTCAGTCATTCTCAGAGTTCCGTCGCTTGGGAACTTGTGAGATGTCCGGATTCACACCCCAGACCTATTGAATCAGAACCTCTAGGGGTAGAACTGAGAAATCTTGTATTTAAACAAACCCATGCTCTCTAAAATGTGAGAACCACTGTCCATCTGGGAAGTTTGGAAAGGATTCTTGAAAAAAAGATAACTTCCAAACAGTCTGGCTTTCAGCATTTTTACTATGACATATCTGTTTATGGGTCTCCTTGTGTTTAATCTACTCAGAATTCATGGCGCTTCCTGGATGTGTAGATTAATGTTTTTCTATAAATTGGAGAAGTTTTTAGCCATTGTTTCTTCAGTTATGTGTTCTGTTCCTTTCTCTCTCTCCTTCAGGCACTTGAGTGATGCTTATGTTGATGTACTTCATGCACTTAGTGGTGTCTCATTTCTCTAAGGCTGTCTTCAGTTTTCTTCGTGTTCGTCTCTGTTCTTTGTGTAATCTGTATTGATCTATCTTTAAGTTTATTTCTTTCTTTTGCCAGTTCAGATATACTGTAGTGTACCTCTAGGGATTTTTTTTTTAACTAAACAATTTTTATATATATTTAGGGCATACAAGTGTAGGTTCTTAATTGCATACATTGCATAGTGGTGAAGTCCGGGCTTTTTGTGTACTTATCTCCTAAATAGTGAGCATTGTATCCAGTAGGATACTGGATTATTCACCCCTTACTTACCTCCTATTCTCCCAGCTTTTGGGGTCTCCAGTGTCCATTATTCCACTTCGTATGCCTGTTTGTATCCACTGTTTAGCCCCAACTTTTAAGTGAGAACATGTAGTATTTGACTTTCTGTTTCTGGGTTACCTTACTTAGGATAATAGCCTCCGGTTCCATCTGTGTTGCTGTGAAAGACAAGATTTCATTCTTTTTTGTGGCTGAGTAGCATTCCATGCTTTATATAAACACCACATTTTCTTTATCCAATCCTCCATTGACGGGCAGAGTTTTTAATTTCATTTATTATACTTCGGTACTCCAGAATTTCCTTTTGGTTTTTTAAAAAATATCATCTATCTATCTCTTTATCAATATTCTTTATTTGGTGTGACACTGTCATCATACCTTCCTTTACTACTTTAGTCATAGCTTTCTTAGGTTCCCTGAAATAGCTTTTATAACATATGTGAAGTCTTTGTTAAGTCTGACATCTTGTTCATTGTCACAGGCAGTTTTTGTTTCCTGCTTTTTTCCCCCAGTGTATAGGTTATACTTTCCTGTTTCTTGCATGTCTCGTAATTTTTTATTGGCAGCTGGACTTTTTGATAATGTCTTGTAGCAACTCTGGGTATCTCCATTCGCCCCTTCCAGCTTGATTTTCTTACTTGTTTGTTTATTTGTTTTGTGACTGGATAGATTATTTTAGTGGAGTCCAACTCTCCCCTCCTCCCCCTGACCATGTTGAAGACTTTGCTGTTGCCCATGCCGGGGGTACAGCACTGGGTGTGCCCAGAGTAACTCCGAGGTGACATTGGGTTTGGCAGGGCTCTCTTTGATTGTCTTTTCTACACTCAGCTATTTCACTCCACTTATTGCTAGACGATTGCTCTGTTGTTCGTAACCCGTTTCCTGTTTGCCCTGAGAATATTCCTGGTGGTACATGTGGCTGCAGCGCTGACCCTGAGGTAACTCTGGGATTACAGTCCTAACCTTACCCCTAAATGCTTTTTAGAGAATTACATCCAAACAGCACTGATGCAGTTAGGACAGCTTGTTGGAACAGAAAACAGATGCCAAAGGATCTAGATAAAAACCCCTGCAAGTTAGCTCTAGGTAAATGCTGCAGCTGCACGTGCTGCCAGCAAATATTCTCGAGGCAGATGGGAAATGGGTTAAAATTGTCCTGGGCTGGGTGCAGTGGCTCACGCCTATAATCCCAGCACTTTGGGAGGCCAAGGCTGGTGGATTGCTGGAGCCCAGGAATTCAGGACGAGCCTGAGCAACATGGTGAAACCCCATCTCTACCAAAAAAAAAACAGTACAAAAATTTATTCAGGCGTGGTGATGTGTGCCTGTGGTCCCAGCTACTTGGGAGGCTGAGGTGGGAAGATTGCTTGAACATGGAAGACGGAGGTTGTAGTGAGCCAAAATCACACCACTGCACTCCAACCTGGATGACGGAGTAAGACCCTGTCTCCAAAAAAGGAAAAAAAAAGTCCCTTGGGACATACACTGACAGACTGATCCACTTAAATTCAGGTTTCTTTGAAAAAATAGCTCCTGAGGTCTATATATGAAATTTGTTTTGACTCCGGGAGGATTTCTTCCAGTTTTCTTTAACTAGTTTTCTCAGATAAGGTAGCAGCCTCCTACAGTTTAGCCTGTATCTCCTATGAATCTACCAGTTTCCTCCCAATTGCCTTTTACCCCAACTTCTACTGTTTCTGAAAACACCATTAGGCTTGAACTCCTCCACTATCTGTTGCAAATAAAGTCAGTTCCTTGGGAAGAAACCTGGAGCTTTCTGTTTTCTACCTGTTTCCTACACTCCTACCTTCAGACAAAAATCTCTCAGTCAGCTCTGGAAGTGGGCACAGTAGTCTGCTTTCCTCTAACATTTGCTGAAGCGTGAGCAGAATAGTAGCCTCAGGTCTTCTTGGCTTGCTTCTCCTGGTGGCTTGGCCCAGCCAGCCCTATTGGTGATCACGGCCCTAGTATTGGTATTGCTGTGGTCAAGAGTTTCCATCCTATGAGTGGGGCTGGGCACAAGAAGAGAGCCCCCACATCAGTTGCACTTGTTTGGAACTTAGCATTTGTCACAGGTAACCAGCATCAGGGTGAGACACACCAGTGTGCTTTTCCCAGGAAGAAAGCCTGCTGACTGATGACTGAGGGGAGAAGGGAGCCGTGTCTTGACTATACCAGTGTAGAATGGAGTTTTTGTCTCATTAAGCTGGGAGGAGAGAAGGAGAGAGTAGGTCTTGGTTTAAGTGTCACAAATTCTTGCTGTTCTTACTGATTTTAGCAAATACTCTTGAATAAACTTTTTTTTTTTCTTTTTCATTTGCTCTATGCCCTTAGGAGTATTACCAGAGACTTTATTTATTTTTTTGAGACAGGGTCTGGCTCTGCTGCCCCGGCTGGAGTGCAGTGGCACAATCTCGGCTCACTGCAACCTCCACCTCAGCGATCTTCCTGCCTCAGCCTCCCGAGTAGCTGGATTACAGGTGTGCGCCACCACACCCAGCTATGTTTTTTTATTTTTAGTAGAGATAGGGTTTTGCCATGTTGGCCAGGCTGATGTCAAAATTCTCACCTCAAGTGATCACCTGCCTCGGCCTCCCAAAGTGCTGGGATTACAGGTGTGAGGCCCTGCTGCCAGTCAGAGAGTTTAAATGATTATTTTAAAAATGATCTTCACCAGTTTTGCCAGGGAGCAGGTCCATGCAGTTCCTCATGCTGTCATTCTGACAGTGAAACAGTTATTTCTTAAAGCAAAACCAGTGTTGAAATGTAAGGTAGCAATGTTAGGGCAGAACAAGAAGAATATAGTTTCAAAAATCAGTGAAGGATGGTAGGCATTCAGGGGTCCCTGTTGGCTTTTGATTTGTCAAAAGTTTGTTCTGAGAAGCATGATTGACACACTGCAGTTCTCCTGAGTGGGCATTATAGGGTGATGGTTGGGCTGGTAAGTGTCATGAGGCAATGTTGAAAGAGTTCTGGGATATTATTTCTGATGTACAAGGAAGATTTAAGGAAAATGAAAGCTATCAACAGACATAAGTCTATATAAGGAATACTTAAGTTTGGTCTGCAGTTACCTTAGAGAGCAGATCTATGAAATATGGAGTATATATTTTGTGTGTATGTATACCTAGAGAGAGTGTGTGTGTATGTATATGTGTGTGTGTATGTGTGTATGCGTATGTATGTGTGTGTTATAAAGAGAGAAATAGAGAGTAGGGCCAGGGAGGAGAGAGAGAATAAATATATATTGGCACAGCAATAGGAAGATTCTCAGAGGTGCCCGTGAGGATAGACGGCCATTTCTGGAGGCATTACCTCTATTCCCGGTGCTGACTGAGTTCTGCTGAAGCGGGCTTGAAAGATTGTTTCCTGGTTATCATGGGGTGACACATCTACTGTGATATTAGAAAGCATCAGTGGTTACTGGCTGCATCAGAATGATTAAAATATGCTGATTCTCCTGCCTTCCCTTCTGATCTTCTGATTGATTACATGTGGTGGAGCCAGGGCCTCTATATTTTTATAGGTCCCTTCAGGTTATGCTGCCAGTTTGAGATCTACTGCCTTACTTGATCTTGATAGTGCCTTCAAATGAGTCATTTCCTATGGAGAAAAAGTTAATTTTTGCTCAGTTTTGCCTCTCAACACCTCCTTCCCCCAGTCTTTGTTAACTTCCCTCTGCACCCCTCCCCAACCCCAGGGCAGGTGCATTTTGAGAGAAATGCCCTATTGTCTATCTTATTGGCCAAAAAATGTTAAGGGTTGATTATGTTCACTAGTGTTGAAGACATTCATTTGATGAGTTGTTTGGCAATATCAGTGGTGGTTTAAACTGTTTATACCTTTTATCCTATCAATATCCACTGTTACAGATTTCTGCTGTAGGTCCATTCTTTTGGGGGACTGTTTGGCATTTTATTTGTTTTGATCTATATACATGTATCATTTTTATTAAATACATTTTTTAAGTCTGGTTAGGTTTCTTTTTTATTGTGTTTACTTGTTTGATGCCTCAGTATTAAAAGTGTATCTTTTTCTGGCCAGGAAGATCAAGGGTTTCTCTGAGAATAATCAGGCTTTGAGAATATTGAAATATTTAGGACCCAGATATTTATACTCTATTTTAGTCAATAATCTTAAGGGATGGGAAAAATAAAATTATTGGTTAAAAGCAGCTTAATGTTCATGACTAGAAGCTACAGCCTGGTTAACAGGGGCTCCCTTTCATAAAGGCTGATCAAGAACTATGCCAGCATCTCTCATGAGATGAGAAATCTCACGGTGCTACCCTCAGAAATCATGCCCTTAACCCTTTCACTGGACAGCAGCATATCATGTCCTTTGTTGCTTTTGTCAGTTAAAAAATCCTTAAGCCAATTTAGTGATTCTTTTGTTTACTCCTCTTTATGGTTGTATATTGCTGTTTATGTCAGTACCAGATGTAACAAATTTGTTGTCACCAAGTGTTAGATCAAATATAAGTGTATATGTGTATTATAAGTTGTCTTAAATAAACTTAGGTTTGGAGCAGTGACAAAAACTTAAGCAAAAGGAGCTAACTGAGCGGATAGTAAGTAAAAGCAATGAAGAAGGAAATTTGAATTGAATGTGGTAAATGAAGTTGACAGAAATGCATTTGTTCTGGGTGTACATAATGCATTATTGCTTCTTTGTTTCCTGTCCACATTTCCTCATGAACTTTCCTGCCTTTCCTTTTTTGTTAGCTTCCCTCTTCTTCAACGTGGGGCCAGCAGTCCAATACAACAGCATGTCAGTCCCAGGCCACACTGTCGTTGGCCGAAATCCAAAAACTAGAGGAAGAACGAGAACGGCAGCTTCGAGAAGAGGTAAAATTTTAAAGTTTTTATTTAAAGGGACCTAGTCAAGCAGTGTTCCAGAATATCTAGCGTGCATTATGGATTAGTGGTTACTGAGGACAGTTACTGTCAGAATTGTTTTGTGTCTGAATTGGATGTTCATTATTAAACTTCGTCCCATAATTTGGTTACCCTAGCAGATGTGAAGGATCTCATAGGAATAACATGAAGATTGGGAGATTGAGTAACATAACTGTTCAGTTTTCTTAAGCATTTTACTGTAGTTCTTGAGAAGACCTCGTAAATAAAAACGCATGGGTTGTTCAAAATTGTGGGTGAGTTGTGTGCAGATAATCTTTTGTAAGTCTGATGTCTAGAAAGCAGAATGTATTTTTCTCCAAAGACACTGGGTTCCCTGACTAGTCTAGAAAAATATGACAGAAATAAAGTACCTCTGCTTTTAAGTGTATATCCTATAGTTCATCATTAGGGTAGGAAGGGTACAAAAGAGTGTAAAAGGGAAGGGGAATAACACAGCTTTTGACAGAGAGGAGAAAATGAATAATTCATAGTTTGGTTCAGTATGCCATTTGGTGCCTCATTCATTCATTCATTCATTCATTCATTCAACACATGCTTACTGAATACCTACCTACTTACTTAAGGTCTGGGGATATAGCTGAGTCTAAAACAGGCAAGATTTTCTGCATTCATGAAGCTGACCCTCTGGTTGAGGAGAGAAAAGTAGAAAATATAGCGTATGAGAGGTTGATAAGTGTCAGAGAGATAACAAGGGAAGGTGGGTGGGGAGAGTGTTGGGAATCAGGGGTAGTGATGGTGTGGTGGATTTAGGTAGTGGGGTCTGAGAGGGCCTCTGAAAAGGTGACGTAATATAGCAGAGTCCTGAAGAACATGCTTTATGTAGATATGATTTGAGGTAGAGCTGTCAATTTGTTAGAGAATGTAAGTTGTCATTTTTGGATTTCGGTCATGTGGTTTACTGAAATTAGGAGGGCGTTGGATACACAAGGAGAAGTGGAAATTACCTATTTGTGTTTACCATGTAGTGTGCTTGAAGTCATCCAGTAAGAGAAGATGTTTCTTCACACTTGAAGATGACCTTATTTCCTACCTTTATTTAAAAAAAAAAAAAAAAGGATTGAACTTTCTTTGGAATCATCTTTCTCTAAAAGGTTACCAACAAATGGATGCAGAACAGAGTATATCTCTCCCTTCAGGGCTAAAAATTATCCCACTAATTTTGGTCCCCACCAAATGAAAAGATAATAATAGTGGTGATGACAAGGAATCCCAGGTCTCCTCCCGCCTGCCAGAAGTTAATAATTATTTCATTTGTATTTTATTTTTGTTTTTTTTTCCTTTTAGGGATTGAGTCTCGCTCTGTCACCCAGGCAGGAGTGCAGTGGCGCAATCTCGGCTCACTGCAACCTCCACCTCCTGGGTTCAAGCGATTCTCCTGCCTCAGCCTCCCAAGTAGCGGGGATTACAGGCCCCTGCCCCCCCCCCCAGCTAATTTTTTTTTTTTTTTTTTTTTTAAATATTTTTAGTAGAGATGGTGTTTCACCATGTTGGCCAGGCTGGTTTCAAACTCCTGACCTCAAGTGATCCACCCGCCTTAGCCTCCCAAAGTGTTGGGATAACAGACGTGAGCCACCGTGCCCAGCCTTCATTTGTATTTTCATTTAATTTTCTTGGAACTTTTAAGTCTTCCCATACCCTTCATAAGGGTGTCTCTTAATACATATTTCTTACATAGAAAAACCTAAGATAATTTTATTTCGTTGTCATCCCTGGAGGCATCCTTTCTGGGGGCCTCTAACCTGTTCTGATCTGGACACTCTCAGCTTGCTACATAGCTGCTGTTTTTTTTTTTCTTGAGTTCCTGTTATTTACATGTTTCTCCCAGGACTGATTTTTACTTTCTCATGTTTTTTCTCCGATTTTCCATCTCTGTGCTTTTATCTTTTTTGATAAGATCTCGCTCTGTCTCCTGGGCTGGAATGTAGGTAGGACTACAGGCGTGTGCCACCATGCCTGGCTAATTTAAATTTTTTTTTTTTTTTTTGAGACAGTTGTCACTACATTACCCAGGCTGCCCTCAAACTCCTGAGCTCAAGCGATCTTCCCACCTTGGCCTCCCAAAGTGTTGGGATTATAGGCATGAGCCACTGCGCCCTGCCCTTTTTATCTTTTCTATGGGGCATTTTCTCAGTGTTACCTCCAGTCCTTCTGTTGGGCTTCTCCTCTTAGAGACAGGGTCTTGCTCTGTCACCCAGACTGGAGTGCAGTGGTGTAATGGTAACTCACTGTATCCTTGAACTCCTGAGCTCAAATGATTCTCCTGCCTAGGCTTCCCTAAATGTTGGGTATTACAGGCATGAGCTACCACATCTGGCCAAGTTGAGCTTTTAATATGTGCTATCTTATATCAAACGTCTGTGAGTCCTTATTTTGTTCTTTTAAGTATTTTTATAGCCTTTTATTCTTGTTTCATTGAATGCACCATCTTACCTCTCTAAGGATATTACTTACTGATAGCTTTTTTAAAAGCCAACTCCTATTTTCCCGTTCTCTTATTTCTATTTCTGCTGAATTATTTTTGTTTGTTTTTTTCTTTGGCTTTTATGTTAGAAGTTTATGTCAAATGTTAGGTAATTTTGGGCTGTTTGTTCCTATTTACAAATAAGGCACTCAAAAGCTGATTAGAGGTTCTGGTATGTACAGCACCTTGATAGACTTTCCTGTAATCGTTTCTGGCTGGGTTTTTCTGTTGGGGATGTCCACCCCCCACCCCCACTCCAATTTGCTGGTACCTACCTATAGGTGTGTTTTCTTGTCAAGCTGGTTTCTTGTCAAGGATAATGTACCAGTCTGGTTTGGCTTCTTCAGACAGGGAATGTTCAATTTTCTGCTGTGTTGAGGGAGAGTGAATTGCATAACTGCTTAGAGTGCGGGAGGCAATTTGTAGTCTTACTGCTTCTTTTTACAGCCTTTCAGCCAGTCTTCCTCTGTTTGAGAGATTCAGCATGTCCAGTTTCTGAGCCTTCTTTATGAATCTGCCTGTTTCTGAGCTCCTTTACTTAGATTTCAATTTATTGGGTCTGTTACATTGGTTCTCATTATTTATCTGCTTTTCAGATTTTAAAAAATCTATTCTGTTTTCTTTGTCCTTATGGGTTTATGCTGTGTGTGTGTGTGTGTGTGTGTGTGTGTGTGTGTGTGTGTGT
>NW_016819943.1:94723-105119 GCF_001698545.2 Rhinopithecus bieti
ATAAATAATCTGTCATTTTGGTGGGGGTTTTAGGAAGTAAACATGTTTTATTTCTATGCTTAACCAAAGGCCTACTTAATTTTTTAGAAGTAATTCTGGCCGGGTGCAGTGGCTCACGCCTGTAATCCCAGCACTTTGGGAGGCCGAGGTGGGTGGATTACGAGGCCAGGAGTTCGAGACCAACCTGACCGACATGGTGAAACCCTGTCTCTACTAAAAATACAAAAATTAGCCAGGCATGGTGGCAGGCGCCTATAATCCCAGCTACTCAGGAGGCCGAGGCAGGAGAATCACTTGAACCTGGGAGGTGGAGGTTGCAGTGAGCTGAGGTCGTGCCATTGCACTCCAGCCTGGGTGACAGAGTGAGACCCTCTCTCCAAAATAAATAAATAAGTAAATAAAGAGGTAATTTTGAGGCCAGGCACGGTGGCTCACGCCTGTAATCCCACCACTTTGGGAAGCTGAGGTGGGTGGATCACTTGAGGCCAGGAGTTCGAGACCAGCCCGACCAATACGGTGAAATCCCATCCCTACTAAAAATACAAAAAATTAACCGGGCATCGTGGCTTGAACCTGGGAGGCAGAGGTTGCAGTGGGCTGAGAGTGTGCCACTGCATTTCAGCCTAGGCGAAAGAGTGAGACACCATCTCAACAACAACAAAAAAGGAAGTAATTTTGCATTTGATGTTTTATTCTCCTTTTTAATACTGTTAGCGATTTACATTTTTATTTGCAACAGCAGAATTTAATCCCATCAAGTTAATTTTATGTAGCTACTATGTGTTTGCATTCCATTTAGTATACCGGATATTTATAACTATTATCTAAAAACAAGAATCCTCAGCTAGGTTCTATTTTTATGCAACAGCAAAGGCGCCAGCAGAGGGAGTTGATGAAAGCTCTCCAGCAGCAGCAGCAGCAGCAACAGCAGAAACTCTCAGGTTGGGGGAATGTCAGCAAACCTTCAGGTACCACGAAATCTCTTCTGGAGATCCAGCAGGAAGAGGCCAGGCAAATGCAAAAGCAGCAGCAGCAGCAGCAGCAGCAGCACCAGCAACCAAACAGAGCTCGTAACAATACGGTGTGTGCATTTTCCTAAGCTGTCGTTTTATGGACTAGTATTATCTTTTCTGACTGTCTTCTTATCTTTTTAACATGATTAACGATAATAATTTTTCTCTTTTTCTTTAACAGCATTCCAACCTGCACACCAGCATTGGGAATTCTGTTTGGGGCTCTATAAATACTGGTCCTCCTAACCAGTGGGCATCTGACCTAGTCAGTAGTATTTGGAGTAATGCTGACACTAAAAACTCCAACATGGGATTCTGGGATGATGCAGTTAAAGAGGTGGGACCTAGGAATTCAACAAATAAAAATAAAAACAACGCCAGTCTCAGGTAGGGCTCAAAATGACCACACCTATGCACCTTGGTTGGTTGGGAGGTGAGGATGGAGGAAGTTTGATGTTGGGTGGGCAGGAAAAGGTAGTTATTTAGTTTTTACTTACCGTTTTCATCTGTGTTCAAGCACATGCAGTCGTAATTATGGTGATTGCTTTCTTCCCCATAGAAACACATTCGTATTAATTCTTGGGGCTCCTTCTGCTGAGCACTTATTCTATCGCCTAGCACATGGTAACCACTTAATAAATATTAGAAATAGTATAATGTTTTTGTTGTGTTGTTGAACATTTCTTCAAGCTATTCTTTAGATACCTCAGCATTTTTCCTAAATTTGTATTTTTAAGTGATTCATACTATTAATATGAGTATTATAAATTACCTCTGTAATGACCTTAAACCTATTTATTTTTATAAGTTAGTTACATTTTCATCTTCATCTTTCTTTCCTCAGTATACAGTGTTGTTGAACGAGCATGGGTTTTAGTGTTGAATACATGAACTCAAATCCCAGCACTACCACTTATTAGCTGTGTGACCTTGGGCAAGAGGGAACCTCTTTGGGCCTCAGTTCCCTCACCGGTAAAATGAAGATAATAATAACAACTTTATGCATGTAGTTGCAAAGATTAAATGAATACATGATAAGTAGTAAGTGCCTGGCACATAGTAACTACTTAATAAATGGTAGTGTTGTCCGATTGTTTCTTCTTGATTTAGGGCCTAACATATTATGAATATAGGACAATAAATTTTTGTTAGTTTATTGAGCATCTTTGCCAGGCACTGTGCTATAGGCTTTTTCATACAATATCTTTATTACTTATGATAACCCAAAAAAGTGTTAGTACCATTTTACAGATGAGGAGACTGAGGCTTAGTAAAATTAAACAACTTACCTAAGGACACATAGGAAGAATTTCATCCTTTTGTCTAAATAGATGCCCTTTGTCCACAAATTAAGATATATTAACTGAGACTAGATTTTAAGGGTATATCCAATCCAAATATTTGAATTTTTTTCTTTTTTGGAGCCAAGCATTGGATTACTGGACATCCATCCAGTGTTGCCAAGACATTATATATGGTGTTGTGCTATAATCATATAGTAACAGTTTCTGGGAATATAATATCGCCCTATTGTTTTGCTTTAGTAAATCTGTAGGTGTGTCTAACCGGCAGAATAAGAAAGTAGAAGAAGAAGAAAAGTTGCTGAAGCTCTTTCAGGGAGTAAATAAAGCCCAAGATGGATTTACCCAGTGGTGTGAACAGATGCTTCATGCCCTTAATACGGCAAATAACTTGGATGGTAAGAATTGGGAAGGGAAACCCGGCATGTGGAATGACAGAGCAGGACCCACAGAGAGGCTGGCAAATTTGAGCAGTGGTCCAGAAGTCAGAAGATGAAATCTAAGGAGGTCAACTCCTGCACCTGCCGTGGGAACTTGACTCTTTAATAGTATTACTTGTAAGAAAAGTCTAGTAATACTAAACTTTTAGTAATAGGTTATTGGTGGTTGTCAAAAATTAAATGCCATCTTAGACTGCCTTAATGATACACAGGACAGAGGAGGTCTTAGTTCCATACTGTTCATTTTATGGGGAACATTGCCAGCTATGTCAGGTTAAAAAAAAAAGTAACTGTCATGCTGGAGACAAAGGTCAACCTGGACAAGTGATGACTGAGGTAATGTGACATCATTCCCTTTCTACCTTTGGGGGAGGGAGTGGGAATTGTGATAAAGCAAGTGTACTTATTTTGTGTGAGGTAAAACTAGGACCAATGTGCAGAAGTGAAAAGGCTTTGGCACAGTTCAGAAAAAAACTTGCTGATGGTTAGCTGTTTATAAACAGAACTGTCTCCCATCCCTGAATGTTTGAAGAGAGACTGGTCATGTCAGGATTCCCATAACTAACAGGCTGAATTAATTAGTCCACCTCTGATACCCTGTCTAAAACCAAGAAACTGTGAAAAACAGAAGTAAAGGAATTAAAGGGTTCCTTTGCAGCAGTGTAACAATATCTAGTGATTTAAAAGTCTACAGAGAAAACAATTTTAAATAACAGTAATGGCTGCCATGCATTAAGCACCTACCATGTGCTAGGCACGCTCTTGGAGTTAACATGTAGTATCCCAGTTATTTGATTAGCAGTGATTTTTGAGGATACCTTTACAAGATAGGTGATATTATCCCCATTTTATAAATTAGGAAACAGAGGCTCAGAATGGTTAAATAACTCATCAAGGTCACACAGCCAGCAAATTTCGGAGTCAGGTTTTAAACCCGTGTTTGTCTAACTCTGATACTCATGCTTTTCTCCTATAACACACACTGCTTACATTTTCCATTTGATTTCTCTCTAAAAAAATCTCAGTGGATTGAAAGTTCCAGGAGGATATAGCTGTTTTCTTTAGTATACGTTGTAGTGCCTGGCACACATAATAGGAGTTAATAAATATTTATTGAATTTGGGGATTTTTAAGGGAAGAATGAATCCCCAAATTACTTCAGCCTTAGTCAAGTAACTGTTTCAGTCAGTGTAACATTCAGTGAAATTAAACATGTGATATGGGTGTTGTGATTATAGTGTTTTTTTCATTTGTATAGGGTAGATTAAAGAATATTTAAACACAATTGCTGCATACTTATCAAGTTTCTGTCATTAATGTTTGATTAGGTATAAAGATATATTAAAAATGGAAACTGATTTTTGTATGTTCTCTTTCATTATTTCATTGTTACCCTTGTCTTCTCCCCTCCCATTTTGCAGTTCCCACATTTGTTTCTTTCCTGAAAGAAGTAGAATCTCCTTATGAGGTCCATGATTATATCAGGGCCTATTTGGGAGATACTTCTGAGGCCAAGGAGTTTGCCAAGCAGTTCCTTGAGCGCCGTGCCAAACAGAAAGCCAACCAGCAGCGGCAGCAGCAGCAGCAGCAGCAGCAGCAGCAGCAGCAACAGCAGCAACAGCCATCACAGCAGCCTCAGCAGCAGCCGCAACAGCAGCCGCAGCAGCAGGTATAAAGTAGTGTGTATGCAGTACCTCTGAGGATTAATACCTTTAGATGTTGAGTAACCCAAGAAATGAAAATTAATACAAAGGTACCATTTTTGTATATCCAGTAACCGTGCTTTTAAAAATGTGTAGACTTCATGTTTTCAAATTACTTGTCCAGATACCTTTGTGTATCTCCCAAATAGCAAGTTACAACCATTCATTTTACACTAGGTTTACCAGTTGCATTTTTCTTGGTTCATATTTGTGTCATAGTTTGATTGCACGTTTCAACGTGTCAAACCCATAGATCTGGTTTTGAAAAGTTAAAACTTAAAATGTTGAATTCTCCAGTGTTCAGGATGCACTGTACTCAGTACTGACAACACTGCAGCATGCCAGATACTTCATGTTGTTGGGGATGTAAAAGATACAGCAGTGATTCTCATTATTCACAGTAGTTATATTCTGTAAAGTCCCCATGAACACTGAATTTGAGCAAATACTGAACCATTGCTCCTAGGGGATGGAGTTAGGTTCCCATAAACCTCTAGTCACAACATTTTCCTCACCTGATGAGTACATAATCTTATTTTATGTGTGTGTCTTTTTAAAGACACCTCATTTCATATATGTTGATTCATTAATATTGAACTCACCACCAATAGCACTACTATTCATGCCCAAATGAAGCTTATCCAGCACACATATTTTCTTCCTAAGGCACCTCACAGCCTTCCTGTACTTAGGAACACCAACCAGTTCTTCAGCACTATAGTTGAGGGCCACTTTAAACGGTGAAATCCAGTGGCTCATGCCTATAATCCCAGCAGTTTGGGAGGCCGAGGTGGGTGGATCACGAGGTCAGGAGTTCAAGACCAGCTTGGCCAACATGGTGAAATACCGTCTCTATGAAAAATACAAAAATTAGCCGGGCATGGTCATGTGCTCTTATGGTCCCAGCTACTCAGGAGGCTGAGGCAGGAGAATTGCTTGAATCTGGGAGTCAGAGGTTGCAGTGAGCCAAGATCTCACCACAGCACTCCAGCCTGGGTGACAGAGTG
Source organism: Rhinopithecus bieti (assembly GCF_001698545.2). Lineage (NCBI taxonomy): Eukaryota > Metazoa > Chordata > Mammalia > Primates > Cercopithecidae > Rhinopithecus > Rhinopithecus bieti. The sequence goes on from NW_016819943.1 coordinate 100,188, forward strand.
AGACTCTGCCTCAAAAAAAAAAAAAAAAAAAAAAAAAAAAAAGTGAAATCATTAATAAAAGCACAAAATTTGGAAAACATGGCACTTTAGATCACAAAAAGAGCACTTGTTGGCAGTATTGAGAACTGTAATAAGAAGGCATTGTTTCCTTGTTCTACCTTGACTGGGAATATATGCCTTTAGCATCTCATGTTTTTTGCTGAGTATGTGTATTTCTAGAATGACCATAAAAGCACTACAAGTATTCATTTTGGGGTTACAAATACATTTTAACAAGTAGGTGAATTCACAAATACAGAATCTGTGAGAATCAGTTGTACAAGTTTTCTGAAAGACAAGTTGGCAAGGCTCATGGAAGGACATAAAGATATTCATATCCTTTCCTCCTGTAATTGTTATTCTAGAGAGAATCAGTATTCATTATGGGTCACTTCCAATGAGGATGTGGAAGATACAGAGAAGTACAAGGCATTTAACATCCAACTGGGTAATGGGCTAACAGGCATAAATTGAAGGAAAGTGAAAGATGTAAACACTGAAACACTAGGAAAATTTTTATTTATTTATTTATTTTTAGACGAAGTGTCACTCTGTTGCCCAGGCTGGAGTGCAGTGGCACGATCTCGGCTCACTGCAACCTCCAACTCCCGGGTTCAAGTGATTCTCCTTCCTCAGCCTCCCGAGTAGCTGGGACTACAGGCACACACCACCATGCGTGGCTAATTTTTTGTATTTTTAGTAGAGATGGGGTTTAACTATGTTGGCCAGGCTGGTCTTGAATTCCCGACCTCATGGTCCACCCGCCTCAGCCTCCCAAAGTGCTGGGATTACAGGCATAAGCTACCACGCCCAGCCCTAGGAAAAATATTTTAAGGAGAAGGCATCATATAGCAATATAGAAGACTGTTTGCATTTGTGAAATGGCTCCACTGTGGGCTGAAACAGGAAGGTGGAAGCCCAGTAAGCACGTGCACCCATGGGCGCACGCATACACACATGCTCACACCAGGTTTGTCCTTCCACAGAGCTTTTTCCACTTCTCCCCCACTACTACCACCTGTGCCTTCAACTGGCTCATTGGCTAATAAGAGGCATGAAGGGGCCGGGTGCAGTGGCTCAAGCCTGTAATCCCAGCACTTTGGGAGGCCGAGACGGGAGGATCACGAGGTCAGGAGATCGAGACCATCTTGGCTAACACGGTGAAACCCCGTCTCTACTAAAAAATACAAAAAACTAGCCGGGCGAGGTGGTGGGCGCCTGTAGTCCCAGCTACTCGGGAGGCTGAGGCAGGAGAATGGCGTGAACCCGCGAGGCGGAGCTTGCAGTGAGCTGAGATCCGGCCACTGCACTCCAGCCCCGGCGACAGAGCGAGACTCCGTCTCAAAAAAAAAAAAAAGAGGCATGAAGGGCTAGTAGGCAGTTTCACAGTGTAACCAGTTGGTAGAAAGTATACAAACAGTATTTTGGGGTCAGATCCTTTCTGGGATTGCTGATAGGAATAAGGTACACGACTTTAACTTTGGTAATATGCCACCCCTGTCCTCTCTGTCCTGGGGCCCAGGGAACAAAGAGGTTTTCTGCTCTTAGGTGAGAGGTGTATATTGCTAGGGTGCAGTGGTCTGCTTATGATTATTTGCAGTATTAATTTCCTAGTGTTTGGTACAGACTCTGTATATCCCAGAGAAGTTCTGCCATCACAGCAGGGTAGAAACCCAGAGTTAGCCAGGACAGGCTTTGTGGAGGCACTGAGCCCTGAGTGGGATGTCTCAGTCTAAATAGAGGAGAATGGTGGCTCAGTGGCCTGCTCTTGGTTTTATTATTAGAACATGTGATGATAAGCTTTTGTTTTCTGCTTTTAAGCTCATACTTGATTAGGTGAGGACAAGCCAAACATTTTCCTAAGGTGAGCCAAGTCTGAATCCGCTGCATAATCTCAGTCATGTTGCTTATTTCACAGGACTCTGTGTGGGGGATGAACCACAGTACACTCCATTCAGTATTTCAGACCAATCAAAGCAACAACCAACAATCCAATTTTGAGGCTGTGCAGAGTGGCAAGAAGAAGAAAAAGCAGAAGATGGTCCGAGCAGATCCCAGTTTATTAGGTGAGCACGTCCTAAAGTCTTAGCTGAGTGTTGGAGGAGTGCAGATGATACCAGTTATCCTGTGTGAGTCTCCATGGAGCATATTTTTTCAAGAAGGGAAATATTTCTTTTTATCAATAATTAATGTTTTAACTGGTTCAAAATAAGTAGCCAGTATTTACTGGGCGTTTCAGTGCAGGAGCTGTGCCTCATGTAATAACAACTTATATTGTATGGTGCTTTAAAGTATTGTTTCATATTTAATATGAATTTCCCTGGAGGATCTTTAGTAATTTAGTTGGAAAACGATGCTAATAATGGACGGCACTAAAAGTATGTTAAAAACTTAAATGCTTATTTGTATTGAAAGCAGACCATTAGTCTTATCAGGTGTTGCAAGAAGAGAACCAGTATGTGTTTGTAATCACTCTGTATATCATATAATTCTCAGAATTACTTTGCATTATGAGGTGACATCCCAGTTTCACCAGTAATGAGTGGACCAAGGCGCAGAGATTCAGAACATTTCCCAGTGTTACATAGCTTTCTGCTATGGGAGGCTGGGCTTTCAGGGCAGGCCTGTTTTCTTTCCACCCTTCTGTGTTACCCACGGCTATTTTTGTCTGTCTTTATGGACCATGCAAGGCAGGCTTCGGCACAGTGGCTCACTTTGGGAAGCTGAGGTGGGTGGGTCACTCGAGGCCAGGAGTTTGAGACCAGCTGGGATAACATAATGAGACCATATCCCTACAAAAAATTTTAAAAATAGGCATTGTGGTGCATACCTATAGTCCCAGCTACTTGGGAGAATGAGGCAGGGGGATTCCTTGACCAGGAGTTAAAGGCTGCAGTGAACTGTGATCATGCCACTGCACTCTAGCTTCTTGGAAAAGGTGACATCTGAATTTGGGCTTTGAAAGAACGGCAGAAAGGATGGGGATTACTGCTTCAGGAATAACAAACAGTATAGGCTGCCCATGTGTTTTGCAACAGTGAAACTAACTTTTTTTTTCTTCTTCTTTGAGATGGAGTCTCACTGTTGCTCAGGCTGGAGTGTAGTGGTGTGATCTCAGCTCACTGCAACCTCCGCCTCCTGGGTTCAAGCGATTCTCCTGCCTCAGCCTCCTGAGTAGCTGAGACTACAGGCACATGCCGCCACACCCGGCTAATTTTTGTATTTTTAGTAGAGACGGGGTTTTGTTATTTTGGCCAGGCAGGTCTTGAACTGCTGACTTCAGGTGATCTGCCCGCCTTGGCCTCCCAGAGTGCAATAGAATATATTCACAAAGATGGAAGTTCCGGTTGTTGTCCTGTCAGGAGGGCAGAACAGTGAAGAGGCTGCTAGACTAGGTAAAAGATACCAGTGACTTGGAATAGGGTTTTGGTAGTGGGGATGAAAAGGAGTTAGATGGATTTCAGAAATGTAGGGGATAGAATTAACTGGACAAGAAGAGTGGAAAGGTCTCAGGCTTGGGGAGCAGGATGGATGGATGGTGTTGCCATTTGCTGTGAAATGATAAACAGTGGAACATGGAACAGGCTGAGGGGAATTGAGTGTTGACTGGGTTGAGTTTGAAGTCCCTGTGGGACAATCATGAAGAGCCTGAGACCCCATACGGTGAGAGGCAGGCGGTAACCTTACAGTGCCCTTGGTAGGATTCTCTCTTTCCCTCAGAGCCTTGCGGCCCTGGTGAAAACAACATGACAGTAAAACCTAACTTTCAGGACTGTCCTTTAGAATTGGTGCCTAAAGCCAGACACGGTAACTCAATGCCTATAGTCCCAGATCTTTGGGAGGCTGAGGCAGGTGGATCACTTGAGGTCAGGAGTCGGAGACCAGCCTGGCCAACATGGGGAAACCCTGTCTCTAGTAAAAATACAAAATTAGCTGGGCATGGTAGTGGGCATCTATAATCCCAGCTACTCGGGAGGCTGAGGCAGGAGAATCACTTGAGCCTGGGAGGTGGAGGTTGCAGTGAGCTGAGATCATGCCACTACACTCCAGCCTGTGCAACAGAGTGTGACTCCATCTCAAAAAAAAAAAATAACAATTTAAAAAAATAATATTTAAAATATTTTAAAATAATAGTAATAAAGAATTGGTGCCTGAAAGCTGGGTTTGGGAGCTTGTAGATATGGTGTGATTCTGTTTTCCTCTGCTTGTCTCAAAAGTTGATGTTAAGGATGGATGGAGCAGCCTGAAATTTTTTCCAATTTGTATGGAAATAGGTGAATAGATTTTAAAACATTCCTTAAAGTCTAACTAAGAATCTTTCGGACTTGAGGATAAGCTGTTAGGGAAAAGGTTGCTCTGAAAATGAGGTCAGACCGTTTGGACTTAAATATTCCCTTGGATCTTATCTTCTATTTATAGATCTAAGAAAGGAAGGGACTTTAAAAACCTCACTATAAGGGTGTGGGAGATAGGTCATCCTAGGAGTAGAGTTTAAGGAATCCATATACCTTGAAGGGGAAGAAAAACAAATGTTGAACAAAGTATTGAGGATACTCACTGAGGTTATGAAAATTACTGCTCGCCGGCCGGGCGCGGTGGCTCAAGCCTGTAATCCCAGCACTTTGGGAGGCCGAGACGGGCGGATCACGAGGTCAGGAGATCGAGACCATCCTGGCTAACCCTGTGAAACCCCGTCTCTACTAAAAAAAATACAAAACCTAGCCGGGTGAGGTGGCGGGCGCCTGTAGTCCCAGCTACTCGGGAGGCTGAGGCAGGAGAATGGCGTAAACCCGGGAGGCGGAGCTTGCAGTGAGCTGAGATCCGGCCACTGCACTCCAGCCTGGGCGACAGAGCGAGACTCCGTCTCAAAAAAAAAAAAAAAAAAAAAGAAAA
>NW_016819943.1:106946-118208 GCF_001698545.2 Rhinopithecus bieti
TATATATATATATATAAACACTAAGGCTTTCATTATTTTCAAGGGGGAAGAAAAAGACTTGTGGGTTATTGGAACATAGTTGATGGGGTCAAACTCAGGATGGGGTTTAGAATCCTAGCCTCTCCCTGTATTTGGTCTTGTAAGCAATTTGTACCACAACTTTTTTGGTTGATAAATAGGCATGTTTGTTTTTTTGAATCATGATATTTTGAGTCAGTTAATTAAGGTATTTTATGTAAGGCATTTTGTTTGTTACTGTTACATTTCAAATGTGTATTTATTTGAAAACTTGAACTTTAAAAAACAAGAGGCTGCAGAAAATCCAGCTAATATTAACAGAACTGCTTTTAGAATAAGGACATTGCCTGTTTACTTTTTGGTATTCAAATAGCTAAAACAATTTGGGATTTAATTCAAGGTAGAGGAACTGGAACATTTTGGGGAGTCACTCAGTTTAAAGAGATATTCATCATAATTTTTATCAACCTCCAATTATGGAAGTTTTGGAAAAATTACATACATGTGACCATTGGGCATTCGGCATTAGGTTTTCTTTTTTTCTTTTCTTTTTTTTGAGACAAGGTCTCACTCTGTCGCCCAGGCTGGAGTGCAGTGATGTGCTGTCAGCTCACTGCCTCCTGGGTTCAAGCGATTCTCGTGCCTCAGCTTCCCGGCTGGGATTACAGGCATGCAGCATCATGCCCAGCTGATTTTTTGTATTTGGAGTAGCGACAGGTTTTTGCCATGTTGGCCAGTCTGGTCTCGAACTCCTGGCCTCAAGTAATCCACCCACCGTGCCCAGCCAGCATTAGGTTTTCAACTGTCAGTTGTGTTTGTAAGTACTGCTTATTGCCTTCAATGGGTATGCTAGTACTGCTTTTTCTAAACCAAATTCCATTTTGGTTAATCAGATATTGCTAACTGAAATCCTTTCCTTTGCAGATATATTTACAGTAGATCGAGTTGGAGTACTTTAATCTTCTTGCTTTGTCTACTCTGGGAAAGAGAATATGCGAAGACTCTAAGGATCTCATAGTGTGTCTTCCTTGGAGCCTCTCACCCTGAGTATCAAAAGCTCTGGGCCAGAACTTTCATAAAGTTTTTGACTGGTGGGAAGAAGTATTCCCGTTAAAGTGGGTTGAGGTTTAAAGGGGCATTAATCCCACTCAGATTTCAAAGTTATATGGTCAAGTAGTTACAAAGAACTTAGTGTGTACAACCCTCCATGGTAACCCCCCTGCCCACTCCCATTTCTTTTAAGGTAGACCTCCTGCATGAACTTCCCCCAGGGCCAGCCCAGCCTGTCCTTGGTACATACTCACATCCTATTGTTTTCTCTGATTCTCTAAAGCAGTGGTTTGCAGGGTTTTGTTTTGTTTTGTTTTTTTGTTTTGAGACAGAGTCTCTCTCTGTTGCCCAGGCTGGAGTGCAGTGGCGCGATCCTGGCTCACTGCAAGCTCTGTCACCCAGGTTCAAGCAATTATTCTGCCTCAGCCTCCCGAGTAGCTGGGACTACAGGCACCCACCACCACACCCAGCTAATTTTTTTTGTATTTTTAGTAGAAACGGGGTTTCACCATGTTAGCCAGGATGGTCTTGATCTCCTGACCTTGTGATCTGCCTGCCTTGGCCTTCCAGAGTGCTGGGATTAAGGCATGAGCCACCGCGCCTGGCCTGCAGTTCTTTTTAATTGGTGTGATGTTATTTTGTTTTATTTTCCTTCCTAATTAAGTTATATCAGAACCCTAAGAAAATAAAGAATTTCTCTTATTGGAAGAATAGAAAGCTACTGCTGTGACCTTTATCTTTATTTTGTCTCCCTGTAATACTTCTTGGTATGCTCAAAAACAAAAGACTGGCCAGGCGTGGTGGCTCACGCCTGTAATCCCAGTACTTTGGGAGTCCGAGGCAGGTGGGATCATTTGAGGTCAGGAGTTCAAGACCAGACTGGCCAACATGGTGAAACCCTATCTCTACTGAAAATACAAAAAAATGAGCCAGGCATGGTGGCATGTGCCTGTAATCCAGCTACTTGGGAGGCTAAGGCATGAGAATCGCTTGAAACCAGGAGGTGGAGGTTACAGTGAGCCGAGATCACGCCACTGCACTCCAGCCTGGACAAACAAACACAGACTTACATTCCAGCTCACTGCCTAGAATTTGAGTAACTTGGTTGCCTGGGTGTGGTCACTCATAGCCAGTTTTGTGTTTTTGTTTTTTTGTTTTTTGCAGGATTTTCAGTCAATGCATCATCGGAGCGACTCAACATGGGTGAAATCGAGACACTGGATGACTACTGAGCACCTGCCAGTGGACTGGCCATTCCTCTCCTGTCTGCCGACTGTGGAGTCTCCACCTTTGGACACAACACTTACTCACCATTTACTCTTTTTATCACTCTGCAACAAATCACAGAAACGATCATCTCAGGCTTTTTTCTTCTGGCCCTTTGTGTCCAAGATTCTTTAATCCATTTTTGTTGGTGAACATCTCAGACTATAGATAAGTGGACTGGACCCTGTGTCTTGTGGGTGGCAGTTGGGATTACTCCCCAACAAGGCTGATTTTAGGCAGCATGTGTTCACTGTGCTGTGATTTCATCTACTATCTCCCAGAAAGTGTGTTGGGATCGGCCATCAGCAGCTTGCTTTCTCTTGTCACTTTTTTTCTTCTATTTTGTTTTTTCTTCTTCTTTTTCCCCCTATCAGGGCAAGAGGTCTAACTGGTGCAATCAGGAAGAGAGTTATTGGTTAACAGACATTGGCCAGTAACAAAACACCCCACGGACTGTGACTCGAGTATCCAACAGGCAGTCAGAGCTCTCCCGGTCTGAAAGTTGCATTGCCACCGCTAACTTTGGGATTGCATCAGAGAGGCCCTGAGTGGGGTTGAGATGAGGTTGGATTGGTTTGATGTTACACACTCCTCACCTGTTCTTTCTGAGCGTCCTTTCTCTGAAAGGATTTGTGTTTTTCTTCGTTAGATAGTGACTTCTGAGCAAGCTGATCTCCCCTGGCATACTCCAACCTGATTGGACAAAGGAAACCGTATGGCCTGGGAGAGAGACTATTCTTGATTTTCTTTCTTACAAAACTGATTTTCCCATAAATATTTTACTTCAGAGGACTAGGACCATTTTGTTTTGGGCCCTTCTGCTGAAAATTTGTCTCGTTTAAGAGGCAGCTAGGATCTTTACCATATGTATGAATTTGTATAATTTCATTTTTGGATAGGGATAAACTTTTGCTTCCGATAAAAGCCTGGAATTTCATCTGGTCCTCAGAGCATTGCGTGTGTGTCTTGCTGTAGCCTGGAAAAGGTTTTGTGTAAAGATTCTGGGATGGCAAGTTGCTTGCCTTTTCTGAAAAGAGAACATACAGAACCTGTCCATCTTTAAGACCTTCATCCATGGAATCTACTATACAGGAGGATGCAGTGGGCTGGAGGGGATGGGCGAAAACGGGAGCGGGAAGCCTGGCCTGGCTTCTGGTCATGGCCTCCTAATACCTTTCACTTCAAGTAGAAATGTACTCAAGCCCTATTTATAAACAAATACTCTTCCTGCCTCCACCAGACCCCTACAGAACATCACCTGGAATTGCCACTCACACTGGGTTGGAGTCATTGGTCAGCTGTGCCTGTACGAGAGGTGCTGTGGTCTGGGCAGCCCCTGGAAAAGCACCTTTGCTTCCTGTCATTGTTGCCTGAAGAAGGCTGGAGTTGCTCTGAGGGCAGTTTGGGTTTGGAGTATTATATTTGGCTTCTATTTTTATTATTTTGGATCACCAGTCTCCCTATCCCTTCTTGCCTCCCTCCCTTCTAAACATGTATAATAACTATACAGAGACTGCTACAAAATTGTATATAGTTTTTGGATCAAATAGCATGAGGGGAGAGGAAACCATTAAAAATTGGAGCTCCTACTCTCCTTTGCTTTGTAAATTCAAAAGTAGGGGGTGGGTGAGAGGGATAGTTAAAATGTTTACAAAACTAGGCTCCCTCGGAACTTTTGCCAGTGTGGAGGAAAATAAAAAAGAACTTAAATAAAACCTGATTGTATTCTATCTGAGTGCACCTCTTGTACTCACCTTTATGGAGGCTGAGTTCTGCACTAAACTGTTCCTCTTGGTACCATGGAAAAGCTCCAAGCACCCAAGACATGGAGGCAACCATGGCTTCTTTCTCTGCCAGACCACATAGCACTGGCTGGTTCTGTATTTGAGAATGTAGAGGTCAAGGCAGATGTCGGTAAGTTTGACCAAGTATCTTTTTTCTTTTGACTGGCCCTTTCTGCTACCATGTGGATCAGCTCCTGCCCTCATGCCACAGACACACCCCCTCTGAACACACACCTCCAGAGCTTGCCCACACCTTCCCATCTAGACTCTGTGTGTGTATTCAGGAAAAATGAAAATAAATTTTAAAAAATTGGGAGTGGAATGGGCAGATTAGGGGGAACAAAGTCATTTTGGTTACAGAATATCCATTTGCTTAACCAAGGAGACTTGCTTCTATCTGAGGAATTTACCACTTAGTAGAAAGAAACCACTCTTCCTTGGGAATGTTTGTTTCTGTCTCTCAATTCTACTCTCTTTCATATTCTCATTTGCTCACCCTTTCACTTAGAGCCACCGTTTTCTCATCCCATTCTATTAACTTATTTCCAAGTTCTCCTAACTCTTCCTGAGTTTTGAAGTATTTGTTTTGTACACGCTTTGCTTCCAGTTTTTTGTTTGGTTGACTTTTTTGGAGATGGGGTCTTGTGTTGTTGCCCATGCTGGTCTCTAACCCCTGGGCTCAAGCGATCCTCCCACCTCAGCCTCCTGAGTATCTAGGACTACAGGTGTGAGCCACCATGCCCAGCTCTAGTTTTGTTGGTTGATTTGTTTAAATTCAGAGATTTAAAACATCCCAAACAAGACAGTTTGATTATGGAGACTGTCCGCAAGCAGATTGGTGTGCTGGTGGCTGCTGTGCATAACAAATTCCCTCCAGATTGGCTTACAACAGCCCTTAACCCCTGGGCTCAAGCGATCCTCCCACCTCAGCCTCCTGAGTATCTAGGACTACAGGTGTGAGCCACCATGCCCAGCTCTAGTTTTGTTGGTTGATTTGTTTAAATTCAGAGATTTAAAAACATCCCAAACAAGACAGTTTGATTATGGAGACTGTCCGCAAGCAGATTGGTGTGCTGGTGGCTGCTGTGCATAACAAATTCCCTCCAGATTGGCTTACAACAGCCCTTAACCCCTGGGCTCAAGCGATCCTCCCACCTCAGCCTCCTGAGTATCTAGGACTACAGGTGTGAGCCACCATGCCCAGCTCTAGTTTTGTTGGTTGATTTGTTTAAATTCAGAGATTTAAAACATCCCAGACAAGACAGTTTGATTATGGAGACTGTCCACAAGCAGATTGGTGTGCTGGTGGCTGCTGTGCATAACAAATTCCCTCCAGATTGGCTTACAACAGCCCTTCATTCTGTGGGTCAGGAATTTGGATAGGGCTCAGCTGGATGGTTCTTCTCCTGGGGTCTTCTTTGGTTGCGGTCAGATGTCTTCTGGGGCAGCATTCCTATGAAGGCTTAATGAATTAGGGCAAGCTTTCCAAGATGGCTCACTCATGTAATGATAGTTGACGTTGGCTGTAGGCTGGGAACTCAGCTGGGTTGATGACTGGAGGAGCTATGTGTGTCCTCTCCGGAATAGCAGCTTCAGAGGAGTTGAACTTGTTAAGTGGTGATTGGCTTCCCCCAGAGAACCAGGCAGAAGCTGTGTTACCTTTTTTGAGCTCTTAGCTCAGGAGTCATATAGAGTCACTTCTGTGACACTTTATTCCATCAGAGTAGTCACAAACCCACTCAGATTCAAGAGAAGGGAGTATGGGCCTCTCACTGCAACCCCCCTTGATGAAAGGAGTGGCAGGGTCACATTGGAGAAGAGCATGTGGGATGGGAGATATTATAGCCGTTTTGGGGAAATACCTGCATAAAATGAGTTTATGCATACATGAAGGACTTTATTTTCATTGGCTTTAAGTTGAGGGTTTTTGTTTTTGTTTTGGAGATGGGTTCTTACTATGTTGCCCAGGCTGGTCTCAAACCCCTGGGCTCAAGTGGTCCTGCTGCCTCAGCCTCTCAAGTAGCTGGGACTACAGCTATGTGCCAGTGCACCCAGCTTGTTTTTTTAAATTTTAGGATAGATAATGGTACTTCTGGCTTTATTTAAATATTTTTTTTAGGGAAACTATTGTATTTATACATGCATATATTTTTATATATACAAATATGTATATAAAAGTATATGTTTTACATTTTCAATATATATATAATATATACATATATGTTATATACGTATATATATTGCACCCTACTTTAAAATTCACTGATAAGAAAATTGGTAATTTTGTAAAAAATGCCCAACTGTGCATTATTAATAAAAGTATGTGAATGACTAATTAAACAGAAGTGATTATTTGAAATGAACATATTTCTATACTTCCAATATGTGACTTAGACCATTTTCAACAGAGTAGCAGGCAAGCGCATTCTAGAGGGAGTAAAGTACAACCAGAGCACATTCCAAATGGAAATTGACCTTAGAGTTGATGAGTTTCTTAGAACACAAAAGCCCAGCTATGGAGGGTGACTTTCGTCCTGCGTGAGTTCAGTCTCTGGTGAGGAAGCTGTAATGCTTTCTAGGACCCTGGAGAGTCTGAGAACCTTGAAGCAGCCAGATGTGTGATACTTATTTGCAGGTGTTGCCTGAGAACGATGGACGCGTATAGCTTTTGGTAGTGCTGGTTCTGGCCTGGGAGCCTAAAACCTTCAAGAGGACAGTTTCCCTCCAAAGAATTTATCAGTGGGAATGTTTTGCAACAAAAGTATCAGCCATAGCAGTGGGGCACCACATGGGAGAAACAGCACATAGATTCTGGGAAGGAAGAAGTGGGCTCTTTACCTAATAGCTGATCTTCGACCTAAAAGCTGTCATTGCGTTCCCTTTCATTGCTGCCAAAGTGATGACATCCTGGAGATGGAACTCACGATCACCTTCACACTTGGTTCAGTCCACCTGATCATAAGAAGCAGAGACATCACCTCTTAAGGACTGTTTATTGTCCCCCAATTGTAGGAGTGGAAGGTTAGTTTCCCTTGGCAGCAAATTGCCTTTTTATTCGAATTTCTCCTTTAGCATGAGACATGCTCCTGGGAATGGTCAGTGGGTCAGTATTGGGTTTGGTTGCATCTGACAGAAAATAAAAAGTCAGCAGTGACAATAAAATTGCTTATTTTCAAGTGAACTAGGTCATTGGTCCAAGACTTGTGGGGTGGCCCAGGGATCCAGATTCTTTCTGTTTCAGCATCCTGATTGTGGCTTGCTTCTTCTGACTCATGATCCAAGGTGACTGTTACAGCACCAGCCATCATGCCTATATTCCAGGCAGGAAGAAGGAGTGGGGTGAGGCAAACAGCACACCTCCTTGCTCAGCCCTGTTTAAGGAGCTTTTTGGGGAGCCCTATCCAACATCTTAAGTCTTACCAGCCAGAACGTAGATACATAACTACAGTTAGTTGTAGACGTTTTGGGATTTTAGTTGAGTGCTTTCATCCCCAAATGTCATTGGGATCCTGTTACTGAGAAATTGGGAAAACGGATGCTACATAGGCAGTTGCAGTCTCTACCACATCCTTTGCAGTCTTGTGTTTTAAAGTGGGCAACGTGGGATGGTTTGTGCACACTGATCATGGGATAAGAGTCTTCCTGGGTACACCAGTTTTGCCTGTGGACTGAGGATCTTAGGCTTTCCCAATGAGGGGACTCAGTAAGCTCTGGTTTCTGTTCCTGTGCAGTCAGGGACCCAGAGCAGGTGCCAGTGACCCAACCTTACTGTGTGTTTTATTTCCTAATTCTACATAGCATCTGGGGTTTTTTCGTTTTGTTTTTTTGTTTTGTTTTGAGACGGTTTCGCTCTGTCACCCAGGCTGGAGTGCAATGGCTCGATCTTGGCTCACTGCAACCTCCACCTCCCAGGTTCAAGGGATTCTCCTGCCTCAGCTTCGCAAGTAGCTGAGATTACAGGCGCCCACCACCATGCCCGGCTAAATTTTTTATTTTTAGTAGAGACAGGGTTCACCATGTTGGCCAGGCTGGTTTCAAACTCCTGACCTCAGGTGATCCACCTGCCTTGGCCTCCCAAAGTGCTAGGATTACAGGCGTGAGCCACCGCGCCCAGCCTGGGGTTTAAGTACTCTATGGAGTGAATCTGGGACTGGTTTTGTGCATGGGAGCCCTGGAATCAAACTGTCAGATTTGCATGTTGATCAGTTACTTGGGGCAAGTTTCTGTCTGTATTTTTCTCCCATCTGTGAAACGAGAACTATCAGGGAGTTGTGATCAATGAAATTGTTATTACATAGTATGTTCCCAGCACAGAAATGCTTGACAAGGCTGGGAGCAGTGGCTCACATCTGTAATCCCAGCATTTTGGGAGGCCAAGGCGGGTGGATCACCTGAGGTCAGGAGTTTGAGACCAGCCTGGCCAGCAAGGAGAAACCCTGTCTCTACTAAAAAATTGCAAAAATTAGCTGGGCTTGGTGGCACCGCCTGTAATCCCAGCTACTCAGGAGGCTGAGTTAGGAGACCAGGAGGAAGAGGTTGCAGTGAGCAGAGATCATGCCATTGCACTCTAGCCTGGGCAACAAAGCGAGACTCTGAAGAAAAAAAAAAAAGCTTGACAAGTACTTTTTTTTTCTTTTCCTTTTTTTGAGACAGAGTTTTACTCTGTCGCCCAGGCTGGAGTGCACTGGTGCGATCTCGGCTGACCGCAACCTCCGCCTCCGGGGTTCAAGCCATTCTCCTACCTCTGCCTCCCAAGTAGCTGGGATTGCAGGCATGTGCCACCACGCCCGGCTAATTTTTGTGTTTTTAGTAGAGATGGTGTTTCACCACGTTGGCCAGGCTGGTCTTGAACTCCCAGCCTCAGGTGATAAGCCTGCCTTGGCCTCCCAGAGTGCTGGGATTACAGGCATGAGCCACCAGGCCTGGCGACAAATACTACTTGTAGGCCATTTTGCAAGTGAGAAGGGCGTTCATGGGCACATACGTAGATGCAGTAGAGCATATGAAATCAGAGTAAACACCTTCTTAGATGTCTTATAATTAGTGCAAAGAAGTAACCCTTAGGCAATGTGGTATGGGTTCCAGGAGGCTGCATGTAAGTACTAGCCTCATTATTAACCAATTTTTTTCCGTCCTGTCTCTGGTCCTCAGTTTCATTGTTAGATGAGGTGGTTAGCCCAGATCACCTAAGGAACTTGAAACAAAAATCAGTCCCTTAGCTCCATGTCCCAGAGTCTGTAATCTGGGGTGGGACTGTGCATTGGAAATTATTTTCAAATTCCCCAGAGTTCTAAATGGACAGCCTCAGTGGAGACCCCCCAGCCTAGCCTAACTCAGATTTCAGCTCCAGCTTCCTAGTGTGTGTGTGAGTGTGAGGCACGTGTGCAGCAGTAAACTGCTGACACTTGGCCTCTTGACGGTGCGTGACGAGTAACCTTTTGCAGTTTTACTGAAGGAGAGCCAAGTTGAAAGGCAAGCATGGTGAGCCTTGCATAGGGGGACAGTCACCTGCCTGGATTTTCTGACTTTGGTAACATGAAATGGGGCCTTAAGCAGGTCAGGGTCCTATCGTGAAACAGAAACCACCCTAGATGAGTGTAAAAAAGAAAAAGAATTGGTGTTTGAAGTGTTGGGAACAACATGGGGGAAATTACTGAAAGGTTAGTTAGTAACCGTAGGGAAACCATTAACACTGTGTCCACTCGTCCCATCCATCAGTTGTTATGTCCATTTTTAGGTGATACTAACTTCAAGTTCAGTCTCACCTGACTATTTGATATCTTAAGGAATACATTGTATTTATGTAAATTAGTAGGGGAAAGTAGAGAAAAGTTGGTTTGTATCTGCAAACATGTATGTATATATAAGAAGGAATAAAATGCACATCGCTGCCACATTTCTTGTTTCTGTCCGTGGTCACAAGGTTGTGGAGGGTGTTGGCTTTACTAAGTTCCACTCACCCTTTGCCAGCCCCTCATCTGTTGGGTGGCCCAAACCTTCATTTGTGAACGGTCTGAGTCTTTAGCAGTCCTGAGGTCACTGGGTTGTGGTCATCTTCAATTAGTTTTTTCCCAAGGCCAGTTTTCTTTTAATGAAAATATTCTAGGGAGTGATGAAAAAGTGAAAACGGGAAAAAAAAAAAAAAAAAAAAAAAGAAAAGAAACATACATAGAAGTAGACTAGTGTAACAAACTCCTACCTAATATAATCTGGCTTCAACAATTATTGACATTTTGCCCATTTTGTTGTATTTATCCCACTTTGTTCTCTTAGAATATTTTAAACCAAATCCTAGGTATTATGTCACTCATAAATCTTTTTAATACATATGATAAAAGAGGACATCTTAGAAAAAGCAACCCACAGTGCCTTATCACGTTAACAACACATCCGGTCCACAGATGACTTTCTCAGATTGTCTCCAAGGTGTCTTTTTACAAAGTTTGAATGCAAATCAAAACAATGTTCATTGCATTTGGTTGATAGGCTGTAAGTCTCCTTTAGTCTTAACAGTTCTCCCTACAAAAAGAGAAAAAGTTGAAAAACTGGATCATTTATTCATAGCACATTGCATATTCTCTGGATTTAGCAAGAAGTGTCTTAATGGTGTCGATTTCTTCCCCCCTGACCTCGCCATGTTTTCTGTGAATTAGAAAACGTGACTTGAGCCATTAGAAAGCCATGAGAAAACTGACTTGACTAAAACCAGGTTCTCCCTTCCCCACCTCTCACAAGAACCCTTTGTTGGTGGTGTGGTGTCTTTCCCACTGTATCGCAGTCCCACTCTATTGTCTGGTTGTTCCAGTTTTACTAATGCCACAGTTCGTCAGTTCTGTTGCTATCAGGTTGATTCATCCATTATAAAAGTCCTGTTGCTCTTACATGTAGCAGTTTTAACATTCCTTGAAGACAATTGCCTAGATATATAATTAGTTGAAAAATTGTGATTTTTGGTGGGGAGGGTTAGTTTTATTTTGGAATAATTTGACTTTAAGTTTCAAGAACAGTACAAAGGACTTGCACATAACCTTCAACCTTCACCCAAGTTCTCTAGTTGTTAACATTGGACCATACCTGCTTTATTTTCTCTCAATAACTATAATCTCATGATAACTTTTTTTTTTTTTTTTTTTTTTTTTTTTTT
>NW_016819943.1:118570-128580 GCF_001698545.2 Rhinopithecus bieti
TTATTTATTTTTTTTGAGACAGAGTCTCGCTCTGTCGCGCAGGCTGGAGTGCAGTGGCCGGATCTCAGCTCACTGCAAGCTCCGCCTCCCGGGTTTATGCCATTCTCCTGCCTCAGCCTTCCGAGTAGCTGGGACTACAGGTGCCCACCACCTCGCCCGGCTAGTTTTTTGTATTTTTTTTTTTTTAATAGAGACGGGGTTTCACCGTGTTAGCCAGAATGGTCTCGATCTCCTGACCTTGTGATCCGCCCGTCTCGGCCTCCCAAAGTGCTGGGATTACAGGCTTGAGCCACCGCGCCCGGCCAACTTTTTTTTTTTAATGTGAACCATTTGTGACTAAGTTGCATACATCATGTCCCTTATTCCTGAACCCTGGTGTGTTTCCTCAAAATGAGGACATGCTCCCACATACCACAATACAGTTATCAAAATTAGTAAATTAACAATATGATACTGTTAATAGCCAAGCTTCATTCATATATCATCAATTGTTCCACTAATTTTTTTTTTTTTTCAGACAAGTTCTCAGTCTGTCACCCAAGCTGGAGTGCAGTGGCCTGATCATAGCTTATTGCGGCCTCAAACTCCTGGGCTCCAGCCATCCTCGCCTCAGCCTCTTGAGTAGCTGGGACTATGGGCACATGCCACCATACCAACAAAATACTATTATTTTTGGTAGAGACAGAGTAACCATGTTGCCCAGGTTGGTCTCAAATTCCTGGCCTCAAGCAATCCTCGCACCTTGGCCTCCCAAAGTATTGGGATTATCCATGAGCCACTGCACCCAGGCCACTAATACTTTTAATAAAAGCAAAAAGGCACCGGATGTCATTCATGATCACTTTTTGTGTTTAGTTGTCATGCTTTTGAATCTCCTTTAATCTGGAACAGGTCCTCTGTCTTAATCTTTCACACCTTAATGTTTTTTTAAGAGTAGAGGGCGATTGTTTTTTAGAATGCCCTCCATTTGGATTTGTCTGATATTTTCTCATGATTTGATTGTGATTATGCAATTTTGACAGGAATACTACAGAAATGATGTTACGTCCTCAGTTCATCACATCAGGAGACATATGAAGTCCATTTGAGCCATACTGGTGATGTTTACTTGGTTTAGGTGGTGTCTGCCACATGTCTCCACTGTAAAGTAACAATGTTTGTCTTTATGAGAGACACTGTTGAGACTACATTTCTTCATCAAACTTTTATCCATTGATGATTTTTAATTGAACATTTACCAAAGTGCTTGCCAAACGCTGGGATTACAGGCATGAGGCGGGCTGGAAAGCCCGGCCAGGAAGAGCTTTTCATACACGCACGCATGCATACCCTCTATATATTAGCCACAATCTGTTACTATTCTTCATGCACACATTGTCCATTTGGAGCTGGCTTCTGTGTCCTTTTGCCATATTCCCATCATTCTTTAGCACTTTTTCACTTTGGCACCAGAAATTCTAGGCCTATCATCTACTTTTCCTTTATCATATGTGGAATTAGTCATTTCTCCAAAGAGCACTGTCTCCTTTTAGTGGGAAATGGTATCTAAAAACCAAACCTGGCCACTGGATGGGCTCACTGCTAGTGTGGTGTCATTGCTTCTAGACTCTCCACAGTGAGACAGGGTGTTGATGTATGCTTATAGGTACAGAAACACTTGCGTTATCAACAGCTGTCTATGTATTCATGCTGAGATCTGCAATTCCAGTACAAATGCCACAGGATTAATTCTAATCTCTCCTTTCCATATTTGTAATTCCCTTCAGCAGTGAGAAACCTCACACTCCCTTAGCCTCAGTGTTTTTGCTTTTGCTCATTAACACAAACTTTATTGGCTTTATCCTTGCTCTCTTACTTGCCCCACTTTTTTGCTTGTGCTTTCTGGGATCACCACGTGGCTATATAAGTTCCCTGTGCCCAGGTCTTTGTCTTAAGGTCTGCCTTAGGGAAACCCAAACGCAGATAGCTCCCAGCTGTTTCCATTGTTAAATTCGTTTCATGGGATATATTCACTTTGGCCAAGGACTACACCCTTCTTTTGGTAGCTGTGTAACTGCGTATTGCTTGACATGTTTTGTGGACCTGCACTCAATAACTACTTACTCTGAATAACTGATATGTTTTGAGAAAATTTTAGTATTTACCAAGAATCTAAGTTTTAGTAAGTTAAAGGAAATTCTATGGTATTTTTCACCATAGCTTACGAGATTTTCTCTTTGCTCCTATTAGGTTCCAGTTTGGGACACACATGCACAAAAGTCTGAACATGCTTTGAAAAAAAAAAACGTGGGTTTTGCTTTTGGTTTTGTTTTTTGTTTTGTTTTGTTTTGTTAGGGAGTCTTGCTCTGTCCCCCAGGCTGGAGTGCAGTGGCACGATCTCAGCTCACTGCAAGCTCTGCCTCCCGGGTTCAAGCAATTCTCCTGCCTCAGCCTCCTGAGTAACTGGGATTATAGGTGCCCACCCCCATGCCTAGATAATTTTTATATTTTTAGTAGAGACTATTATAGAGACATTATACAAATGTTTGTATTTTTAGTAGAGTCAGAGTTTCACCATGTCTCTCACATTCAGTAGAGATGGGTTTCACCATGTTGGCCAGGCTGGTCTTGAACTTGTGACCTCAAGTGATCCTCCCATCTCGGCCTCCCAAAGTGTTGGGATTACAGGCGTGAGCCACCGTGCCCAGCCAAGCCTGAACTCCCTTTGGAAAATTTAGCCTAGGTACTAAAACGTGTGAAAATGAGCCATAAATTGGGTTTATTTCTAAAAATATCTTCACACTTCCCTTGGTGTTTTTGTTGGGGAATCACCTGTCTATCGAATGGCTAGTACTACTGTGCACTTCCATAATCCTCAGTATTTCCTTATTTGCTAAATTCTAGGATATACCAAAATGGTTACAGAATTGCTAACCCGTACCGAGAGAGACAAACTTTCTAAACTAGAGTTCTATACCTGTTAGCTCTAACTAGAGATGAGTTTTCCAAGTAGAGTTCTATACTTGTTTAAAGACACTCCAACATTATAAAAATACATATGTACAGGCTTATTCATTGCAGCTATCTGTAATTTTAGACTTTTTGTCTGGTCTAAGAGTATTTTTTTCTGCCTTTAGCATGGTTATAATAATCATTTGAAATACAATTCATTGTCTTGAAATTCTTAATTTTATCTTTGAAATTTGAGTTCTATAAGTAAAGTCTGATGGAATCATGGAGCATGCAGCAACAGCTTGCAGCCTTGGCTCACGCCTCATCCTGCCTCCCCAAGATGGGTTCTCAGCCCACTCGTGCACCTGGGCAGCCTCCCTCCCTCCCTATCATCCATATATCACTTGACTTCCATACATTCTCACTTTGGTAAACACAGTGGCATTTTGAGTATCCAAAGATGAGTGTCAACAAAATGTCAATGTCTAGTGATCCCTGAAATACATATGCGTCTGCTTTCCACCAGTGCCCAACTATTCTGGTCCACGACTGCCTAAACCTTTCAGGAAGATTTGGAAAAGATTTACTGTCTATGCTTGTGGCCATCTTGCAGGGTCCTTCCTAAAAGATAAATTGCCTCCCTTTCTATCAAGAGATTTTGGTTCTGGGAACCAAGTGAGAACCTTGATGCTCCATTATAGTAAATACAGATTTCTGCTCACCTGTTCATTTTTGTAGATCAAGTAATACATTAGTAGACTGGCTGTCTGTTTTATTCCTAGGTATCAAAATATTCTGAAGGTAATTTCATCTTTTTTTTTTTTTTTTTTTGAGATGCAACCTCCGCCTCCCTAGCGCAAGCAATTCTTGTGCCTCAGCCTCCCGAGTAGCTGAGAGTACAAGTGTGCACCACCACACCTGGCTAATTTTTGTATTTTTAGTGGAGATGAGTTTTGGCCACGTTGGCCAGGCTGGTCTTGAACTCCTGACCTCAAGTGATCCGCCCGTCTCGGCCTCCCAAAGTGCTGAGATTCTAGGCGGAAGCCACCGCACCTGGCGAGGCCATTTCATCTTCTCCATCCATGGCAGGGTTTGCATCCACCCGGCCTCTGGCAGTTCAGTGCTGCCGCTTGGCCTCTGTAGCTTTAGAATCACATTATTTCCTCTGAAATCAGTGATCCCATCATCAACTCTGGCCTACAAAAAACAGCCACAACCTATCTTTTTAAAGTTGCCAGTCTGAACTAATGTATTTCTCAGTGCCTCAGTGAATAGAGTACTATGGGACCTCCTGAGAACTTAGTTGGATCATCGAAGATAAATCCACCCCAACATTCCTTTCTTACTAAGCCATTGCTATCCCTTTCTTCATTAAATTAGGCTTCTCAATCTCATTGCATCCAGGCTATTATTGAGCCTAGGTTTTGGTCAGCCAGCCAAACAGAGCTGCTCCTAGATGCTTAGGCTGAAACATTAAATTCAGACTTCACTAAGCACACTCCTGTCTAGAATGTGGCCTGATCTAATGTCATACTCACATCCTGCCTATTTAGTCTGACACCTTAGAATTCATTCCCACACCAGGTTTCTATTAATATAAATTAGCAAAATTCATATCTTACTAACTTGATACTAATTTATTGCTAGCAAAGATTAACAGTAGTTTTAGTTTTTGCTGATTTCCTCCTAAGTCAGACTTTGTGCTTGCTCTCCCTAGGAATGCTGATACCTGATTCTAGTTATGGATAGGGAGGCAAGGAGAAGTTTTTAGGATAGGTCTTGACAACACTCTAAAATGGGGTTGTCCCTTGCAACAACCCTATTTTCTTGCAAGGGAACTTAACATTATTATTCAAACAACAAAAGGCTATTCAGACAGGGGAGAAGTGCCTGTTGCGTCTGCAAGGGAGGCCTGAAGATTTGTGGGTGGAAGATCCTCATATTTACATTGTAACTCTCAATATCTCACTCCTTTCCAATCAGTGCCGTAAGGTAACTTTGGGCAAGGCTATGAATTCATCTTGACATTGTAGTTATACAACATGCATAATTAAATTTTGGGACTGATTTGCTGCCAATCATGACATTTGCTACAAAAAAAAAAAAAAAAGATCTTGGCTGGATGTGATGCCTCACACTTATAATTCCAGCACTTTGGGAGGCCAAGTTGGGCAGATTGCTTGAGGCCAGAAGTTCGAGACCAGCCTGAGAAACAGTGAAACCCTGTCTCTACAAAAAATACAAAAATTATCCAGGCATGGTGGTACCAGCGTGCCTGTAGTCTCAGCTACTTGGGAGGCTGAGGTGGGAGAATGACCTGAGCCCCTGAGTTTGAGGCTGCAGTGAGCTGAGATCATGCCACTGCATTCCAGCCTGGGCAATGGCAGTGAGACCTTGTGTTAAAAAAAAGAAAAAAAAAAAAAGATATTTAAAAGACTACCATAGAAATGCTCTGGTTATCTGATCATGCCTTGACCTTAGAATTGAAAGCCCTGAGCTTGTCATTTTCTTTCTGTGAACATGCAATGCTGTAAAAAGTAGCCAGTTTACTTCACTATCCTTTTGCTCGTTACCACCATAAACCTCAAGTGCAGCATCCTTGGTTCTTTAAATCTTGTCTTCAGTGGATACTTTATGCTGAGCAGCCACAAATACTTACATATTGACATTCCATATATTGCCAGTATCTCATTTTTCACTGGCAATGAGTTCTTCACTGCATTCAACCTCAAGCCAGAAAGAGATCTTTGAGGGCCTCTTTTCTGGGGCCATTCCGGCTACCAAGCATAATACTGTACTGGTCAGAGTCTGACTAGGAAACAGAGACCACTTTAAGTATTTCAAACAGAAGAGATTTAACACAGGAATTTGTTACAACAATGTTTAAAGGACTGAAGGAACAAAAGAGGGAAGGTAAGGTTACTCAAAAAAGTCACTTTAGGCCAGGCGTGGTGGCTCACACTTGTAATCCCAGTGCTTTGGGAGGGCAAGGCAAGGGGGATGGCTTGAGCACAGGAATTCAAGACCAGCCTGGATCACAACAGAGTGAGACCCTATCTCTACAAAAAACAAATAATTATCCAGTCCCAGCTGAGGTGGGAGGATTGCTTGAGCCCAGGAGTTCAAGGCTGCAATGAACTATAATTGTGCCACTGCACGCTGGCCTGGGCAACAGAGAAAGACAGTGTCTCCAAAAAAAAAAAAAGAAGAAGAAGAAAAAGACAACTGGCCGGGCAATTTGGCTCATGCCTGTAATCCCAGCACTTTAGGAGACCAAGACTGGCAGATCATTTGAGGTTGGGAGTTCAAGACCAGCTGGCCAACATGCTGAAATGCTGTCTCTACTAAAAATACAAAAATTAGCCGGATGTGGTGATGGGTGCTGTGATCCCAGCTACTAGGGAGGCTGAGGCAGGAGAATCACTTGAACCCAGGAGGCGGAGGTTGCAGTGAGCTGAGATTGCACCACTGTACTCCAGCCTGGACAACAGAGCAGAGTCTCAATTAAAAAAAAAAAAAATCAGTCACTGTAACTAGGAAATCAATAACGCCCTGGACTGAGGAGCAGAAATTACTCAGAGGCCAGAGCACTGTCCACTAAGGCTCCTGGTGTCACAGTCCAGCCGCTTTGAGGAGGATCCAGAAGCCTACACTTCTAGCCGTCTGTCGCTGTCCCTGCAGCCACCACCACCTGACTTTTTGTCATGGATGTTGCTCTAGCCAGTGCTGCTGCTGCCACCCAAGACATTGTCAGAAATCTGAAGCAGAGTCACGTCTCCCTTCCCACCTTCTGTCTCCTGCCACTGCCTTCCACCGGCAGACCCTAACAGGCAGGCAGCTGGCAAGAAAGTGTCAGGAGTGTGACTCCACGTGGCCTTGCTACAGTACATAGTAGAGCACGGAAAGAGGGGCAGGGGATGAGAGCAAACAAGCTAAGAAATGAGTGAATGACGGCCAGGCGCGGTGGCTCACGCCTCTAATTCCAGCACTTTGGGAGGCCTAGGCGGGTGGATCACCTGAGTTCAGGAGTTCGAGACCAGCCTGGCTAACATGGTGAAACCCTGTCTCTACTAAAAATACAAAAAGCAGCTGGGTGTGGTGGCAGGTGCCTGGAATCCTAGCTACTCGGGAGGCTGAGGCAGAAGAATCACTTGAACCCGGGAGGCGGACGTTGCAGTGAGTCGAGATTCCACCTCTGCACTCCATCTTGGGTGATAGAGGGAGACTTAAGTCTCAAAAAAAAAAAAAGGCCGGGCACGGTGGCTCATGCCTGTAATTCCCAGCACTTTGGGAGGCCAAGGCATGCAGATCACGAGGTCAGGAGATCGAGCCCATCCTGGCTAACATGGTGAAACCCCGTCTCTACTAAAAATACAAAAAAAAAAAAAAATTAGCCGGGCGTGGTGGCGGGTGCCTGTAGTTCCAGCTACTTGGGAGGCTGAGGCAGGAGAATGGCGTGAACCCGGGAGGTGGAGCTTGCAATGAGCATAGATCGCGCCACTGCACCCCAGCCTGGGCGACAGAGTGAGACTCCATCTCAGAAAGAAAGAAAAAAAGAAAAAAAGAAATGAGTGAATGAGTGAGAAAATATTTAATGTTAAATCTATCCCAGAAGTTCCTGCTGATGGGATTCACATATGCAGTTTCTGCCGTGGAGCTCGGCGTGGTGCTAGATTCTGGGACTGCACTGGTAAACACAAAAAGCCCCCACTCCCCTTGAACAATCACAGGGTGAAGACAGACGAAAAAACAACCCTTCATCTGGAGGCACCATGACATATACCTGACAAAGGATTTTTACCTGGAATATACCAAAAACTCTAAAACTAAAATTTCAGATGTAGACCACCCGAAGAAATACATAGGCAAAAAAGTGGAGCAGCCCCTTCACAAAGGGAATATTCCTGGGGCCAGTAAACATGGAAAGGTGTTCAACTTTATTAGTCACGGAAATGCAAATTAAAACTACAATAAGATACCACTACATACCTATCAGAATGACTATAGATAAAAAGACTGGCAATGCCTAGTAATGATGAGGATGTGGGGCAACTGGAACTCTCCTGTTGGTGAGAGCAAAGACTGGAGCACACACTTTGGAGAACTGCTTAGCAGTATCTAGAGCATCTAAGCATGTACTTACCCTTGACCTAGCTATTCCATCTTTAGTTATACAACTGAGGGAAATTAGCACCTCCATCAACAAAAAGACATGCACAAGAATATTCATTAGAGCTGCATTCATAAAAGCCCAAACCTAGAAACGACTCAGATGGAGATGGAGAAATAAATGAAATGGGTAAGAGAATGGATAAACTGGCATATTCATATAGTTGAATACTATTCAGCAGGAAAAATGAATGAGCTACTGCTACACGCAACAACATGGATGAAGCTCATAGACAATGTTGAATTAAAATAGCTGGACACAAGAGTTCGTATGAGTCCATTTTTTGAAGTTCCAAGAGTAGACAAATGAAGCTGTGGAGGTAGAAGACAGAAGAGAACATTGCGGGTATGACTGGGGTGGGCACAGGGAGCCCTGCTGCTGTGCTGGGAAGGGCCTCTATTGATTTGGGTGGTGCTAAACCTCATCAATCGGTAAACATAAGATTCGTTCAGGCCGGGCGCGGTGGCACATGCCTGTAATCCCAGCACTTTGGGAGGCCGAGGCGGGTGGATCACCTGAGGATGGGAGTTTGAGACCAGCCTGACCAATATGGAGAAGCACCATCTCTACTAAAAATATAAAATTAGCTGGGCGCGGTGGTGTGCGCCTGTAATTTCAGCTACTCGGGAGGCTGAGGCAAGAGAATTACTTGAACCCAGGAGGCAGAGGTTGCCGTGAGCTGAGATCGTGCCATTGCTCTCCAGCCTGGGCAACAAGAGCGAAACTCTGTCTCAAAAAAAAAAAAAAATTTTGTGTGCTTCACAGAATATGTGTTGCTCCTCAAAAAATTAACAAAAAAGTACAATGTAATTTCATATAAATATGCACGCTAAAAAGAAATTAAAAGTGAAGTGATGGTGGGATCAAGGGGTTGACTTAGCAAGCTGAGGCTGGAATGGAAGGGGTGGCCACATGATGACCACAGGGACTGCCTTCTGGGAGAGGGAGAGGGGAACGTGCAAAGGCCCTGAGGCAGGATCGGGGGGTTTGTTGGGGGAGCCTAGTCACAGCCAGTGGACTGAAACATAGAACTCGCGGGTGAGGAGCTGAGCGGGGCTGAGGCAAGCCCTTAGCGCAGTGGGAAACCATCAAGGTGTGAAGTAGGGGGTGCTGGCAGAACTCTGAGGGCTGGGACGTGGGAAGTGAGGGAAAGAGAGACTTCTGATGACTTCATTGTGTGGCTAGAACATCTGGGAGCAGGGAGACTGGGATTCCACTGACTGAGTGAGGGAAGGGGCAGTGGAGTCAAGGTTTGCTTTGGACACTGTAAGTTGTAGCCACTCGTCAGATACCCCGTGGAGCTGTTGAGGAGCAGTGGGCAGTGGGGCTGAGTTCTGAGCCAGGCCCAGCCTGGAAATGGATGTCGTAAGTGCACAGGGGTCTAGGGGAGCAGAGAGCAAAAGAGGAGACAGGAGCGTTTTAGGAAAGACTAGAGCTGCCTGAGGGTTTGGATCAAAACTGCTTTAAAAGTCCTTCTTCAACACTGAGCACCTACTCCGGGCCAGGCATGGAGAACCCAGAGGTGAACGAGTCCATCATGCACTCAGTGCTGCCTGCTTCAGGCCAAATGTCCCCAAGCCCAGGCCACAGGCACTAACATGCAGATTCCCTGGCCTACCCAAGCCCCGCTGAAACACCGTGGCCAGAGGCAGTTGCATGTTTCTGGTTCCCTGGGTGATTCTCTTGCACAAGCAAGCTTGAAAACCTTTCACTTGCAGTGGTCCCGGAGTAAGTGTGGGAGGCGCGTGTGTGCTGGGGGATGGAGTGAGAGAGAGAACACAGGCAATTTCCTCTTTCCCGCTCCAAGAGTAGGGCTGCTCCCAGGTTCAGGAAAGCAGGTCTGTTCTGTGAGCTCTTGCTGTGTGTTGGGGGGGGGGGGGGGGGGGGGGGGGGGGGCGGGGCCCCGGGG
>NW_016819943.1:129088-168378 GCF_001698545.2 Rhinopithecus bieti
GGGGGGGGGGGGGGGGGGGCGCGGCGGGCACGGTGTCCCAGGAGGACAGAGTTTGCATTGATGAAAACCCTTCCCAGCCCTTCGATGCCTCTTTCTCTTTCTCACTGCCCTGAAGGTAACCAGCGCAGTCCTCCCTGCGTCCCACTAGCTGCGCTCACTCCCGGCCAGGATGGCATCCTGTCTGGCCCTGCGCATGGCGCTGCTGCTGATCTCCGGGGTTCTGGTCCCTGCGGTGCTCACAGGTAAGGGGTGAAGGCCCTTGTCTCTGCCACCACTAGCCTCCCAGGGCCGATAACTACCTTGGGGCCAGATTCTTCATCGTTCACTGGGGAGGAAGCCCCCTCACAGGAGATGGGGCGACTATTTGGGGTGATTCTGTGAAGAGCTCTTGTGAGGTCGGCTGGCAGCAGCTGTGTGGGATGCATGTCTCAGGAAATGGTTAGCAGCAGGGGTAATGGCCTCTGAAGAAGGAGGACGACTTGGGGGGCAGGCCCAGGGACGTTCTGCTGTTGGGAGGACATGGGAATTGCTCTAGCACTTTAAAATCTGAAGTCTCCCAGGTCTGGGAGGCAGCTGGGGGTACCAGGCACATGACAAGTGGCTGAGGGGCCAGAGGAGTGCAGAGCCTTGCTGATTACTTTCAAAAGCTTCCCTGCTGGTTTCTGTGATGTCCTTAGAGAATGAGGACCCAGGTACTGTCCCCATCTTGGGAATGGCTCCAGAGAGAGAGAGAGAATATAAGGCCCAAGATCCCTCTGCAAAACGGTGTGGACCTCTGGACCGAGATCAAAGTGGCCAAGTCTGGGGTCCCACGAAAGGGAGGCCTCCGGCACGCTCCCAAGGGCCCTGTGGGGAGGGGAAGACTGGCCCAGGCTGGCTTCAGAGCCTGAGAGACAAAGGACACTGACGGGTTACAGGTGGTCTTTGCTCCTGTTAGCCAGGAGTTGGATCAAAGGGCAGCCGGCTTCTGTGTCGCAGTAGCGGGTTTCAGGGACCCTGCAGCCTGGGCCTTCTGGAGGGTGCCCGTGGGTCTGTGAGAAAGGTGGACTGTAGTCGTGAGAGCATGGCCTGGGGAGAGCTTCTGGCGGACGACAGGCCTGGGGAAGCCCCCTCGGCCACACCCTGGGAGGTCTGGGTGACAACGAGGAGCCCCAGGGATTATTGGCTTCTCCCTGGACCCCCAGGAAGAAGCTCGAGGCCAGGGTGTGCTCAGTCTTGGCCGGGAGGTTTCTTAACCTCTCTCTGCCTTCTCATCTGTAGGATGGTGACACCGCCATGCTTTGCCTCACTTGCAGGGGGCTGTGAGGCCTCGTGAGTTCAGATGTGCAGAGCTTTTGGGATGGGCCCCACATCCAGTTAGCGCTCAGTGAACATCAGGGGAATGTGGATTCCGCGTTCTGAGCCCCTCCCCGGCACCAGGTGGTCTCAGCAGAACTCTACGTCCTCCCGCAGGCTGGGAGGGCAGCCTCCCTTGTGGTGGAAGAGGCGCCAGCCTAAGCCAGCCATGCGGTGTCTCCAGGAGTTGGGGGAAGGGACCTAAAGGGGAAGGTGGCATCTTCTACGGCTTGGATCCTGGGGCTGTGATCTTTGCAGCACCCTCACCGGGATGAAGCTGCTTCTCCAGCCTGGTGGTCCACGTGGGCGGAAGGGGAGGCCCTGGCTCCCGGGTTGCCTGTGGCTCCTGCCCAGGTTCCTGCTCCTGTGTGGTTGACCCTCCCGGCTCAGGCTGCCGGCCAGAGTTCCTGGGCCAGACTGTCCTTAATCAATGTGGGTGGATGGGCTTCCTCTGCCACCACAGGATGCCTTGGGGACAGCCAGGACCTCACCTGGCCTCACTGCCCCACTTCCCTCCATGTGTTCTACCAAGAGCAGGCGGCTCCCCGCAGGGGCCAGACCATGCCATCCCAACCCCGGAGTCTCTGGGGTTCTGGCTGTTGTTCTTGCCATTCTGGGGGGAAGAGCGTTTGGGAGGCTCTTAGCACCCCACCCCTGGGCCGGGAGCTCTGGGCAGGTGTGTACATGGTCCTCTGCTCTGTAGGCTGGGGTCCTGTAGCAGACAGGAAGGGAAGGAGCAGCCTTGCGGGATGAGGCCCAGGCCCCATCTGAGGCACAGGCCCTCTCTGTTGGGAGCCTGTGGCCTTAGCCACTGAGGTGGTAGCAGGCTGGGCTGAGTGGGCAGGAGGCCAGGGCAGGGATGAAAAGGCCCTTCATGGCCCACACAAAGGGTGTCTGTGAGCACAGGCGCCTGGCCTCAGGGCCCTGTGGTCAGAACAAACTTATTTACCAAAAGGCAGGGCAGCTGGGGCCAGTGGGGTTGGGAGAGAGCCCGTGGTGCCCAGGCCTGTGGCAGTGCCACCAGCCCCCGCTTTCCTGGGTCAGAGCACGTAGTCACACCACATAGCTAATTCTGGTCAATGCAGTCTGGGCCTCGGTACCGCCAAGGCAGATGGAATTTTCTTGGGATCCTCGGTGCCCCCACCTCTTTGCCACCCTCACTTTCTGTCACCCTGGCCTATTCACTACCTGCCTGGCATGCCACAAGTTCCGTCCTCCACACCTTTGCTCCTGCCCCATCTCCGCCTTCCCCGGATAGGACTTCTGCTGGGAAACTGACCTGCCCCCAGCTTCCCAGAAGGATGGATTTGGGGGAAGATGGGAATTGCCTTTCAGCTTTGCTTTCCCTTCTTACTGGAGCAAATTCTAGAAACACAGATGAGGATAAGAAGTGCCTCGGCCCCTCCCTGGCCACAGAACCCCTTTTCCTGGTGGATCAGTGACTGAGTGCAGGCTGTCATTTGGAGCCCATGTGTCTGCCACTTGGGCACCAGACTAGGTTGGCAGGGAGCTGGTGGGCCCTGGGGCCCTGGCTGCTTGGGTACAGATGGGTCCTGGGCCAGCCTGTGAGGGACTCTTGTGGTGGCCAGCGGCTGCAGACCCATAGCAACTGGGCTTGCATCCAGAGGTGTGCCCCAGGCCAGAGGCAGCAGCTGAAGATGCTGGTGTTCACACAGTTACCTCCTTGTGCAAGATGCTTGACAGCATAGTCTGAACCCCCATCTCAAAAGTCAGGAAGGTGGATTGGGGCATGAAGTCCAGGGTGAGAGCCTGATGGAGCAAGGATAGGCCCCAGCCCTCCTGATTAGGAAGCTTCATGGCCTGGCTGGGCAGGAGGGGGCTGTGTACAGTGGGAGGAGGCCAGGGCAGGTATGTCTGGTGGTGGGGGCAGCAGAGACAGGCTGGGTCATGGAGGACAGACAGGGACAGGGCCTGAATGGGGCTCCCCACTGCCCTGCTCAGAGGATACCCTCAAGGGTGGCAGCTTAACCCTGATGTGCTGGCCCGGGGACTGAGCCCTGCCTTCTCAGGGGCTGGAGGTCTGCCACTCCTTGGCTGATTCCCGCAGATGCCACCCGGGTCAGCTGGGCCTGGTACCCAGCAGCCCTGTAGCGGCCTCCAGATGCAGGGAGGTGTCTGCCTGACAGTCTATCTTGGGTGTGTCATTTGTGCATTTCTTTGGACATGTTCAGGCAGTCAGTGAGCCTAGACACTGGCGCCTGCTAGGTGGTGGGCACACTCAGGTCTTTTACCTGCCCAGCCCCCAGAAGCCTGAGGCAGCACGCCAGGGGCCTGAGGCCTTCCATGGGCGCTGCATGGCTGCAGACCCCTGCCTCTCTGGCTGCGATATGGGAGGCCTGGCTAGGTCACTTCCCCTCCTCTCAGGGTGGTCTTCAAGGTTGGTGGGAGGCTGGACAGACATCAGTGCTGCAGTCCAGCCTTGGGCCCCTCGGGAGGGAAGCCTCCCCCAGGTGGGGGCCAGTGGGCCTTCCACCCCTGGAGCCTCCTGCCAGAGATCTTTTCTGGAAAGGGGTTCTCCCTTGGGCCAGCCCTGGGGAATGTGGCAGGTCAGTTGAAAGGTCAGCAAGCTGAGTCTCGGAGCTGAGCCTTGCAACTGACCTCTCCAGGCTTGAGAGAGGCCCGGAAGCCAGGGACCTGCTAACATTTTATTGTGGAAAGATGTGCACTTTACAATCCAATGAACTCCAGGAGTCCATCCACCTAGTCTTGCCAACTGCCAACATTTTGCTACATTGCTGACTCCTCTTTCTATCTGAATGCTGAATCATTTAAGAGTAGGTTGCAGAAGTCATGTTCCTTTGCCCCTAAATTCTTCCTAAGAACAAGGACATTCTCATACACACCAGAGTCAGCTATCAAAACCAGAAAATGAGCACTGAGGCAGTCCTAAGCCACACTCTGTTCAAACTTCACCAACAGATCCCAGCGTCTCCAATCACAGGCCTGTCCCTCCCCATCCAGGAACACTGAGTTGTCTCCTCAGTCTCTGATCTGGAACCTTTCAGTCTTTCTTTGTTTTTCCTGACTTTGACATTTGGGAAGGCCCATTTACTTTAAGACTGACCCTGAGTCTGGATTGGCTGATGTTTCTGCGTGGCTTGCCCTAGATGGACACAACTGGCCGGAAAACCCTGGAAGGACCTCTGTGTCCTCTCGAGCATCCCCCTCTCTGGGTGCTGGTGAGCCTAACAGGAGGGCAAGTGTCTGGCTTCAGTCTTGCCCCAGCGCTCAGGGATGGAACCCGCAGGGACAAAAGATGCCCTAGGGTCGCAGGCTGGCCGCAGGGTCTGTTCACAGAACGGCAACCTCCCTACACCGTTTCTGGGCAGCACAACCACTCCTGCAACTGTCCAAGGGCTTCAGCCCACCTGTGCTCACCATCACGGCACCTTATCCCCAAGCCTTGGCTTTCTTGTCTCTGAAATGGGGATAAAAGCAGTTCCCAAACCACAGAGTAGCTGGAGTCAAAGAGATGAGGTGTCAGGACATCTCCAAGCTCATCCAAGGAACCTGTTTGAAGGTCGAGTGTCCCTGGATCAGTCTCTATCCCAGTTGAGATTAGGGCATGGGGCCGGCTGCAGTGGCTCACACCTGTAATCACAGCACTTTGGGAGGCCGAAGCAGGCGGATCACCTGAGGTCAGGAGTTCGAAATCAGCCTGGCCAACATGGCAAAACCCTGTCTCAACTAAAAATACAAAAATTAGCTGGGCATAGTGGCAGGTGCCTGTAGTCCCAGATACTCTGCAGGCTGAGGCAGGAGAATCATTTGAACCTGGGAGGCAGAGGCTGCAGTGAGCCAAGAACGTACCACTTCACTCCAGCCTGGGCGACACAGCAAGACTGTTTCAAAGAAAAGAGAGTGAGCTGAGATCCGGCCACTGCACTCCAGTCTGGGCGACAGAGCGAGACTCCGTCTCAAAAAAAAAAAAAAAAAAAAAAAAAAAAAAAAAAGAGAGAGAGAGAGAGAATCGGACATGGGCAGGCCCTGCTCTGCCAACACTGTGATGTCAGAGGGTCTGGCTGGGCTGGAGAGGCCGAGAGCCGACCTACCATCCCCATCTTGAGCTTTCCAGCGTTTCTGGGGTCTCCTATCTGGTTGTGGGGGATGGATGGCCCAGGGTTGGGGTGATGGGCGGGAGAGGACAACTGGGGTGGGCTGACTGGTGAGGGTACAGGGCGGGGGTTATCACGTAGGCATCTCAGCCTGTGCTTTCTGCGGGACTGAGAATGTCTCCTTCCTGCTCTCTGGTCCCTGGGTACCCCAAATCTTGCCAACTCCCAACCCTATGAGCAGAGAAGGGCTTTCATAGGTGAGATCCCCTTACACTGACCAGACACTCCTGCCCACCCACCGGCCTTGCCCTACAGGAGGCAGCAATGCACTGCCTTCAGCTTCCCAGCCTGGGAAATGTCAGGGCTAGTGCAGCGCTGAGCCCAGACCCCTCACACAGCGCCACCCGCAACTTGCAAACTTGCTTAACCTAGAGGTAGGGGGTGACGTCCCTGTCGGCCCTGTCACCTGGGGCCCCAGCGCCTCTCGTTGGCTTTGCAGATGATGTTCCACAGGAGCCCGTGCCCACGCTGTGGAACGAGCCGGCCGAGCTGCCGTCGGGAGAAGGCCCCGTGGAGAGCACCAGCCCCGGCCGGGAGCCCGTAGACACCGGTCCCCCAGCTCCCACCGTCGCGCCAGGACCCGAGGACAGCACCGCGCAGGAGCGGCTGGACCAGGGCGGCGGTACGAGCGGGGCGGGGGAGGGAGAAATGAGGAGGGGCAGGAGGCGCGGGGAGGAGGGCCGGCCGGGCCGGGGCTGGCAGGTGACGTGGTCCTCCGTCCTCCGCAGGGTCGCTGGGGCCCGGCGCCATCGCGGCCATCGTGATCGCCGCCCTGCTGGCCACCTGCGTGGTGCTGGCGCTCGTGGTCGTCGCGCTGAGAAAGTTTTCCGCCTCCTGAAGCGAATAAAGGGGCCGCGCCCGGCCGCGGCGCGACTCGGCTGCACTCCTCGCGCGCCCGTATGTCTGCGCGTGCGTGTCCGCGCGTGCAGGTGTGCCAGAGAGTGAACGCGCGCAGGCGAGGGCTCAGGACGGGGGTGGGCGCGGGGGCGAGGGTGGGTGCTGTGCACGCGCGTGGGGCCGGAGTCGCATCCGAATTCCCCGCAGGGGCGCCGGGGCGTGCGTGAGCACACAGCATGTCCCAGCCCGCGCGCGCGGGGCCGCGCGGCCCGGCGTCCGCGTGCACCACGGCTGGAGTGCCGCGGGAGGCGCGCCGCATGTGCGTGCGCGGTGCGGCGTGCGCGCCGCCAGGGCATCGGAGCCGGTGTGCGGCCAGCGGTCTTAGCCCGGCCTGGGGCACCGTCACTCCCGGGGCCACGGGTGGCCCCTTCTCCCAGCGCCGACTCCTCTGCCTGGGCCCGGGCCGAGGGGCTCGCCGCGCTCCCCGGGGCCTGCCCCCCATCCCGCTCCGCTGGGGTTCAGAGCGTTCCGTGAGGAGGGAAGCGCGAGGGCAGGAGAGGCCGACGGAGACCCCGGGGCCCGCGGCTCCCTGAGGCCGGGCTTGGGGAGGGCGGGGGCCGTCGGCGCTCCCAGCCAGAGGCCGCGTTATTTTGGGGGACGTCTTGTGACTCTGAGTCCCGCAGCCAGGGCTCAGACCCGCAGCCCCAGGCCCCCAGGTAACCCCTCTGCCTAGGGAGCCTCAGGAGCAGGATGAGTCGAGGGTGGATGCTGGACGCTGTCCGCCCCTGCTTCCTACTCTCACCCCAGGCCTGGCTGGGCCGAAACGGCGGCCCCCACGCCCACAGTTCGTCTGTTCAGGGAGAGAAAACGGCTTTCCCAGCTCTTCTTACCCAACTTCACTCTCAGAGCATCGGGGCGGAGTGAGGGTGAGGAGCCTGGTCCACGGTCCCCACCTCGGAAGCATTTAGAGATGTAAACTTCGATCCTTTGATCATTTAACCTGCTCGGCGCAGCAGGGAAGCGGGAACTTGGGGCCTACCCCAGTCCCCAGAGCCTTTGGAGGGAAGGGCTGGACAGTTTGGAGGCCAGCAGACCCCTTGGGGACAGCGTAGTGCTTCTGAAGATTCCAGGGTGGCAATGCTGCTGGAGGGCAAGCTGCTCTTTTTCAAAAACTCATTTTCTCTAGCAGCTGTTTTGGCCTCTTTGGTGTCCCTGAGCTCCCCACGGCAGTTTCCTGCCATGAGTTTCTCCTCCTGGACACTGGAGGAGCCCAGGTGGTGCCCACACACCTCTCACACACTGGGGGATGAGGTCCAAGGCCTCATCCAAGTCTGTTAGCAGCTTCCCACTCGACCAGTCTCCCCAAAACACACTGAGTTAAACGATTCTGCTTATAAAGGAGGGCTATGAAACTGACCTATTTTCCTAATTGGTTAACTTACTTCATCTCACCTAACCTTGAGTAACCAAAGCCTTTATCAGACCGGATGATCCAACTCAACATGCTGTTTTCCAGCCTCAAAAGGCACGGGGATAAATGGCCACCTAACTCCTTCCCAGCCCTCCCCTCCAGGGACAAGAGGTGGCCCCTTCTTTTCCTTTCCTGACTCTGCAGCACTCTCCCACCAACGGGTGCATTACAGCCCCTCACTGGGACCAGGGGGGCCTCCCTCTCCAGTGGAACCAGTGTCACACGCCTGGCATCCCTGTGATTCTCAGAGGGTCTGAGGTCCCAGGACCAACGAGCACCCTTTTGTGGCCTGTGGGAAGACGCTACAAAGTCCCACTGGATCTAAACCAGAGGCCTGTTCTGGAGAGCAGGGAAACTGTGTCCTAGCAGAGAGCGTGGTCCTGGGCACACAGGACCCCTCGGCAGGCTGAGGTGGAGCGGGGGCGAGGGGAGGGAGTGGAGCTCTGGGCAGCTGAGGGTGTGAAGGGCCCAGGGCCTGCGTCTGGGCAGTGCGGAAGTCCCAGCCCCACTCCGGTGGTGAGATCCCCGTAGGGCCCCCCACCATGGACACTTCGGGGCCTCTGCGGTCTTCCAAAGCTGTGTCCTCACTTCCACTGCAGCAGAGGGGCGTCCCCAGCTCTGTCAAACAGCCCTTTCTGTTTCCGGAGTCCTACAAGTGGAGGCCCAAATCTGCTCCCATGCTGAGACAAGGCCCTGGCTGCTCCTTCCTCCTCGGGAAACTGCCTCGAGCCCTTCCTTTGGGGAGTGCCTCCTCCACCGGCCTTGAAGGGGTGCTCCTCTCTCACTGCCTGGAACCAAACACCCCCTTCCTTTGTGTACCAGGGCAATAAACAGTAGACCTTCATCTCTTTTATTTTATATATGATGCTTCTTTTAATGCAGCCAAAAGTGATATTTGCTTTTCTCAGAACCATAATCGATACAAGATGCAGTGACCAATTCATTCCTTAAAACACCTGGACTCCTTAAGGGGCTAGAAGACACAAGTTACCTCCAGCCCATCAGGGAGCCAGAGGTGGGAGGGGTCCCCAGCCAAGCTCTGGCAGGCCTGCTGTGGAGCAGGGCCTGACCGTGCAGCCAGAGGCTGGCAGAGGCCCGGGCAAGGGTGAACAGGGGCAGCTGGGCTCTCAGTCCTGGGAACTGGAGACCAAGGGCTGCTCATCAAGCTCCGACAGGCAAGGGCGGCCCCATCTGTGCCTAGTGGATTCTAACTGCTTCCAAGGTAGAGGAGGACGCGTGCAGGAAATCATGTCAATTGTCACCTTCTGCCTGCCTCCCACAGGGACACTCTGGGTTGGGAGCCTCTTCCAGTCCCAGCAGGCCAGGGCCGTGGGGGCCCTGGAGCGTGCCCACCCCCTTGCACCCCCTCGGAGGCACGAGGGAGATGGTGTAATACTGCTGAAACCTTCTTGTTTACAAATGCATCAGGAGAGGCTTGGGCACCCTTTATCCAGTTTGCGAGCAAGGGGCCAAGACACATGAGCACGCACTGTGTGGGCAGGGATGAGGGCTGGGCACCCCAAGCCAGATCCTGCCACCTGGGGAGGCGCTGGCCTGTGCTTCCCAGAGCCCCCACGTTCTGTCAGGGTCTCACGCAGGCCCTGCTCGCGCCGGCCCCCGGGTGGGGTCATTGCCGATTCCGGCTGCCCAGCTTCCTGCGGTCCTTGTTCTGGCTGCGCTGAGGGTCATCCATCTTGTGGACACGGAAACATTCCTTGAGGTTCTGGGACCGGATCTTGGGATTCAAGATCTCCTCAGTCATGGAGCTGGGGAACCAGCCTCTCTCCTGGTCGTGCAGACGCTCGCCAAAGATCCACCCTGTGCAGGGAGGGGAGGGAGGGAAAGTCAGGTGCTCCTGCAGGGCGCAGGCTGCACAGAGGCTCCCTCCCAGCCAGGGCCCCCATCTGTGTGCAGGACACTAGGGATCCAGCTGGCCTTTCCCAAAACGCAGCGGTTCTGCACACCTCTGCCGAGATGCTCAGACCCGATTCACCCCCATAAGCTGGGAGGTGCATGGGCATCTGCACAGAACAAGACCTGCTCCGTGCCACGCAGTTCCATGTTGACTTTGGAACCCGCTCTGGGACCCTTGGCAATTCTGTGCTGCCCTACACGAGCCCAGGAGACCCCAAGGGCCACTCCAAAGAGCTGGAGGCATTCAAGGGGCTGGTGGGGGTGGCAGCTGAGTGCGTGGTTAGCCGGTCTGGACTGTGTCATTAGCCTCTTGTTGAGCAGATCCTCCCAGGCTTGGCCTCCTCAGGGCCGGTGTGGTCAGTGGAGAGAGCCCATCGTGAACTGGCAACACGAGTAGTCTCAGCGTCACCTGGCTCCTCCCTGCCCTGTTTCTCCACCTCTCCCCTCCCCTGGAGATCACCAGGTCTTTGCTCAGACCTTGTGGCTGATTGGAGCTAAGAGGCCTGGGGCATGCCCTCTGCAGGTCTCATTTGGGAGGGGAGCAGGCTAGTTACATTCCATGGGAAGAGGGCAGGAGCGCCCCTGGGCCTTTGGGAACAGCTCACAAGAGGGACTCCTTGGAGAAGGTCTCCCCTGGAGGTCCCAGCCTGAGGCCTTCCACCAGGACCCGGCAGGAGAGGAGGAAGCGGGGAAGATGCGGTTGTATACTTTGGAGATTTGGATCAGGAGCAATTACTGTGGAGACAGGGACATGATTTGAAAAGGGAAAGGGGTTCAATTCTACAGGGGCTGGGAGGAACTTCACTTGGTACTGATGACACCAGCAGGGGTGGCCAGGAGCTGGGGGCGGCTTCTTGGCCCACATGGGGCACCGAGCCTGGTGGTCATAGGCTTACCTGAAGCTGCAAGTACGGGTCTGGGTGAGGTCAGGGTCGGGTCTGGGTGAGGTCGGGGTCGGGTCTGGGTGAGGTCAGGGTCGGGTCTGGGTGAGGTCAGGGTTAGGATGTTCCTGGTTGTCCCCTCACACTGTGATGGAGACGCTGAGGCCAGGACCAGGGGAAGGGGACACAAAGCCACCCGCTTGGGGGCTGGGCCCACTGTGAAGGAGGAAAGGTGGGGCCTCCCGGCTCTAGGGGAGGACAGGGAGGCACTGAAAACAATTCCTCCTTCATGCTGAGGAAAGGCCAGTGAAGCCAGGATGGGCGGTGTCCAAGCAGAACGTCTCAGGGAGCAAGAGACACAGCAGGACACCAGCCCATCAGCGAGTGGTGATGCTTCTCCACCTCCCCTCATCTCTTGCCGGGCAAGGCTCCGTGTGGCGTCCCCTGGGGGCCCCGAGGGGAGGTCCCTGGGCCTCACCGTCGTCAGTCTTGTCCAGGATGTTGAGGATGTCGGCGAGCTCCAGCGTCAGCTCGTCTGGCTGCTGAGCCACGTATGGGTGCACGCACTGGACCTGGGGGCAGTCTGAGGGACAAGAGGCACAGGTACGTCCCCACCACTGTGCCACCCACCTGCCTGCCTGCTCCCACCAAGCCCGCAGCTGAGCTCTGCCTAGAATAAGAAAACTCCCACAGCAACTGGAGAAGGGCTCATCAGAGGAAGAGGAGGATTTGTTTCCAAAGAAAACGTTATTAACATAGCCAGGAGTTCTGGGAAGAAATACATGCATAAAGACTGTGAGGGGCCTTAGTTTCAACTTCAGAAGGAACTTTTTGAACCTGGGATATGGCCCCGGGAGTGGTTTGGGTGGTCAGGACAAGGTTCATGTGATCAGGGTTGGCACCTTCTCCATAAGGCTGCTGGACTTGTGCCTTTTTCTTTTTGAGACAGAATCGCCCTCTGTCACCAGGCTGGAGTGCAATGCAATCTCAGCTCACTGCAACCTCCATATCCCAGGTTCAAGTGATTCTCATGCCTCAGCTTCCAGGTAGTTAGGACTACCGGCACGCACCACCACACCTGGCTAATTTTTATATTTTCAGTAGAGACAGGGTTTCGCTGTGTTGGCCAGGCTTGTCTGGAGCTCCTGACCTCAGGTGATCCACCCGCCTCGGCCTCCCAAAGTTCTGGGATTACAGGCATGAGCCACTGCACCTGGCTTTTTTTCTATTTAATAAGCTTTTCGGACAACTGGCAAACCTAAAAACAGCACTGGAGTTTGGTCCAAACTCCTCCTGGTGACTTTGTGGTACCTGTCACCTAAGGCCCATCCAACATTCGCGCAGTGCGGCCATGCCGCGTTACTGGCCCGTACTAAGCTTCCAGTAGGAAGCAGCCCCTGGAGGCCCGTGCAGGCCTCTGAGACCACCAGCTCAGGGAGGTCTTCCCTCCAGGCAGGGCACACCGTGCACCTGTGGCATCAGGCAGGGCCAGCCCAAGCACAAATGGCGCCCCCTTACCCACCGGTGACTTACCCAGCAGCCGGGATGTGAACGAAACAAACTTAGTCCTCCTGTTAGGGGCCAGCGAGGTCATCCAACGCTTCATCTCACTCCTGGCGCAGGGAAGAGGACAGTGCCCCAGCGGCAGCTCAGCGGCGACCCCCCCGCGATGTGGCACGAGGCTTCCCAGCTAGCCGCCCCTCGGATCTGCGTCCACCATCCTGAGCACCGCTCCAGCCCACCCCAGGGACAGCTTGGGGGAGCCACAGAAACGGGCTGGTCCAGGGTCAGACACACACATGAACCCACGGAAGGGCACGGGGGAGCCCCTCAATCATGTTCCCGTATGATACTTTCAAAAGTCAGGCAGTAAGGGTGAGCCCACAAGGTAACAAGTCCCACCAAGTAACGCGTAACAGCACATTCCGTGGCCACAGCCACACCACCAAAGCCACAGTTTCTCATCCCGACAGGTCCTGCCCTGGTCCATGTCAGCTGCAGCCCCAGGTCTGGGCAGGGGAGGATATCTGGTGAGTTGTGCGTAAGGGGCAGCTGTGGGGCCATGGCGGGAGGAGGGCAGAGCCTCAGCTCAGCAGGCCACAAGGGAGTTCCACTCCACGAGTGCAGTGCAATCTCAGCTCACTGCCACCTCCACAGTTCCAGGCTCAGGGCCTGCAACGCATCTCTCCCCACATTTAGCTTGCTTGTCCCTCTTAGGGGGCCTAGGGCTGCAGGGCAGGGGTCCCAGCTGCTCAGATAGGTGAAGAAATGAGCTCAAGGCCACAAGCAAGTGGCAGCAGGGAGGAGGAGGATGGTGGTTCCCTACTCAGCCTGACTCAAGGGTTCTAAAAGGGCTCATCCAAAAAGAGAGACTTACCCAGAGTCTGAAGCCCCAAGGGAATGAACACACACACACAACACACACACACACAGGTACACACATGGGCAACAACATATACGCGCCACCACACAGGTACACCACGCACCACACAAGGTACACACGTGACAACACGCCACGCACCAGTACACACGTGCACATACAACGCGCACACACAGGTACCACCACATGCACACATAATCGCGGCACCACACAGGTACAACACGCACCACACAGGTACACACGTGCACATACACGCGCACACACAGGTACACACATGCACACATATACGCGCACCACACAGGTACACCACGCACAGGTACACACGTGGCCACATACACGGCGCGCACCACAGGGTACAACAACGTGCACATCCACGCGGCACCACCAGGTACCACATGCAACATACGCGCCACCAGGTAACACACGGCACCACACAGGTACACACATGCCACACATATACGGCCACCACAATGGTACACACGTGCACACCAAGGTACACACATGCACACCATACGCGCCACACACGGGTACACATGCGCAACACCACAAGGGTACACACATGGGCCACACCCATACACACGGCACACAGGTACACATGTGCACCACACGGTGCCACGCATAGTACACGTGCACACAACAGTACAACAGTGTGCACACACACACGTGGCACACAGGTACACGCCAATCCAGGAACCTACAGCCACCCCCAGATGCACCACAGAACAGTACTGGTGGCCAAGGGTCTGGATGGGGAAGATGGGCAGGTGGGCCCCATGCAGAGCGTTGTGGTGGCCTTTTCCACCTGGGGCAGGGCTGTAGGGATTGAGGGCCACACAGAAAGGTTGCCACGGGTGCACTGGCATGTTGGGCGGCCGAGGGGCACTCACTGAGAGGGATGCCTTTAGCATGTAGGTGGGCCTTCCCGGTCATTCTGCGTTCTCCAGCAAGCCCAGGATGAACCACATTTGGGCCAGCGTTTGGCCCTGGGTTCCTTCCAGGCTTCCCTCCACGCGCAGCAGTCCCGTGGAGCTGGAGGGTCGAAATACCTGGTACTGTTCTCTGGGGATCAGGGAGGAAGGGCAGGTGTGGTCGCCCCAAGGGAGGCCCATGCCCAGGGAGAGCCCACTTGGGCAAGGCCAGGCAAGGCCTGGCTGGCTCCACGGGCGCTGGGCTTCATTCTTCAAACCTCCTTTCCGAAGCTCCCACCTTGAACGCCCGGTCTCCCGCACCCCAAAAGGGCGACCCATTCCCAGGTGTGGACAGTGGCAGCACTATGGTCCTGCCAACCCTGATACCCTACCATGGCCACCCTGCTGCCGGGCTGGGGCCCTTCACGGGCCCTCGGAGTTTAAAACCCCCACTTTTACCAGGAGGGGAAACTGAGACTTAGGAACCGTGGAAATAACCTTTGGCTAAAGGCCCAAAGCTGGGCTCAGCAGAACAACCTTTAAAACCTGATCCAAAAGCCCAAGCCTGTCCCCGAATCCCCAACCTCGGGGCCCCAATCAAACCCAGTGCCCAGCACACTCCTCTGCCCACCAGAGCACCTGGCACCCCGGCCCCAGTCAAACCCAGTGCCCAGCACACTCCCCCGTCCGCCAGAGCGCCTAGCGCCCTGGGCCCCGACTCACCCCGGAATCTGCCGGCAGATCACCAGCAGGTCATTGAACAGGAAGAGGTAAATTTCGTGGAAGAGCTTCTTGGTTCGCAGGGTCCGGGAGGTCTTGGGGCCTGACATCTGCTGCAGCTCACCCTGCTTTAGCAGCCAGCGGGAGTGGGAGATGATGGGTACCGACTGCAGGGGGGAAAGGGCGTCAGGTGGGCTGTGCCCACAGTGTCCCTCCCCAGGACATGCTCCCAGTGCTGCGTCTGTCACATTCCCTGACACCTGCCCAGGGCCCCGACACATGAGGCACAAGTGGGTGGAATGGCTGAGTTCTGGACGGATGCAGAGAAATGGCAGGGCTGTGTGTGTGTGTGTGTGAGAGAAGGTGCACCCTGCGGGCATGAGTGTGCTGTGCGTGTGTGTGTGCTGTACATGTGGACTTGTGTCTATGTGTGTGGACTGTGTTCTGTGTACCCCCATGTGAGCTTTAAGTGTATGTGCATGTGTGTGCATGTGCTTGCGTGCATGTACACTGCTGTTTACGTGTGTGCACTGCTGTGTGGATACCGTGTGTGTGCCTGTGAATGTGGCAGCCAGTGTCTGTCATCATTGCCCCCACCAAGCTCTGCCTGTGGGATGCAGAATCAGAGAAGGGGCCGAGTTCACAGTGGAGAGGAAAGAATGGGACCCACGGGGCAAGGAGGCCAGGCCTGCAGCGGAACGGCCACTCGGCAGGTGATGCAACTCAGGGGCAGGCGCCTGGCACCCAGCGGTCAGTCCCATGTGGAGCTCCATGGGATGCCCAGAAGACCGCCTCTGCCTCCTCGAGTGGGGCTCAGCTCCCAAACCAAACCTGGTCTCGGGGACCCGCTGCGGGCACAGTGTGCTGCTGTGGCCGAGTTCCCAGAAAGTCAGGCCCCAGGGGACCTGAGGGGCTCACAAGGGCCTGACGTTTCCTGTGAAGTGTTGGCGAGGCTGGTCACTTGCAAATCCTCCTGGTTTGAGGATCCTTGGAGTAGCCCCCACCACATCCTCCACGTAAACTGACTGCTCAAGGCCACGCCGCTGGCAGGTGAGCGCAGGACCCACACCCCGCATGGCTCTAGGCTGCACACTAGCCCTGCACTCCCGTCTCTCAGGAGACAGGTCTGGGCCACTGTGGTGGTGTTTCATGCCTGGTGGCAGGTGGGGTGGCTTCAGCTGGGGAGGTCAGGGGGCGGAGGGGACCCTAAGTGTGGCCAGTGACCAAGGACCTAAGGAAGGCCAGCCAGGCGTGGTGATCTGTGCCTCTGGGGCAGGGCGGGGCCAGGGGCCCGTGCATGGGTACAGGCTGACACCAATCGCTCCAGTTCACCTTGATCTTGAACTCCATCTTCTTCTGAATGCAGATCATCTGCTCCGTGCGGCTCATCTTCCTCACGCCCTCATTGCATGCCTTCACCACCTGGGACAAGAAGGAGGGCACATCAGGCCACCAGAGCCAGCTGTCCCAGCCCCTTCCTCCTGCTCCGTCAGGCCACAGAGAGGGCTGAGTGATTACTGTGACCAGGCACTGTGCCCACAGCTGAGGCTGGCCGGCCAGTCTCAATCGGGGCTGGAGCTCCTCTTTCTAGCACCTCGTGGGACAATGGCAAGTGGGAAAACCTGTTAGTTTTGGTGCAGAAAGTTGGTGCCTTGTCCTTACTAGGAAGCAAACTCCAGAAAAGACATGCGTGAGGCATCCCTCCTCCTCTGCAGGCTGGACAGCCCGGCAGAGCTCCGGGCTGTTCTCCCCACACCCTCCTGGGAGGCAACCCAGGCACCAAGGGGCCTAACAATTCCACACTT
The DNA here is from genome assembly GCF_001698545.2 of Rhinopithecus bieti. Classification (NCBI taxonomy): domain Eukaryota; kingdom Metazoa; phylum Chordata; class Mammalia; order Primates; family Cercopithecidae; genus Rhinopithecus; species Rhinopithecus bieti. The sequence continues at coordinate 145,476 of NW_016819943.1, forward strand.
TCTGGGACTCCTGAGGACTCGTACTGAAGAAAGAAAATTCCGCACTGACGCATGGGGCCTGGCACAGGGCCAGGCTCGCCGCAGGCTCCCAGTCAGGCACATAAATGAGCACCATGCCCAGAGAAGTGTGTGCAAGGGGCTCCCTGCTGTGTTGTCTAGAATGAGAAACACAATTGTCAGCCTCAAGAGTCATCAACAGATTTGATTAAAATGATTATGATCTATGCATATATGCAAGGACAGAAATCCAGGAAAGAGGCAGGGACTCCACGTGAATGTGGGGGATTCCACATGCTCCACTCGAATGCGGGGCACAGTTGTTTCTAAACCACAAGCCCTTTTGGTAAAGAATACAGTGGTGTGTGTGTGCTGTGTGTGCCATGCATACCGTGGTGCATGTGTGTGCTGTGTATATACAGTGTGTGCTGTGCATATGTGCAGTGTCATATGTGTGTGTGCTGTGTATGCATATGCAGTGTGTACTGTGTGTGATATGTGTGTGCCATGTGTGTGCATGTGTCCTGTGTATATGCAGTGTGTGCAGTATTGTGTGTGTGTGCTGTGCATATGTGCAGTGTGTGCACTGTGTGTATGCATGTGCAATGTGTACTGTGTGTGATATGTACGTGCCATGCATGTGTGTGCTGCGTGTACTGTGTGTGATAAGCATGTGCTGTGTGTATGTGCAGTGTGTACTGTGTGATATATAGGGGCTGTGTGTGTGTGCAGTGTGTACTGTGTGTGATATGTATGGGCATATATGTGCTGTGTGTATGTGCAGTGTGTACTGTGTGATCTATAGGGGCCGTGTATGTGTGTGTGCAGTGTGTACTGTGTGTGATATGTATGGCCATGTATGTGCTGTGCGCGTGTCATGTGTATGTCTGTTTAGGGGGAGCTGCAGCATGTCCGTGCCCTGCGAGTGTGCTGTGCACAGGTGTGCATGCACAGGTGTCTGTTTAGGGCGAGCTGCAGCATGTCCGTGCCCTGCGAGTGTGCTGTGCACAGGTGTGCATGCACAGGTGTCTGTTCAGGGCGAGCTGCAGCCTGTTGGCAGGGAAGGCGAAGTGGCTACTGAAGTTTATTGTTTTCTTTTTACTTACAAGCATTTTCTGAGTTTCCTGGTATTGAGTATAATTACTTTTATAAATCAGAGAAAAAACAAACCTTTATTTTTAAAACACAAGCTTGTTAGAAACAGAGAATACCTTTCATTATAAGGAAAATGAAGATGAAAGTAGAAAAGAACTTTAAAAAGGGAAGCTGTACTTCCAGAGGTGGGCATGGGCCCCTAGAGATGCTGCCTGGCTCACAGGTCGCGGATGTCCCCTGGCTACCCTGCTTGAGGCTCCAGCCTTTCCCCACTAGGCACACCGTGTCACTACCAGAGGAATTTTGGTGGTCAACTGGTCTGGGAAAGGGACAGGAGGAGAGGCCCGAGGTGGGAACCAACTGCATTAGGGTAGGAAGTCCTCATGTCTCAGTGTGGATGAGAATGACCATCAGATGCCCACTGAGGGTGACACTCTTTTTTACTAAGCTTCTGCCATGGGGTGACAAAGAAGTGGAATATGGATGTCCCCCGCCTTGCTCTCCGCCATGACGGCATCACTGGCTCAATGGAGGTGCCCTAGCACAGCTGCCAAAAGCTGGCTCTCAGCTCCAGCGGATGCCAGGAGCCAAACGCGGCAGAGCGCATGGTAAGAGCTCCTGAGGACTGAAACATACTCGCTGGCCCTTCCTGCAAAACCCCTGCTCTGCTCCAAACATCCAGGAGGAGCCGTCTCTCTCTGAGAGTCAGGAGATGGTCCTTGCACTTTTGGGCAGCAAAGGCCCAAGGCTCTTGGGCAGTGCCAGTGAATCCCCGCACAGAGATGCACAGGGGCGACTGAGCTCCAAGGAACGGGAGAGTGGTGTGGTTCAGAGTAAAGGGCTACGTCAGGGCCCAGGGAGAGTGGGAACCAGCCTCGGTGAGCCTCACAAGAGGGAGGAGAGACTGCTTCTGACATGGAGAAACAGGCAAAGGCAAGCCTGGGGTCTGTGTGCACCCCAGATGCCTGCATAGAACGATACCAGGCGGCTGATGAGAGGAATCAGGGCCTGTGCATGATCACAGAGCTCCACACCGGTGTAGAGTGTCCTGAGGGCTGTGCTACGGTACAGTAACAGACATGGGGCGGGTACGTAAGGCTGGAGCCAGGAAGCAGGGTGAAGAAGGCTCTACACAAGCCACATCTGGTGTATATTTTTTAAGTCCCAGTGACTCTTCTGGATTGTAAAAGTGAATTTTAAAATAAATTTGCATTTTCTAAAAAGACACATGGACACGTGGGGAGCAGGGCCAGAAACGTGCGCCTGGATGAGAAAAGCAGTGCATTGGGATACAGCACAAGAGGAGGCGAAACTCACCATTTCCAGCTCCTTGTGGGCATCCAAGGCAGTGCACTCCCGCTCAGACCTCTCTTCTACCCTCTTCAGGATGTTCTACGCACAGGGAAAGGCTGCGTTAACTTTAATCTTTTCTGATCTTTCCTCCCATTTCCCACCTTGACCGTAACTGCCTCCCTACTGCACCAGTCCAGCCCCATGCTGCAACACGCGCACATACACATGCATGCAGACCTGTGTGCACACATACATGCATACATGCTTGCGCACACATGCACACGATGCATGCACACCTGCAAACAGTGCACACACATGCACACACGTGTACAAACATGCATACAAGCACACATGCACATACATGCGCATACACACATGTTTACCTGCACACACACATGCATGCACACACACACATGCACACAGTCTCCATCTGACAAATGGAGGGCAAGAGAGCCCGCATCCAGCATCCGGCTGTGTGTGTGGCATCCAGCAGTGAGGACTGTTGCGCGCTCAGTCAGGGTCAGCTCTGTCCCCAAGGGGAGCTAAATGCTTACGGGACGAGGGTAGGGAGACCAAGGGCTTCCCTCTCCTCCCTGGGACTGTCATTTGGCCCCGAAACTTTGTTAACTTTGGTCTTATCCATGAAAGTGTATGAAAGAGTCTTTTTTCCAATTGTTCAGTTTTCTTCAATTAACAAAAAATTATGCCCACACTGCTTTCACCTGTAAATTATAATTTTGGCATTGCTCTATAAACTCTACATAGTTTCCTCCTAGCAATCGCCACCATGCCCATGTTTTCTGACTGGCTTTTGTCCTGTAGGTAGGCTGGGTGCATCTGAGCACCAACCACCTGTCCTCCCGGCTGCTGGGTGCCACGGCAGCACAGACGCCTCCCCTGACAGCAGCCCAGACCTCTCCTGTGGTCACTTGCCCGCCTCTGCCTGGCAGCCAAGCCAGAGACCTTTGAGACCCACAGCCGCCTTCCTGTTTCTCCTGCCCTGTATGTGGTCACCTCGCCTGTCATTAGCTGTCCCCCTACTTCCAAATCCTGGCTACACAGCACAGTCCAGGTGCATCTTTTCTCACAGGCATAAAAGCTACATCTGACCAGGTGGCATTGGTGGCCTCAAATGGAGGACAGTATGGGTTCCTTAGCCTGGTGCGTGCTCTCCCACGCCAGCCTCCTCTCAGTATGTCCCCAGCATGCTGCCTGATGCGGAGACTTGCTGTTCTCTCTGGAATGGTCCCTGACCCACCACCCCTTTCTCTGAGCCCTTCCCTGAGCGCCCACCCCAGCTGTCCCCATGCCACCATTTCCTAATCACTGCATTCCCATTGCTCTTCATCTTATTGTTGGTTTTCATCTTACAGAAGCTAAGGTTTTAATATATCCATATGCACTTTCCCTATCAAATGTCCTAAAATATTTTTCACTGCATAATTAGGAAATGTTACTGTCTTTCGTTTCACTTTTTCCAAGTTAAACAAAAATTCCCATGGAATTGTGTTCATTACAGGTGTCTTCTGGTTTGGGGTCGCCGTCCCGGCTGTGCCTCACGTTGGTATCTCTGTTAGCTTCTCCTGACACCTGCTTCCTTGGCCTCATGCTCCCGAGCCCTCTCCTCCTGGGACGGGCCTCCTCTCTAATTCTGCTCTTTTGGAGTAGCTGCCTGTAGGTCTTTGGCTTCTCACCTGTCTGACCTCTGACCTCTGCTACCTGTGGCTCTAAGGTCCCCCTCAGCTCATGCCCCTCAGGACCACAGCTGCACTCTACACCGTCCACTTCACCAGCCCAGCTGCCAATGGCTCCCTCTGCCCAGGGCATCAGTAGACAGCGCCCCAGCACCTGTCAGGCAGAGGGGGTCTCTGTCCTGCCTCACTGGGCCTGTCAGGCAGAGGGGGTCTCTGTCCTGCCTCACTGGGCCTGTCAGGCAGAGGGGGTCTCAGTCCTGCCTCTGGGCCTGTCAGGCAGAGGGGGTCTCTGTCCTGCCTCACTGGGCCTGTCAGGCGGAGGGGATCTGGGTCCTGCCTCTGGGCCTGTCAGGCGGAGGGGATCTCGGTCCTGCCTCTGGGCCTGTCAGGCGGAGGGGGTCTCGGTCCTGCCTCTGGGCCTGTCAGGCGGAGGGGGTCTCGGTCTCTGCCTCTGGCGCCTGGTCAGGCGGAGGGGGGTCTCGGTCCTCGCCTCTGGACCTGTCAGAGCGGAGGGGGTCCGGTCTGCCTCTGGGCCTCGTACAGGCCGGAGGGGGTTCTCGGTCCTGCCTCTGGGCCTGTCCAGGGCGAGGGGGTCTCTGTCCTGCTCACTGCGGCCCTGTCAGGCCGGACGCGGGGAGTCATCGGTCCTCGGCCTCTGGGCTGTCAGGTGGGACGTGGGTCCTCCATCCTGTCTCACTGGGGCCTCGTCCAGGCGCGAGCGGGATCTCGTCCTGCCTTCTGGGCCTTGTGGGTGGAGTGGGCTCTCCATCCTGTCCTCACTGGGCCTGTCGCGGAGGGGATCTCGGCCCCTGCCTCTGGCGGCCTGTCAGGTGAGAGTGCGGTCTCATCCTGTCTCCACTGGCCTGTCAGCGCGGAGGGATCTCGGTCCTCGCCTCTGGGCCTGTCAGGTGACGAGTGGGTCCTCCATCCTGTCTCACTGGGCCTGTCAGGCAGAGGGATCTCGGCTCCTGCCTCTGGCCCTGCTCAGGTAGAGTGGGTCTCATCCTGTCTCACACTGGGCTGCTCGGCGGAGGGGATCTCGGTCCTGCCTCTGGGCCTGTCAGCGCGGAGGGGTCTCGGTCCTGCCTCTCGGGCCTGTCAGCCGTGGCGTGGGTCCGTCCTGTCTACTGGGCCTGTCAGGCGGAGGGGGTCTTAAGGCCCTCTGGGCCTGGCCTCCCTTTTCTGGAAGCCCCATCCCCCGCAGTCTCCCATGCCTCCAGCTCTGTGGGTTTCCCCCTTCCTCACCGCTGTTCCTTCCCAGGCCTGGCTGCGTCCCTGAGTTTGGTCTCAGGCCCCTTTCTCTCCTTCCTTGGTGGTCTCTTCGGTTAATTACCACCTTGATGCCAATGGGTCCTGCCCGACTTCTCCCTTTAACTCTGACACTGAACTATACAAAGTCATCTCAAACTCCTGAATCCCGAGTCCTCCATGAATCCTGCCTGAATCCCGAGTCCTCCATGCCCCAAGACTTCCCCATCTCAGCAATGGCCGCACACTCCCAAACTGCTCAAGGTAAAAACTGAAGAGTCACTCTTGGTCCTTCTCTCATCCAGTCACAGATTTCAATTCCCTGATATCCCTGCCGGGACCCTACTCCCCGACCCAGCCCCACAGGCCAGTGTAACCCCTTCCCTGTTTCCATCACCCTCTGGAGCAGCCAGGGCCAGCTCCTAAAAGTGGGTCTGATCAGGTGACTCCCGTCACACTGAGGACAGGACCCAATGTCTTCCCTGGACCTGCCTCTGTCCCCATCTCCACACCCACTCCCGTCCCGGTCATGCTCCCGAGCTCGCTGCTGGCCTTTCTGGCCATGAACCTTGCAGTCTCGGGGCCTTTGCACAAGCGGTTCCCTCTGCCTGGAATGTTCTTTCCTCTACCTGCCCCCACCAGCTCCTCCCTGTCAGCCAGGTCTCAGCTTACACGTCACGTGTCTTTCCTGACCTGCCCCCACCCCTGCAACTGGCAGTGGCCAGCCAACCACCCCTGTCATGTGGGTCCATTTGGCTGTCCCCACAGCCATGCCCACTTCCTGGCTGTGCATGGATCAGTCTGTCCCCTCTGCGATGGGGCTCCCTGGGAGCAGGGGCGGTGCCCTCACTGCCCAGGAACGTGCTTGGCACAAATGGGAGGAGCTTAAAATAGTATCTGTTGAAACAAGAGACCTCCTAGAAAGCCAATGACCCGGAACAGGGCCCCGGAATGACCACAGGAAAGCCTGGGAAACCCTGTCTGTGGGTCAGGTGGAGGAGGCTGTACCTGGACCAACAGCTTGAGGCGTGTGATCCTCTGGAAAGGCAGGATGAGGAAGGAGGAGAAGGGCAGCCCCTTGCACTTGGGGTCGAGCTCTAGCTGCGTGATCAGCTCCCGAAAAGCCGCCTTCTCCTGGCTGGGACACAGACACGTGGAGTAGGTCTCTGGGTTGCAGGAGGCATGAACTGGAGACTCCTCCTCCCCATTCACAGCCTCCCAGGATCCAGACGACCCACGGGCTCAGAAAACATGTTGATTTCTTCCTTTGTGTTTTTTTTCAAAAGGAAAATAGACTGTTCACGTACAAGTCAAATAACAATAGTGGCTTCACATGCCTGGCCTTGAAGACTTGGCACAATATGCTGTCTGTGGGAGGACAAGGATTCCTCGTGTGGCCAAGTCTGTGAATCAGACGCACAATTAGATGATTTCACCCAGCGGGAAACCGTGGCAAGGTAAACCCACATAGTGACAGGAACGGGCAGCAGGCTATAGACATCGACAGGACAGCCTGCACTATTTCTGACAGGTGGGCTTGGTGGTGGGCCGGGCTGCAGCGCGGATGAGGGCTGTGAGAGCTGGAGGTGAGCTCAGCCACATGCATGTCAGCAGGAATGGCAGGGACAGCGGGATGACAGGGACAGCGGGATGGCAGGGTCGGGCGCTCTGCCTGTCACTCAGCCTCTGTGCTCACGTGGCCTGGCGGGGGCCACAGCAGTGGGCTCTTGGGTGCTGTGAGTGCTTCCTAATCTGCCACATGCTTGCCTTCTCAGTGTTTACCCCCCTAAAATTGCATCCTGATTCCCTCCAGTTCCAATTTTCCTTCACCAACTGTTAAAATACCCAAATGCCCAAAGACTCAGGCTCGAAACAGGCACCATGAATTCCACGTCTTGGTGGAAAAGCCAGTGAGGTGCAATGTGCAGACGCTGCGACTGGAAAAATCCCTCGGTGCTTCTGTGCGGAGCCAGGATGGCCTCCCTGGCTAACCCCAGTCACTGAAGCGCAAACCTCAGTGCAGAGAATTCAGAAGAGGCACGTTGGCTGGAAAATTACCTTGTCAACTAACCCTCAGAGAAAGTTTTCAAAACGGGCAGCCTAGCAATCAACGCCCCGGCGCTGCTGGAAGAGCCCCACCAAGGCTCCTTCCCACCCTGTCCCTGCCCCTGTCGCTAGTTCAAACCCAGTCTCTGATGTCCAGGGTTTTGAATTGTCCACGTGACCTCACTTGACCTCACGCTATCTTTTCTAACTGTACAGTGCTCTGCTCAGCCGTTGGATCCAGGTCCCGTGGATGCTACGCTGATTCTCTTGGGGTCTGGCTGGGCTAATGTTTCTCTAGTGACACCAAAACACCCTGGAACGTGCCGGGTTGGGATACTGTCACCAGCCTGGCCAACTCGGGTGGCCTATGTGGACCTTGGGAACACAGAGGTGAAGGACCATGAAGCGCCACCGTGTAAGGAGCCTGGGCCAGCACTGGTATGGCTGTGCTGGGTGCCGCCCCTGCCCGAGCCCCTCGCTGGGCACACTCACAGCAGCTGCTTGTAGGCCCGCTCCTGGTAGGTCTGATTGCTGACATAGGTGATGTAGACAGAGAAGTGGTCGGCCGCATAACGGTACACGATGTCGCACACGTCAGAGATGACAATGTTCTCCTCCATCCGGTGCTCCAGCTCCAGGAGGAACCTGCGAGAGGCAGCGGCTTGGGGTGGAGGGTGGCCGGGGGGGAGGGTGGGAGATTGTCTCACCAAGGGCAGCGTGAGAGCCTGACTTAGACATACCAGTGTGCGTGGTGAGTGTACAGGCCGACAAGATCTGTCGGCAGGGCCACCGAGCACTGGTGGTGTATTTGATCATCTTGAAGAATTACTGTGTTTTCACAGGGCTGATAGCGCTGGGAGCACCGAAAGCCCTCACCTTTCAGGTGTGAGCTGATGTGTTTAAGGATAAAATAGATGACCATGAGACTCTGCTTCAGAAGGGTCCCCTGGGGGGTGGGGACTGGCCCCTGGGCTGACCACTGCTGATGCTGGTGACCAGCGCACATGGATGTCTACCTCTGCATGCTTGGAATTTTCTACAGTAAAATACAAATAAGTACATAAGACAGAAGTGCCGTGGCAGGGCCAGGCGCAGTGGCTCATGCCTGTAATCCCAACACTTTCAGAGGCCAAGGCGGGTGGATCACCTGAGGTCAGCAGTTCGAGACCAGCCTGGCCAACATGGTGAAACCCTGTCTCTACTAAAAATACAAAAAATTAGCCGAGCGTGGTGGTGGACGCCTGTAATCCCAGCTACTCAGGAGATCGAGGCAGGAGAATTGAATCCAGGAGGCGGAGGTTGCCATGAGTCGAAATCACGCCATTGCACTCTAGCCTGGGCAACAAGAGTGAAACTGCCTCAAAAAAAAAAAAAAAAAAAAAAGTGCCATGGCAGAAGCCCAGGGGTCTCACAGGCCACTCTGACCCCAGTCAGCCATCACCTCCCAAATCCACTAGAAGGGGCTGCCATGAGGGGATGAGGGGACTGCAAACAGAAGTGAGAGTGTCAATGTGGAGGGCAGACCCACTTGGAGGCCCATAGACAGTGAGCAGCTCCCAGGGTGCCACACGTGATGCTGAGCAGATCCCCACTGCTCAGAGCGGGGCTGCGCCGGGCCCCGCCTCGGTTTCCCATCTGATCACCAGGCACTGTCCCAGCTGAGCCCCATATGGCTTCTGGCTGCAAAACTCCGTGGCCTGCCCTGGGGATGGTAAGTGCTCTTTCATCCTGGCCACACAATTTGGTTCATTTCCTTTTCACAGGATTCGATGGACAGATGTCTGTCTACTCTTCCTTTGCTGCAGCTCAGCCCAGGCTTCACACAGTCCCTGCTGGAAGCACAGCTCCCAGAGCCACTTCCACCAGCCATGGCAAACGCACTCAGGAGGTGAGGACGTGGGAATCCAGGGCTGCACCCTGCACAGGGCCTGGGGGCCCTGCATGCGCCATTGGGACTTTCTGCTAGGGTAAGGAGCAGCTTACATGGACACCTTCTGTCCCTGTCACAAGACTCCCGTGGACCTGCCTGGTTTAAACCTGTCCAACCACGGGTATGATGCTTGAGAGAGCTAGACTCAGTGTCACTCCACCCTGGGGCCAGCAGTATGCTCAGTGCAGAGCTTTGTGTGGGGCACAGGTGCTCATAAGAAGGGACGCAAGGGGACGTGACTGGCCACCCTGCCGGGAAGGGTGGTGAGGTTTGGATTTATGTGTTCATTTATTTATATTTTATTATGGAACATTCCAAACATCTGGACGTAGAGAAGCCAGTATCAAGCACTTGTCACCAGTGTCTCAAGCATTTGCCCCGGGATGAAGAAGGGCCCTGAGGGAGGTGACTGTCTGCCCCATCCTCACCGTTCACTGACGGCCAGCACGTCCAGGACGTTGGAGAAGAGGATGTGCGCCTCTGACGGGTGCAGGATCTTCCTCATCCGCTCGTTCTCCATGAAGTGGGACACGAGCAGGTTCAGGCTCTTGTAGTAGGATGCCTCAGAAGTGACCAGCTCAAACATGGCCTGTGGCAGGGAGACCCCACGGTTACCACCCGAAGTTGGCCTTCCATGAAGGCACTAGCCTCGTGCTGAGACAGAGAGGAGCAGAGAGAGGCTCAGCAGGGCGTTGAAAGGGAAAAATCGCCTCCTGCTGGGGCCTGGGATGGCTGCTGCAGGAGCAGCTGGTAACACCTGCGGCCGGGGATGGCAGTCAGGCTACTCTTCCTAGGGAGCACATTACCCCTAAGGTGACAGGGCACAGAGGCTACTCCCTGTGAGAGAACACTTACCATACTGACAACTGGAGACAGCCTAAGATTCAAAATACGAAACAAGACAAAAACGAGAGGTCAGACGGGGCGTGGTGACTCACTCTTGTAATCCCAGCACTTTAGGAGGCCGAGGTGAGCAGATCACTTGAGGTCAGGAGTGCAAGACCACCCTGGCCAACATGGTAAAACCCTGTCTCTCCTAAAAATACAAAACTTAGCTGGGTGTGGTGGCACGCGCCTGTAATCCCAGCTGCTTGGGAGGCTGAGGCATGAGAATCACTTGAACCTAGGAGGCAGAGGCTGCAGTGAGCACAGATTATGCCACTGCACTCTAGCCTGGGTGACAGAGTGATACTCTGTCTGAAAAAAAAAAAAAAGACAGATGTCAGCTACACAACAGCTGCCAAGGGTGGCTCGGCCCATGTGCTGGGTGTGGTGGTTCCGCCTGTGCGCTGGGTGTGGCAGTGGGTGTGGAGCTGGGTGTAGTAGTGGGTGTGGAGCTGGGTGTAGCAGTGGGTGTGGAGCTGGGTGTAGCAGTGGGTGTGGCGGTGGGTGTGGAGCTGGGTGTAGCAGTGGGTGTGGAGCTGGGTGTAGCAGTGGGTGTAGCAGTGGGTGTGGCGGTGGGTGTGGCGGTGGGTGTGGAGCTGGGTGTAGCAGTGGGTGTGGCGGTGGGTGTGGAGCTGGGTGTAGCAGTGGGTGTGGAAGTGGGTGTGGAGCTAGGTGTGGTGGTGGGTGTGGAAGTGGGTGTGGAGCTGGGTGTGGCGGTTCGGCCCATGAGTGGGTGCACACCCACAGGTGGGAGGAATCCTGTTCTTCCACACCCAGAAAAACATCAGGAGGAAACGGGGAAACGGGCCAGTGTCAAGCCCGAGCGTTACAGGGGTGGAATCTGGGGGGATGTTTTACTATTTTTACCTTTTGAATCGCCTGATAATTTAACAATGAACGTGTATCATGGTCTGATTTTATAATGGAACCAATAATGCAATTTTCATTTTGGAAGAGAGAAAGAAATCCATACATAACCTGATCAATTTTCTGGAGGTGCCTTTATTTGATGTCATTATTATTACCTGATTACTGAGACTCTGAATAGCTGACTAGGAACTAACAGCAGCTCTGCATCTCACCAGTCATTCCGTAAGGGCAGGTGGCAGATCCCGGCTCACCTTCCTCCCTTGTTTACAAATCAACCCAATGACACACCTTCCTCTTCCCCATCACCCTCTGATACTCCTCGACTTAGGGCAGGTTCAGGTCCCTCAGTCGCTTCCCAGGAGGAACATAGGGGGTTGAACTGTGGCCCCTGCAGAAGCTACATCCACATCCTAACCCCAGTGCCTGTGAGTGGAACCTTATTTGGGAAAAGAGTCTGTACAGACATAATTGAGTCAAGGAGTTCAAGATGAGATCACTCTGGGTTAAGGCTGGCCCCAAACCAATGATGGGTGTCTTTATAAAAGAGACCGAGGGAGATCTGACAATGTGACACAGACACAAAGAGAAGGCACAGGCAGAGATGGGACTGATGCAGCCATCAGCAGTTGGAGTTGGCCAGAAGGATCCTCTGCAGAGCTGTCGGAGGGAGCGCGGCCTGCCCAGGCCGTGGGAGAATCAATTCCTGTCATCCTCTGCCACCCGGTTTCTGGTAATTTGTTATGGCCACAGAGGAGGGATGGAAACAGAGCAGTGAGGAGCCCGGGGTAGGGGTAAGGGTGAAGGTGAGGGTAGAGGTGAGGGTGGGGGTAGGGGTGAGGGTGAGAGTAGGGGTGAGGGTGAAGGTAGGGGTGAGGGTGAGGGTAGGGGTGAGGGTGAGGGAGGGGTAGGGGTCAGGGTGGTGGTAGGTGCCCATCCCCTGCCTCACTCCTTTTAGGGCCGCCCTCGGTTTCCCCACTCATCAGAGCCTGACCCAGGGCTCAGGGCTTTGGCATGAAAGCAGGAGCTCTAGGATTAGAGGGATTTGTTCCCAGAATGCAGTGGGCTCTGGAGTGGTGGGGTTTTGCAGGCTGTTTCACTTAATCCTCCCAGGTCCCCCAGGAAGGACAGACAGAAGCTCCCGTTTTACCAAAAGGAAAAAGACACAGAGAAGTGAAGTTGCGTCCCCAAAGTCACATGGCTGGATGCTGGAGGAGCGGAGATGCTGCCACCTCCCAGGCAGTGCAGGGGTTTGCTGGGCATTTGATGCCCGCCTGCGGGAGCTCTCACTGCTGCTTCCCTGCAAAGCTCTGCCCACCCACCCGCCTGACAGAGCACTCTAAAATAAGGGACGAATGTGGAAGCTGGGAGCACCCCACAGAGCGTTCACAGTGATGTTATTCCAGGGCCAGCAGCCAACTGCAGGCCCCGAACCACCATCAGCAGCCGGGGCCCACCCAGCCCCCAGGGTCTGCACCTGACTTGAGTCAGCGATGGTCAGAGATGAGACGCTCAAATGAGCCTGTGGCCTCTCCGTGGCCATCCCCACATCACGTCTGCCTCATCTACCTATAAAGCAGCCACAGCAAGCACACAGCAGCGGGCCCCAAAGCGGCAGAACTGCAGCCCAGCGCTGACTGGCAGCAGACCCCGGGTCGGCCAGTGTCCGCCAACACAAAAGTGAGGCTACAACGGGCAGCCAGTTTCCCAGAAGCTTCTCTGCTACAGATGCTGTTATGAATTCATTTTCCTGCTGCTAAATTTAAGTTTCCTAAGAAAATGTCAAGCAGTTACAGCTCCCAAGTTCTAAGCAAACACAACTCACAAAACTGATACTAATGATACCAAGGGGAAACCCCCATGCCCACAGCACCACATCACAGAAAAGCATGCCATTAAACCACATGGCCCTGAAGCACACGTGCTAGAGACACCTGGGGTGACACCCTGGCTCTGGATCACCCGGATCTTCTGGCCGACAGTATCTTTGTCCTGATCTTCAGGGCCGGGGGCAATGGCAGGTAGGGCCTTTCAGCTGTGGGCCTTGGCCTGAATCCCCGCTAATTGGTATGGCTGAGTCTCATTTCCTGGACATCTCACCCCTCCACATCCACTTACAGGCAATGTCACCTGTGAATTTTAGCTTCCAGGCTGTGTGTCTTCATTTTGTATGTCAAATTATTTGTCATGTTGATATGGCTATCTTTTCCTTGTCAATATTACTGTTGCTCTCCTTTAAGCCTCTGCATGGCATCATAGAGCTGACGACGGATCCAGGCTCTGCTCACTCTTCATTCATTCACTCGTTCATTCCTTCACTCCACAAATGCTCACTGAGTATCTGCTGAGCACCAAGCACTGGTCTAGGCACTGGGCACTCAGCCATGAACATGGCAAGATTGCCTTTCCATGGCACTTTCGTCCCAGGGTAGTGGAAGGCAGTGTGAGCCTGTGAGGGCGAGTGGGAATGAGCGTATGTGTGCATACACATATGCGAGTCAGGGTGTGAGTGTGAAGGAATGAGAGTGCGTATGTGGGAGATTGTGGTGGAATGGGTATATGGGTGTGGCTGTGAGAGCATGTGTGATTGTGGGTGAATGTGTATATGAGTGTGTGAGAGCATGTAAGTGAATGTGTATATGGGTGTGTGAGGCATTGTGTGTGATTGTGAGTAAATGTGCATATGGTGTGTGAGAGCATGTGTGGTAAGTGAATTGTGGGTGATGTGTATATGTGTTGACAGCATGTAAGTGACCGTGAGTGGAATGTGTATATGGGTGTGTGAGAGCATGTGTGTGATTGTGAGTGAATGTGTATATGGGTGAGAGCATGTGTATAAGTGATTGTGGGTGAATGTGTGTATGAAGTGTGGTGACAGCGTGTGAACTTGAGTGAATAATGTGTATATGGGTGTGTGAAGAGCATGTAGATTGTGAGTGAATGTGTAATGATGGGTGTAAGAGTGTGTGTTTTTGTGAGTGGAATGTGTATATTGGGTGTGGCTGTAGAGCATATGACTGTGAAGTGAATGTGTATAACTGGGTGTGGGAGAGTGGTGTGGTTGGTGGGTGAATGTGTATATGGGTGTGATTGTGAGTAAATGTGTACATGGGTGTGGAGTGTATAGTGTGGATTGTGAAGTGTGTACATGGGTGTGGCTGTGATGAACTGTGTGGTGACTGTGAAGTGAATGTTGTGATTGTGAGTGAATGTGTATATGGGTAAGGTGTAAGTGTGAGTGAATGTGTATATGGGTGTGGCTGTGAGAGCTGTGTGTGATTGTGTGAGTGAATGTGTATATGTGGTGGTGTCAGTGTTGTTTTTGTGAGTGAATGTATATGGGTGTGGCTGTGAGCGTGTTGATTGGTGAATGTGTATATGGTGTGTGAGAGCACGTGTGTGGGGTGATTGTGATGAATGTGTGTATGGGTGTATGTGTGTTTTTGTGAGTGAATGTGTTATGGGTGTGTGAGAGTCGTGGTGTGAGTGATTGTGAGTGTGGATATGGGTGTGTGAGTGTGTAAGTGAATGTGGTGGAATGTATGATGGGGTTGTGGCTGGAGAGCATGTAAGTGAATGTGTGGTGTGGGGGGGCACATAGTAAGTGGTGTATGAGTGTATACGATGAAGTGAATGGCATGCCACGTGACTGTGTATGTAGGGTGGAATGTGTGTGGAATGCGTGTATGGACTGTGTGGAATGAGTGTGTACAAGGGTGGGTGTGAATGAGTGAATGTGAATGGGTGCGTATGAGGGTGGGCGTGAATGTGAATGTGTGTTGTGAGTGTAAAATGAGGTGTGTATGAGATGGGGTAATGTGAGTGGGATGGGTGGTGTATGAAGTGTGTGAACATTGGTGGAATGAGTATGTGAGTGAATGTGTGGTATGAGGGTGGGTGTAAATGTGTGTGAATGCATTGTGTGACTGTGTAAATGAGTGTGTATGAAGGTGGGTGAATGTGTGAGCGTGAATGTGTGGCTGTGTGTGAAAGTGTGAGCGGGTGACAGTGGGTGAATGTGTATGAAGGTGAGTGAATGTGAGAATGTGTGTGAATGAGAGTATGTGTGTGTGTGAATGTGTGTGTATCAGGGTGCGTGTGAACATATGTATCACTGCTACAGAAGCTCCTTCTCAGGGAAATGTATCACTGCTACAGACGCTCCTTCTCAGGGAATGCCCATGTAGCCTGGACCCGACTGTCTGAATCTCTGGTCTCCGAACGGGGCTCTCAGCTCCGTTGCTATCTGCCAGTATTCTTGTCACACTTCTTGGCTTTCCTAAGCCCATTCCTGGCTTGGATTCCTTGTGAAGATTAAACTCCGATCAAGCCTGGACTTTCTTCAGGGGGCTCAGCCCAGGTGGCTTTGCAATTCGCCAGGACTGAGGCACCTGAAGCCCACCACGGGCAGCTGAGCAGCAAATGGGCACAGCCTTGACCTTGGGACTTAGCCAGAGTCTCTGCTGTGGATGGGATTCCTCAATCCTAAGCCTCAGTTTCCATATTTGCCAAATGGGAAGAACAGTCCTGGCCTCATCAGGCTGTTGCCAGGAAGTGGGGTGCACAATGAGAAATGCTCAGCCTGGGGCCTGGCCGTCTCAGAGCCCCGGCAGATGTTCTGGGGTTATGATTGATCCAGCATCTGGGAACCGCCTTCACCAAGGGTGGGATGGGACGCTGCTCTGGCACTGGGGCTGAGTCCCAAAGAAGGGCAGGAAAGCCCATTCCCAGGGACACCAAGGCCTGTGCAGAGAAGGGGCGGGCGCCACGAGGGGTGGGAGATGGACGGCCGTGGGGGAGGCGGGAGCGGGTGGGAGGCAGGGGCCCTAGGCACGTGCAGGTGCGACAGCACCACCACCGTGGGGATGGAGCAGGGACCTCCAGGTTCTGGCTCCCATTTTTAAGTCCATCCCCTCTGACCGCCGTGTGAGGATGGATCACGGATGGCTGGAATTGCACGGCCAGCCGGTCCATGGGAGAAGCCGGGTCTGTACCCCGCGGCGCCCACCTGCCACGTTCAGGGAGAGCTGGGTTGTATTTTTCTCAGGAAATCTTGATTTTCTCTGACTGACACGGCTTTGCCCCTCACTGTGGAGAGTCGCAGATAACAGGGGGTTAGCCTCATTCAGAGAGCATCTCCCCCACCCTCCAGTGACAGGGAGTCCAGAGAATTCCAAGACTGGGGGCCCTGGGCCAGCATGGCGCCCACGGGATGGAGAGTGGCCCACAGAGGCACTGGGAGCCATGCTGCCTACGGGGGCAGGACCAGGGCCTGAGGCCAGGTGGGCAGGCCCCCTCTCAGGCAGCACAGGTCACTGGGCTGCTCTGGGGTGGTGACGTCCTGTGGCCTCAGGACCAGCCAGGTCCCGGAGTTAGGGTCACCTACACCACCCTGTTCAAGTGACACATTTGAAAAACAAAGGAGACCCCCAACCCATCAGCAAGAGGTCACAAAGGAGGAACCGGGACACCAAGAAAAGTCTGGAGGAAGCCAACCTACTTCTGATGGAGAAAGGTGGAAGGCCAGGCCTAACACCCACAGAGCGATGGGCTTTCACGCAGCCCGCAGGCCCCAATTCCCTGTTATTGAAAGCAGTTCAGCTTGTCCTGCAGGTCACGGTCAAGCATGGGCCATGCTGCCTGGCCGGCCAGGCCCACAGTGTCTGTCCTCGGAGTCCCACTCCTACCTCCGCACTTAGATCAACCCTTTGTTCCCCACCATCAGCAAAGCTCAAGGCTGCACGATTTCTCCTCCCGGCTCTTTACCTACATGGTCTCCTTATGATCCAGGGTTCACCGTGGACCCCTGAGCCGTGCATTCCAGCCTGATTTGGGTTGTTTTGTGGCTTCTCCCGACCCCTGTGTTAACAAATCACTGCTGTCTCTGATGCTGCGACCTTCGATGCGTTGTGATGTGGTGATACAGTTGCCCCACCAGGGTGACATCTGCTGGGGTCGGAGCTGAAGGCCAGCAGACCGGGGACTGAAGGGCGGGCTCACTGGCTGCCCTCCACCTTCCTCACGACCAGGAAGCAAAACGTAGCCCCTTCCCCGCAAGGGTTCTGGGAGGTCCCTTCCCATCCACCCGTGTGCCAGGCCCTCCCAACACGGGTCACCCCCAGTCCTGGGCATCAGGGTGCTGGCCTGGAGCCCAACTTAGTTCACTGGCTTTTGCCTGGAGGGAGGGAGGGGACGAAGAGAAGGCCAGGCAGAATGCTGACGGTCTAAGGTGTCCCTCCTGGGCTCCCTTAGAGGCCATGGGGACGTCACCGTGACACCTCAGCACAGGCCCTACCATCCAGGCTCCATGTCTCCAGTATGCAGGTGGGAGCTATCAGGGCCACCTGGGCCTGCTGAAGACCTGGCCTGAGTCTGTCCTCGGCAGGGCAGTGGCTGGGGTGTGCTGAGGGTTGCTAAGGCACAAGGGGAGTCACATATTCAACGTAGCCATGGGATGCAGGTGCTGGGGGCCCAAACCCAAGCCTCGGCACTCACACACATCACAAATGCCAATTACTAAGTTGTGGTGCGGGGACCACCACAGCCCACTCCTCTCTCTCCTCTAGCAGCTGGGGACAGAGCCAGAGCCAGGGGTGGCCAGGCGCTCCCAAGCTCTCCACTCTCTGCTCCGGCCCCTCAGGGTCCTCTCACTGCGGCCGCCCTGAGGTGATTCATATCCTCTGTTCCCCAGGATGACTCAACAGCAAGGTCACAAAGTTGCCTCGGTGCCTGCTGCTGGTGCAGTCATTTATACGCTGCAGGCATCCGGACGCACAGAAGTGACTTTAAAAGGCTTCCAGTTAAGAAGAAACCCCTCAAAGGCTATCCTTCTGCCAACAATGATGATGAAGTCGGACTCCAGAGCCCGAGCCCAGCCGCTGCAGTGCAGTCTTTAGTGAATTCAAGGCTGGACTGAGCAGGTCCCGTGAGCAGCGTGGGGAGTGGGGGCTCAGCTGTCTGATGGGGGAGCGACAACTACCCCCTAGGGTTGCTAAGGGATGAGGGGAATCACATATTCAACGTAACCATGGGATGCTGGCGCTGGGAGCCCAAACCCGAGCCTCGGCATTCACACACATCACAAATGCCAATTACTAAGTTTTCTCAAGATGACCTGTTAATAAAATCATTTGCAAAAATATTTACATACTAAAATAAGTGTGTATAAATTTAAAAAGACACATGCTTGAGAACATGTCCAGCCTGCCTCATGGCAAGAGAAATGTTATGTTAAAATCACAACGAAGCTGGGCGCGGTGGCTCATGCCTGTAATCCCAGTACTTTGGGAGGCCCAGGCGGGTGGATCACCTGAGACCAGGAGTTTGAGACCATCTTGGCCAATACGGTGAAACCCCGTCTCTACTGAAAATAGAAAAAATTAGCCAGGTGTGGTGGCGGGTGTCTGTAATCCCAGCTACTTGGGAGGCTGCAGTGGAAGAATTGCTTGAACCTGGGAGGTGGAGGTTGCAGTGAGCTGAGATCGCACCACTGCACTTCAGCCTAAGTGACAGAGTGAGACTCTGTCTTAATACAACAAAAACAAAAACCATAATGATATACAATTTTTAATCTAGCGCATTAGGTAAAGATGAAACAGCTGGGTCATGCACCACGTTACTGGCAGGGGATAGGCACACTCATATGTGGCTAGTGTGTGAAGGCAATGAGGCGACACCCTCTCAAAATTTAAAGAACATTTAACCTTTCACCCAACAATCCCACTTAGCAATTCCCTTAGCATTCCACTGTGTAGATGTTCAATCTTCCATTAGTAAAAATCTGCAACGAACACCCTCGGTACCCGGTATTTCCATCAACGGGGATGGGTTAAATACATTATGGAACATCTGAACAATGGAGCCCAGAAAACTGCCAAAATGAGGGTGCTCTATTTGGATGGAGATGGAAAGTTATGATGAACATTTTGATAGTAGTTTACATTTGTGTGGCATGAGGGCGGGCGCGCGCACACACACACACACACACACCTGAATATGTGTCCGATGAGGGAACTGGGTGGCCCAGGGACAGGACTGGGAGACTTTCACTGAGAGTCCTTTTGTACTTTTCGAACTTCCTATCAGGTGTATACATTTGTTAACCAAAAGATGAATTAAAAAAAAAAAGCTACTTGCTACTTTGCTACTTTGTTAAAATAGGTATTGGTGTTTGCTTTCTAATGCCTAGCTGGTATTTGAGGTAATGGCCACATCCACCTCAAAGCATCAAGAAAAACTCCCAGCCATCTGCCACTGTAGGATTCATCTGCTGAACTGCTGAGGGCTTAATCTAAACAGAAAAACATATGATTCAGTAGCAGTTGGTAAATTAAATAATAATCACAATTTAATTTTTTGGATAGAGGAACATCATATTAAAATCCTAAGTAATTTCTGTCTAAAAGGCACAATTTTCTTTTGGGGGTGGGGGAAGTAAATACGTTTAAGTTCTAAGTTGTGAAAACAGGCTAGAAAACAACAAAAATACAACTATTTCAGAGGCTGCACAGATGCAGACTGAGCTGCATCGCAACTTACAGCTGCAAAAACTACAGTCCGGGCAACACAGCAAGACCCAGCATCTACCAAAAGAAAAGACCATTCGCCGCCCTGTGGTTAGGCTGCACCAGGCGACCGCAGTGCCCCTCGCTCCCCAGCAGGACAAGCCATGAGTCCTGTCTGGGTGTGCAGGGGCCGAGCTGCACCCCCAGACTGGGCAGGCTGTGCACATGCGAGTGTGTCCCTGCTCCCCTGGAGAGCCTCACATCACCCCTGCTCACTTTTCCAGCTCCACGCCCAGCCCCCCAAGACCAGGGACCGTGGCAAGTCCATCTTTCTCTAGCTCCTTTGCAAAGATAGGTTCTTGCAGAGGCTGGGGACATGACCCACATCACCAAAGGAGTGGCTGCCCCGGGCACCTCCAGTTTCTCCTTCATTTCTTGACACCAGGTTCCCAGTGTTGGAAGGGTTGAGTGTAGCTGACATTCCATCAGCTGGGGTGATGGCCCCCACTCCCCATAGTCCTACTCTCCTCTCTTTGCCTTTTATTGTCCATCAGGACAATTCTGTGTCCCTCACTTTCCATCACTTTCCAGGAACGCCCCCTGCCCTCCCACCTTGGGACACCCTACCCTTTCTACACTTGTCTCCTTCCAAACCTTTCTTTTTCTTTTTTTGAGATGGAATCTGGCTCTGTCACCCAGGCTGGAGTGCAGTGGAGCAATCTCAGCTCACTGCAACCTCTGCCTCCTGGGTTCAAGTGATTCTCCTGCCTCAGCCTCTGGAGTATCTGGGACTACAGGCATGCACCACCACGCCAGGCTAATTTTCGTATTTTTAGTAGAGACGGGGTTTCACCATGTTGGCCAGGCTGGTCTCCAACTCCTGACCTCAGGTGATCGATCCACCGCCTTTGGTCTCCCAAAGTGCTGGGATTACAGGTGTGAGCCACCGCGCCTAGCCCCTTCCCAACCTTTTAATTTGAATCTATGCCTAATTATTTCCTCCAGCTGTTGGGTTCTCAAACAGTAACTAAAACACCATCCCCAAAAGGGTGGGACCAAGAGCTTCAGGACAAATTAAAAAACAAAAACTGAGGCCTAGCATGGTGGCTCACACCTATAATTCCAGCGCTTTGGGAGGCTGAGGCAGGAGGATTGCTTGAGCCCAGGAGTTCAAGAATAGCCCGGGCAACACAGCAAGACCCCATCTCTTCAAAAAAATTTTAAAAGTTAGCCTGGGGTGGTGGTGGTGCACACCTGTAGTCCCAGTTACTTGAAAGGTTGAGGCAGGAGAATCACTTGAGCCCAGGAGTTCAAGGCTTCAGTGAGCTGTGATCACACCACTGCACTCCCGCCTGGGCCACAGAGTGAGACCTCGTCTCTAAATAAACAAACAAACAACAACAACAGCAACAACAAACTATTAATAAACTGAAAAAGTCCTACACGGGAACTCTTTCCCATTTTTTTTTTTTTTTTTTTTTTTTTGAGACGGAGTCTTGCTCTGCCGCCCAGGCTGGAGTGCAGTGGCCGGATCTCAGTTCACTGCAAGCTCCGCCCCCCGGGTTTACGCCATTCTCCCGCCCCAGCCTCCCCAGTAGCTGGGACTACAGGCGCCCCCCCCGTCGCCCCGCTAGTTTTTTGTATTTTAAGTAGAGAAAGGGTTTCACCGTATTAGCCAGGATGGTCTCGATCTCCTGACCTCGTGATCCACCCGTCTCGGCCTCCCAAAGTGCTGGGATTACAGGCTTGAGCCACCGCGCCCGGCCCTCCCATTTCAACTAGATAATTTTTACTTTAAAAGGAGGGAAACATACTATAGTATTTTGCTCTGAAATCCTGGCTCCCCTGACTGATTAAGCCTACCAAAAGGCCATCACTGTACGGTGTTTTCCTTGTGTGAACAGTCATTCAGCGCGACCTGCTGCTTTTGTAGCTGAAGAAAAAGAGGAGAGTTCCTGACAACAGATTGTGCTGGCAGTCCAAGTTGCCTGTCTTGCTTTGATAAATAGACTGAAAAAAAAGATCTGACACAGAAGTCACTGATTTGGAACATGCAATCTGAAGATCCCAGTTTTGTGTCCATTATCAGATATTAACAAAAGAGAAGCACATGAAAGGTCTTTAACATAAAAAGTCAGACGATAAAAAATCAGACTGACACGCTGAAGCCCGCGTGCTCACATTATTCACTACGAAATGTGACTGGATTGCGCATCAGTTCGGTCATCCTCATTTATTTTTAAAAATCTACATCTGATTAACTGGAATTTGCAAACATGCATAAAAGAAAGTAAAAAAATCTTTATTTTCTACACCTTCTCTCTATAGATGAAATGTTCTATTTTGCTTTTAAAAAACTTTATATATCTTGAACATTCACGTTATTCATTTTTTAAAAACACGTTTTTAAATGTTTGCCTCTTTGGGCCGGGCACAGTGGCTCACGCCTGTAATCTCAGCACTTTGGGGGGCCGAGGCAGGAGATCACCTGAGGTCAAGAGTTCCACACCAGCCTGGCCAACATGGTGAAATTCCATCTCTACCAAAAATACAAAACATTAGCCAGGTGTTGTGGTGAGTGCTTATAATCCCAGCTACTCACAAGGCTGAGGCAGGAGAATCGCTTGAACCCAGGAGGCGGAGGCTTCAGTGAGCCGAGATCGCACCACTGCACTCCAGTCTGGACAATAGAGTGAGACTCAGTCACAAAAAAAATAAAAAATAAAATAAATACAATGTTTGCATCTTTAAACAACTGTGTATCATCTTACTAAACAATCCCCCTGACATTGGGCATATAGGTTTCTTCTCCTTATTCTTCCTGTAACTTTTTGCTGTGATGAACATGCTAATAAATATGTATACACGTCGGATTTTTTTGCAAGATAAATTTCTAGAAATAGAAGCACTAGAAAGTAAGCAAATATACTATTACTGGGGTTTTGATAAAAATATACTCTTCTTATTGGCTGTGTTTGAAAGTGCTCATTTAGAGTCCCTCAACACTAAGTTTTAAATATATATATTTAAGTCTCTTGTCATTTTGAGAAGCAGAAGATGGTACCTCAATGCTGCTTAAGTTTATATTTCTATGACTGTTAGTGAGTTTGATTTTTCTTTCTTTTTTCATGTACTCATTGGCCATTTATATTAAAATTTTATTTATTTATTTATTTTTGTGGAGATAGGGTCTTGCAATGTTGCCCAGGCTGGTCTCCAACTCCTGGGCTAAAACCACTCCTCCTACCTCAGCCTCCCAAAGTGCTGGGATTATAAGCATGAGCCACTATACTCTGCACCATTTGTACTTTTTTTGCTTTTGTTCTTGTTTTTTTTTTTTTTTT
>NW_016819943.1:170576-190785 GCF_001698545.2 Rhinopithecus bieti
CCGCCTCGGCCTCCCAGAGTGCTGGGATTACAGGCGTGAGCCACCGCGCCCGGCCTCCCAGAGTGCTGGGATTACAGGCGTGAGCCACCCGCCCGGCCTCCCAGAGTGCTGGGATTACAGGCGTGAGCCACCCGCCTCGGCCTCCCAGAGTGCTGGGATTACAGGCGTGAGCCACCGCGCCCGGCTGGGTACTCGTGTTTTTCTTATTGACAGAGCTTTCTAACAGACTGATATCTGGGTTTTGCTGATGTATATGAAAACAACTAATTTTTGCATGTTTATCTTACAACCAGCACTTCCTGGAACTGCCTTACCAGGTCCGGTACTTTTATTTGATTCCGTCGGGTTTTTTAAGTAGGAAACCATAACTGGCAGATAATGGTAGATAAAGACATTCCTTCTTTCTGGCTTTCTCTCCTACTCCTTTCCTCATCTCACTACCTTGGATAGAGCTTCCAGGGCAACACTGAATCGTGTTAGTAGGCACTGCGTCTTGCCTTTATTGCCACCAACAATTTTTTATTATGTATGATTTTAGCTATAAATTTGAAATTTTCTTTGTAAATCTCAAGAAAGTATCCCTCTGAGTTTTATCTAGATGGCAATAGTGTACTCCTTTCTTTTCCATCCTCTTTGAAGATCCATGTATTTTCCTCCTCTGGTCTATCAGTATGAAATTTTGGCCCCAAATATCTAAATATTAAACTATCTTTGCATTAATTCATCCTTGCTTAATGTATATTATTCATTTAATCTATCTCCAGATTTGATTTGCTTATGTTTTATGTGATTTTTTTTAACCTTAATTCATGGCAAGATAGGTCTGCGTTTTAATTTTTTTTGGAGGGGGTAATACTTATTTTGTTAGGTCAAATACAATAAAATGGAAGATATTCAATCTTTTTGATGTTTTACTGCATGATAAAATTATCATGCAGTAAAAGTGGACTTTTGGGGTTGTACAGTTCTATGAATTCTAACATATCTGCAGGTTTGTGTAACCCACAATATAATCAGGATGCTCAACAGTTCCAACACTCCCCACAACCCACTCAGCCATCCCGTCTCCCCACGCTCCCCCAACACCTAACCCTTGTGCAACCATCCCATCTCCCCACGTTCCCCCAACACCTAACCCCTGGGCAACCATCCCATCTTGCCACACTCCCCGCATCCTTCACTCCTGGCAACCACTCTTTGCCAACAAGATCTGTTTTCTGCCACTAGTGTGGTCTCTTTCAGAATGTCATAGAAATGGAACCACACAGTGTGGAACCTTTCTCGATTCTTTTGCTCAACAAGATGCCTTTGAGAAACGTCGATGTTGTCGCCTATCAGTAGCTTCATCCTTTTTATTGCGTGGTACACACCACCATATGGATGTACTGGTTTATTTTCTCTCTATCTGTTGAAGGACCTTTGGCTCGTTTCCAGTCTTCGGTGATTACAAGCATGCATTCATGTACACGTTTTTCTGTGAACGTAAGTTACTATTTCTCTAGAGCAGTGATTCCCAACCAGGAGCAATTTTGGTCTCCAGGGGACACTCAGCTAAGTTTAGAGACAATTTTGCTTGTCACAATTGGGGGGAGGATTGCATCTAGTGAGTAGTGGCCAAGGATGCTGCTAGACCAATGGTCCAAAATTTTTTTAACATCAGGGACTGGTTTTGTGAAAGACAATTCTTCCACAGACCAGGGGTCGGAGGGGGCTGGATGAAACTGTTCCACCTCAGATCATCAGGTATTAGATTTTCATAAGGTGCAATTAGAGTCTCATAAGGAGCGCACAACCTAGATCCCTCGCATGTGCAGTTCACAGTAGGGTTCGCACTCCTATGAGAAATATAGCCGTAAATATAGACGAAGCTTTGGTTGCTCACCTGCCACTCACCTCCTGCTGTACGGTGAGGGGGGAAGGCGGGGGGTAATGGGGGTGGGGATTGGGGACCCCTGTGCTAGACATCCCATGACACACAAGACAGCCCCTGCAACAGAGAATTATCCAGCCCCAAAGTCAACAGGGCCACTGATGAGATGCTGCTACAGGGCAGGGCTGTTTGGTAGTATGATAAATGCATGTTTAACTCAGTAAGAAACCACCAACTCTCATAGTGGCTGCACCATTTTGTGACCTCACCAGCCATGTAGGAGAGTTCCAGCAATGTATGCTGTGTGTGCACACAGCACTTGGGACTACCCTGATTTTAAAGCTTTTTGTAAGCAAGTGTGTAGCACTTACTTGCCTTCTGTATATCTCTTTTGGTGAAGCATCTGTTTAAGTCTTTTGCCCATTTTTAAACTGGATTGTTGTTTTTTTACTGTGAGTTTCAAGTTCTTCTGTGTATTCCGGATGCAAGTCCTTTATCAGTTAAGTAATTCGCAAATATTTCCTCCCCATCTGTAGCTTCTCTTTTCATTCTCTTAAGTGTCTTTTGCAGAGCAAAAGTTTTTAACTTCGATCAAGACCAATTGATCAATTTTTTTGTTTAACCTCAGGTTATAAAGGTATCTCCTATGTTTTCCTCTAAAAGTTTTAAAGTTTTGCATTTTACATGTAGATCCATGATCCATTTTGAGTTAATTTTTGTATGAGGCATGAGGTTTAAGTTGAGGTTAATGTTTTTTCACATATGTATCCAATGGTTCCAGCATCAATGTTCAATATTTGTTGAAAAGACTGTCTTTTTTCCATTAATTTGCTTTTGTCCTTTTGCCAAAAATCAATCAGCCATATTTGTGTGGGTTTATTTCTGAACTTTCTATTCTATTCCACTGATCTATGTGTCTGTAATTTCATGAATACCCCACTGCCTTGACTACTGTAAACTTGTTAGTTGTCTTAAAATCAGACAGTATGACCCCTTCAGCTTTATTATTTTTCAAAACTGTTCAGGGCTATTCTAGTTATCTTGCCTTTTCTGATAAATTTTAGGATAATTTTGTCTATGACCAGAGAAAATACTGAGATTTTGACTGAGTTGCATTTAATGTATAGATCAATATGGGAAGAGAATTCACATCTTTACTATGTTGAATCTTTCAATCCATGAACAGTTTGTCTCTTGATTTATTTACATTTTATTTGATTTCTCTCCTCACTGATTTGCGGTTTTCAGCACACAGATCCTGTACATGTTTCATTAGATTTATGCCTAACTATTTCATTTTGGGAGCAGCTATTGTAAATGGTATGAGAATTTGAACTTCGGTTTCTAATTGTTCACTGCTAGAATACAGAGATATGACTGATATTTGTATGTTGGCCTCATATCCAGCAATCTTGCTAAAAATCTCTATTAGTTCTAAGAGGTTTTTGTGGTAGATTCTTTGGGATTTTTCAAGTAAACAACTCATCTGTGACTGGGGCAGTTTTACTTATTCCTTTCCAATCTATATGCCTTTTATTTCTTTTTCTTGCCTTACTGCACTGGCTAGGATTTTCACAATGATGTTGAATAGGAATGGGAGCGGTGAAGGAACAGACAGCCTTCCCTTGTTCCTAATCTTAGGGGAAAAGCATTCAGTCCTTCACCATTAAGTATGAGGTTTGCCCTAGGTTTTTGGTAGATGTTCCTTATTAGGTCCAGGAATTTCCCTTGTTTTCTTCCTTTGCTGAAAATTTTAATGATGGCTGAATACTGAATTTTGTCAAATGCTTTTCCAGCATCAATTGTTGGAGTAACCATGCAGTTCGTTTTTTTTTTTCTTCTTTAGACTGTTAATATGGTGGGTTACATTGATTGATTTTCAAATATTTAACTAACCTTGCACTCCCAGGATGAACTCCACTCAGTCACGCCATATTGCTCTTTTTATACATTGCTGGATTTGAATTGCTATTTTTTTTTTTTTTTTTTTTTTTGAGACGCAGTCTTGCTCTGTCGCCCAGGCTGGAGTACAGTGGCCGGATCTCAGCTCACTGCAAGCTCCGCCTCCCGAGTTTACGCCATTCTCCTGCCTCAGCCTCCCGAGTAGCTGGGACTACAGGTGCCCGCCACCTCGCCCGGCTAGTTTTTTGTATTTTTTAGTAGAGATGGGGTTTCACCGAGTTAGCCAGGATGGTCTCGATCTCCTGACCTCGTGATCCGCCCATCTCGGCCTCCCAAAGTGCTGGGATTACAGGCTTGAGCCACCGCGCCCGGCCTGAATTGCTATTATTTTTTACTGAGAATTTAAAAATAAACATTCATGAGGAATATAGGTTTGTAGTTTACTGTTCTTATACTGTCTTCCTCTGATTTTTCTATAAGGTGATGCTGGTCTTCTAAAAAGTTGGGAAGCATTCCTTCTTCCATATTTTGGAAAAGAATGGGGAAAACTGATACTATTTTCTACTTTAAATGGTTGATAGAATTCACCAGTGTAACCTTATGGGCCTAGAGATTGCATATTTTGAAAGATTTTACATAAGAAGTCAATTTCTTTAATAGTTACAAGACTATTCAGGTTATTTATTTCATTTGGGGTGAGTTTTGGTAGCTTTTAGTTTGGGACATTGGTCTCTTTCATTGAAGTTGCCAAATTTATGTGTGTAGAATTGTTTATAATATTTCCTTATTACCCTTTAAATGTCTCGAGGACTCATCATGTCTCCTTTTTCGTTTCTGATATTGGTCATTTATATCTTCTTCTTTTTGGTCAATCTTGATAGAGATTTATTAATTTTATTCATCTTTTCAAAGAGTTCAATTTTGGTTTCACTGATTTTCTCTATATTTTGAAAAATGTTCCATGTTGTTGATTCTTGCTCTTATATGTATTATTTCTTTCCTTCCACTTGCTTTGGTTTTACCCTTTCCCCAGCCCAGTTTCTTAATGTGAAAGCTTAGGTTATTGTTTTGAAAGCTACCTGCATTCCTAAGTAAGTATAATGTTATAAATCTGCTTCAAAACATTGCTTTTACTGCCTCCCACCAACTCTGGTATGTTGCAGATTCATTTTCAGTCATTTCAAAATATTTATAACTCTCCTTGCAACTTCCTCCTTGACGCAGGGATTATTGAGAAGTGTGTTAATTTCCAAGTGTTTGGAGATTTTCTGTTATCTTTGTTACTGATTTCTAGTGTAATTCCATTAGGGTCAGAGAACATACTTTCTATGACTTCAGTTCTTTCAAATACGTTAAGGAGAGTTATGCTTTACCTTGGTGACAGTTCTATTTGCACTTGGAAATAATGTGTATTCTGCTGCTGTTGGGTAGAGTGTTCTAGGAATGTTTATTCCGTTTGGTTGATGGTGGTCCATTCTTCTGTAACCTTACTGATTTTATGTCTCCCAGTTCTGTTGATTACTGAGAGAACAGTGTTCTTGACTGTATATTGACTATTAATATACTCTTCTATTATTATTGTGGATTAAAATAATTTTGTAACCGGGTGTGGTGACTCACGCCTGTAATCCCAGCACTTTGGGAGGCCTGAGGCAGGCAGATCACAAGGTCAGGAGATTGAGATAATCTTGGCTAAAAAGGTGAAATCCTGCTTCTACTAAAAACACAAAAAATTAGCCAGGCGTGGTGGCACACGCCTGTAATCCCAGTTACTCGGGAGGCTGAGGCAGGAGAATCGCTTGAACCTGGGAGGCAGAGGTTGCAGTGAGCTGAGATCCTGCCACTGCACTCCAGTCTGGGCGACATAGTAAGACTCCATCTCAAAAAATAAAAATAAAATAAAATAAAATAATTTTGTACGTGTTTGTACTCTAATTTTCAGATTTGGTTATCAATATTATACTATGTTCAAATAATTTGTGTATTTCTCTCATTTCCATGCTTTAGACCAGGGGTTGGCAAACTACAGCCCATGGGCTGACCACTTGTATTTGTAAATAAAGTTTTACTGGAACACAGCCACACTCATTCCTTTACATAGTGTCTATAGCTGCTGTCACACCACAACAGTGTCTATAGCTGCTGTCACACCACAATGACAGAGCTGAGTAGTTTTGACAGACAGTATGGTCCACAAAGCCTGACGCATTTTTTATCTGGCCCTTTAACAGAAAGTTTGATGATCTCTGCTCTAGACTTAATGCTGATCAATACAGTAGCAACTGATGTTTGTTTAAACTGGGTGGAATTAAACATTCGGTTCCTTAGTTGCACTGACCAGTTGCAAAGGCTCGGTAGCCACATGGAGCTAGTGACTATTGGAGACATGATGTAGAACATTCCATCATTGCCAGGCATGGTGTCTCACACCTGTCTCAGCACTTTGGGAGGCTGAGACAGGCAGATTACTTGAGCTCAGGAGTTTGAGATCAGCCTGGTCAACAAGGCAAAACCCTATCTCTACCAAAAATAGAAAAATTAGCCTTGCGTAGTGGTGTGCACCTGTAGTCTCAGCCACTCTGGAGGCTGAGGCATGAGAATCGCTTGAACCCAGGAGGCTGAGGTTACAGCAAGCCAAGATTGTGCCACTGCACTCCAGCCTGGGTGACAGAGTGAGACTGTCTCAAAAAACACTAATAATAAAAATAAAATACAAAAGAACATTTCTGCCCAGGTGTAGTGGCTCATGCCTGTAATCCCAGCACTTTGGGAGGCCAAGGCCGGGGAATCACCTGAGGTTGGGAGTTCAAGACCAGCCTGAGCAACATGGAGAAACCCCATCTCTACTAAAAATACAAAATTAGTCGGGCATGGTGGCGCATGCCTGTAATCCCAGCTACTCGGGAGGTTAAGGCAGGAGAATCGCTTGAGCCTGGGAGGCGGAGGTTGTGGTGAGCTGAGATAGAGCCATTGCACTCCAGCCTGGGCAACAAAAGTGAACTTCTGTCTCAAAAAAAAAAAAAAAAAAAAAAAAGGCCAGGCGCAGTGGCTCAAGCCTGTAATCTCAGCACTTTGGGAGGCCGAGGTGGGAGGATCACGAGGTGAGGAGTTCAACACCAGCCTAAGCAACATGGTGAAACCCCTTCTCTACTAAAAATACAAAAATTAGACGGGTGTGGTGGTGCACACCTGTAATCCCAGCTACTCAGGAGGCTGAGGCAGAAGAATCACTTGAGCCTGGGAAGCAGAGGCTGCAGCAAGCCGAGATCATGCCATTGCTCTCCAGCCTGGGCTACAGAGCAAGACCGTCTCAAAAAAAAAGGAACATTTCCATCATGGCAGGGAATTCCACCGGAGAGCTCTGCTGCAGGCCAGCCTAAGTAACACCAGACTCTTCTGGGATTTGAATATGAGTCCTCTGGGTACAACATCTTTCCTGTAGGTGATTTTTTGGGGTTACTGGTATATTTTTGCGTATTTAAAATTTTTACTTTTGATTCCATTGTTAGTAGCTTATATTTTCCTAGAAAATCATTCATCTGTTTTCTATCTTATCAAGACTTTTGCACGGTATCTTCTTGGATCTCTGTCCTCTCTGTTCTCCTTCGGTTTGTTGTGTGTTTTCCCGGTGTCTCAAGCTGGCATCTCAGAAGTTCATTTAATTTTGTATTTATCTCTTTTGATTCTTTCTATTCTTTGGAATTTGTTGTGCATTTTACACACACACTGCAAGTCAACTGGACTCACCACATGTGCTCAGCAGCCACGTGTGGCTAGTGGCTGCCAGAGCGGGCAGGGCAGTTCCAGAGAGTATAAAGTTCAGTACAAATCTTTTCAACCAACCTAATTATTTCTTTCTGATTCCCCATCTCCCTGCTCTGTCCCACTCCTGTAAGAGAGTGGAATGTGCATGGCAACGTCTCCTCTTGTTTCTGACAGATTCTGCTTTCTTTTTTTTGGTGGGGGCGGTGGAGTCTCATTCTGTTGCCCAGGCTGGAGTGCAGTAGCGTGATCTCGGCTCACTGCAACTTCTGCTTCCCAGGTTCAAGCGATTCTCTTGCCTCAGCCTCCCAAGTAGCTGGGACTACAGGCACATACCACCACGCCTGGCTAATTTTTGTACTTTTAGTAGAGACAGGGTTTTACCACATTGACCAGGCTGGTCTCGAACTCCTGACCTCAGGTGATCTACCTGCCTTGGCCTCCCAAAGTGCAGGGATTACAGGCATGAGCCGCTGGGCCTGGCCTTCTGCTCTATTTTTTTGTCCAGTTCATAACACTTCCCAGCTATTACCTTTTCACTGCAAAGTGTACCTCTTGGGAACAGCCTTTCTAATCATAAGACACAATATCTGAAGATTAGGTTTAAATGAATAAAAGTACTGACAGATTTGCTATCAAAATGGAAAAGAGATTTTTATCCAAAAAGAAGATGCCGTGGACCAAGTGAGAGGGCACATAAGCCCTTGATAATGTCAGCTTTTTGCTGCGCACTGCCTTCAGCTCCTTATCTGTGTTATTTATTCAATCTGCACAAGCCTGAGAAGCAGGTACTAGGATTCCCATCTTACAGATAAGGCACAGAGAAGTTAAGTAATTTGCATAAGGTCATACAGCTAAGAAGCAGCTGAGCTGAGAAACCTAGGCAGTTGGGCACCAGTGACTCTGTGCATAAATTGCGTCCCTTATATTATCATGCAGGAGAAAACATTTGAAAATCTAAAAAAAAGGAAAAGAATATCCAGAATGTATAAAAAGCTACTACAAATCAAGAAGATAAATGTAAAGAACCCAATAGAAAAGGGGGAAAAGATAACAGGCACTGATAGATAAAGAAATGGATACAGCCAATAAACATGTGAAAAGATGCCGGGCGCGGTGGCTCAAGCCTGTAATCCCAGCACTTTGGGAGTCCGAGACGGGCGGATCACGAGGTCAGGTGATGGAGACCATCCTGGCTAACATGGTGAAACCTCGTCTCTACTAAAAAATACAAAAAACTAGCCAGGCGAGGTGACGGGCACCTGTAGTCCCAGCTACTGGGGAGGCTGAGGCAGGAGAATGGCGTGAACCCGGGAGGCGGAGCTTGCAGTGAGCTGAGATCCGGCCACTGCACTCCAGCCCGGGCGACAGAGTGAGACTCCATCTCAAAAAAAAAAAAAAAAAAAAAAAAGAAAAGAAAAAAGAAAAGATGCTCAAATTTACAAGTCATCAAGGAGGGCAGGGTAAGACAAGATACAATGTTTCACCCAACAGGTTAGAAGTTTGACAGCAGGGCTAGGGAAGGTGCGTGCAAATAGCCTCTCTTGCACCACTGGTAGCAACGTGACACTTGTACTGCCTTTTTGAATGGCAGTTGGGCAGAGTCCATTACCATTTAAAATGCACTTCATTCAGGACGAGCAGTTCCACTTCCAGGCTGGTCTCAGACGTGCACAGAGATGTTCGCACACACACACTCTCCTGAGCAACCTCTGCTCAACTCACTGGCTGAATACCCCGTACTCTGCTACCTCCCAGGCGCTCAGGGCAGAGGCTACCTGCCTGCCTCTCTCCCCATCTGGCGAGGATGCACCCACTGTCATTTGCATTCCTCAAACTTACTCAACCCAGTGGCAACTGCGATGCAGTTGTATCATTTAATGATAAAAACCAATGAATTCTCAGTGGAAAGGAAGTTGTTTTAATGAAAACTGAGCTGAAAGCTCTGAAGAGTCCAGGAAAGGCAAGTTGCTAAAAAACTATCACCAAAACCAAGCTGCTACAGAATGTGCTGAAACTAAAAGAAGTGTAAAACACTGTAAAAATCTATGAGGATTTTGCCCTTAGTCTGCATAGGTGTCTAAACTCCAAAATTAAACGGTGCATTATGGCTGTGTCTAATCAGGAGAGACAAAATAGATAAAGCTGGTCCTCCAGGGAAAACCCATGATCCAAGAAACGGGCTGGACACATTTGCAGTTTATATTTTTTTAAACAATGAAAATACACAGAGGATTCATGTATTTCATTGCAAAACTTATTTTTTTTTTTCTTCTGAGACAGAGTCTTGCATTGTTGCTCGGGCTGGAGTGCAATGGTGCGATCTTGGCTCACTGCAACCTCCGCCTCCTGGGTTCAAGTGATTCTCCTGCCTCAGCCTCCCGCGTAGCTGGAACTACAGGGACCCACCACCATACCTGGCTAATTTTTTGTATTTTTAGTAGATGAATAAGATGACAAAACAAGATGACTCTGTTCACTTGGGTAATTTTTCTTGCCCTGAACTCTACTCTGTCTGATAATATAATGGGTTTAGATTTCTAATCAATTGGATAATTTCTTTTTTTATTTTTATTTTTTTCGAGACAGAGTCTTGCTCTGTCACCCAGGCCAGAGGGCAGTGACACCATCTCGGTGCACTGCAACCTCTCCACGTCTTGGGTTCAAACGATTCTCCTGCCTCAGCCTCCTGAGTAGCTGGGATTACAGGCACCCGATACTATGCCCGGCTAATTTTTTTTTTTTTTTTTTTTTGAGACAGAGCCTCACTTTATGGCCCAGGTTGGAGTGCAGGTGTGTGATATTGGCTCACTGCAACCTCTGCCTCCTGGGTTCAAGGGATTCTCCTGCCTCAGCCTCCTGAGTAGAGTAGCTGGGACTATAGGCGGGCACACCACACCAGGCTTATTTTTGTATTTTTAGTAAATATGGTGTTTCACGACATTTGCCAGGCTGGTCTTGAACTCCTGACCTCAAGTGATCCACCCACCTCGGCCTCCCAAAGTGCTGGGATTATAGGCATGAGCCACCGTGCCTGGCCCACCTGGCTAATTTTTATATTTTTGTAGAGCTGTGGTTTTGCCATGTTGGCCAGAGTGGTCTTGAACTCCTAACCTCAGGTGATCTCCCACCCCGGCCTCCAAAAGTGCTGGGATTACAGGTGTCAGCCACCACACCGAGCTTCAGTTGAAGAATTTCTGTCCTTTAATGGAGGAGTTTAAGCTGTTCGCATGTATTGTTGTAATGGATTTGTTTGCTGTTAAATTTGCCACTAATTTGGCGCTGTTTGTTTTTCATGCTTCTTCACTGTTTGCTCTCCATTTGTGACAAGGGCCTTTTCTCTGCTTTCAGCTTTGCTTATGTTGTAAAAGGTTTCTAACATGTGTTTAAGTTCTACTAGGATTTATTTCTAAGCTTTTATTTTTTTTGAGATGGAGTCTTGCTGTGTCACCCAGGCTAGAGTGCAGAGGCGCAATGTCGGCTCACTGCAACCTCCGCCTCCGAGTTCAAGAGATTCTCCTGCCTCAGCCTCCCGAGTAGCTGGGATTACAAGCGCCTGCCACCACGCCTGTCTAACTTTTGTATTTTTAGTAGAGACGGGGTTTCACCATCTTGGCCAGGCTGGTTTGAACTCCTGACCTTGTGATCCACCAGCCTCGACCTCCCAAAGTGCTGCAGTTACAGGCGCCTGCCACCGTGCCCAGCTAACTTTTGTATTTTTAATGGAGACAGGGTTTCACCATCTTGGCCAGGCTGGTCTCGAACTCATGACCTCGTGATCCACCAGCCTCAGCCTCCCAAAGTGCTGGGATTACAGGCGTGAGTCACCACACCCAGTCTTGTTTCTAAGTTTTACATTAGAAGTTTTACTAAAAATAAATCGATGCAGCCATTTACAAATCACTGCTCACAAGTTAGGAAGGATGCCAAAGTCTAAACATTTTCCATACTCTACCGGGCATGACACCCAGGTGAAGCCTAGGTGGCCCTTCAAAAATCCACTTTTATCAAGCCTTCCCTAGTAGCAACTCCATTCATCGTAAAACCCAAGTCTCAGGTATATGATGCTGGTCAGGAACAATTCACAGTTTTGGTCATTAATCGCGTATATAGGCTACTGTTTCATGTTTTAAATAAACAAGAGCAAATGTTTCTGTAGAATCTAGCACAGGAGTAATCGGTGGGTAGGGAAAGGCAGGACTTTTGGAGACACAGCTGCCACAAGAAACAAGCACAAGGGTCAGCTTGGACAAGCATGTGAGTGTGCTCAGGAATGCAGGTGAGTGTGGTGGTGGTGAGACGGAGCGGAAGAGGACACAGATGATGGAACTAGGTGGACCAAGTGCTTATAAAAACCAAATCTCTTCTTTTGTTGTTCCCTTCTGTGCCCACTTTTTAAATTTCACAATTAACACGAACTTGTATATTCACAATTTCTCTCCACCATTCTTCCTGTTACTCCTGACCATACGCTTGTTTCTCTATACCACAAATTTTCCCTTAATACTCAAATGATCTTTGTTCCGCTAAAACAAACACTTAAATTTCTTATTCATTTGTTACTGTTTTTAATTGATTATTTCTCCCTGCTAGCAACAAACCATCAGGCAACTCAACGATTTTGCCTCAGCCTAATTGACAGTCACTGAAGTCCACCTGAACCATCAAACGAAGGGGCCAGAGACATGAATCCCAGATTTCTGTAGCATTTCAGGAGCAGCTGGGCAAGCTGAGGGACCTCCTTCAGAGACCCCATTCATCCAAAGTTCAGACAGTCCCAAAAGAAAGTGGTGGGATAAGATAGTGAACGCAAAGAGATATGGCAGACCTCCGTCAACCACAGATCACTGCAGCTATGGCACAGTCACAGTGAGCTCAGCATTGCCTAGTGCCGTGGCATTCACGCGTGACGGAAATATGCAACAACGATAACGAAGGGTGGAAAAACTGTGATCAGACAGCAATGCTTCAGATGCTCAATATTGGGGGTGAGCTATCCTAGAAGGTAACTGGGTGTCTCTTGCTGCCTGTAAAACCATGTTTATTTTTGTACACGTTCTAGATGGACAACCCTGTTGACGATTCCTCTGGTGAACCAGCTAGGGCACCTCACCCCTAGAGGAAGCCTCACCCCAGCAGTGAGGGCCACCCCTGTGTGCTGTGGGGGAGCCCCCACCCCTCGGCGCTTGTTACCTCTTGCAGCTTAATCTCCTCAGGCTGTAGGATCTCAAGCACCCCGCTGCTCCGGATCTCGGGGAGATCCTGCCAGAGGTTGAACCTTGAGTGAGGGTTACTGAGCAGGCAGATCTGGGGCAGAGCCTTCCTCTCTGGTGGGCTGGCCGGCTCCTCCTCCTCCTCTTCCTCTTCCTCCTCTGGGGTGTCCTCACTGGCCGGGGACCCATTGGTATTGTCTTCTATTTCTGCGTCCTGTTGCCTCCTGGTTTCAATTTCTTGGAGAGTCGATTTATCTCGGTATTCCTGATACAGGAGCCCTGAAATCAAAGAGTTGTAAAAAAGAAAAGGAAAAGATCTCAGATGACAATCATTCCAAATCCCTAAGTCAAGGCTTCATGTTCTTATCAAGGGTGGCTGCTGTGTCCAGGAATACACAGTGCAAGCCAGCCCTGCACCTGTCTCAGCGGCAGGCTCCAGACCACGGGATACACTGCCATCGTCTTCATTTCTTGGGAAAGACCAGCATGCTTATGTTTTTTCCCAACACATAAAGAAATGCCCGAATGGACTCAAAATCCAATATATGCTTTCCCCACACACACACGGCAAACAAGAACCTAGAACCTGAATGTGTCCACCACCAAGTTGATGGGAATGTCCCAACCGTGTCTCATTTCCCAGCAGGGTAATTTCTGTAGCCCTAAATGCTTCAATATTCAAACTCAGGAATATCCATTTGTGCAGTGGGGTAGCTGTAAATTCTCATTTTGAAGGAAAATCAGCGTTTTATCAATCTTATGATTTAAAAGGGAAACATTCCCTTTTGCTTTCACAGCTGCAGACTTCACTGACCAACTGTACTTGCAATGAATGCTTTCCAGTCTCTCAGGTAGATTTGGGAGTGCAGCTGAATCAGAGCAAATGAAGCACCTCCAAAGGGATAACCCCATTTCCGATGTCCTGGCCTTGGGACACAGGGACTTCCTCTCCGCACAGGCAGCCATGTCAGGGTGGGGGGTTGCCATGGCTGGGCGGGACGGTAAGGGGTAATCCTGCCTGCTGCAGGCTGGGAGGAAAGAGGTCAGACCCCAAGGTCTTGTCCACAGTGCCACAGAGGCAGGAG
The DNA here is from genome assembly GCF_001698545.2 of Rhinopithecus bieti. NCBI lineage: Eukaryota > Metazoa > Chordata > Mammalia > Primates > Cercopithecidae > Rhinopithecus > Rhinopithecus bieti. Next base: position 184,409 of record NW_016819943.1, read on the forward strand.
TCTAGCCCGAGGGCAAGGGCTAGACAGAGCAAAAACACTCTGTTCTACATGTTATTGTTTTAAAATTTATTTATTTTGAGATCGGGCCTCACTCTGTCACCCAGGCTGGAGGGCAGTAGTGCAATCATAGCTCACTGCAGGCTCCATCTCCTGGGCTCCAGTGATTCTCCTGCCTCGGCCTCCTGAGTAGCTAGGACTACAGGTGTTTGCCACCATGGCCAGCTAGTTTTTTCCTCTTTTTTATTTTTTGGTAGAGATGAGGACTTGCTATGTTACCCAGGCTGATCTTGAATTTCTGGCCTCAAGCCTCAGTTCCTGGTCTTGAACACCTCTCCCCTCAGCCTCCCATGGTGCTGGATTAGACCTGAACCCCTGTGCCTGGTCCTGTCTACATTTTAGAAGCATAGACTGGGAGAAACCGGCTGCAGCAGCTCCCTGGGAGAGCCAGGATGGAGGCCTGCACTGAAGGACTGGGAAGGGGATGAAGCCAAGTGCCTGATTCGGGGACAGTTACAAGATACAGGACAGGCCCTGGGCCATGCATAACATTCAGGTGACCAGTGAGGCAGCAGAGACCAGAGGCCTCACTGGAGCAGATGAGGGTCTGGCTGAGGGTGGCGTCAGGGTGGTGAGCATCGAGATGTACCCAGGCACCCAGGTGGAGGCCTTGTGGGTATCAGGATGTCCTGGTCTGGCCCTTGGGACAGTGGCCGAGGCCCCTCGATATGTGCAACTATGAGACAAAGATGATTCCTAGAAAGTTGCAATATGGATGAATATAGCACTTGATAAGCACTTGCTCTTACAACGCAGTACAACTGTTAGCTATTATTCCTTCTTTAATTGTTAAACATATCTAAACTGTAGAAAAAGGAAGAAAAGAAAAACAGACCACCTTCAAAATCCTGAATGAGGCTGGAGAAATTATATTCATGAACAGGAACCTAATAAGGCGGCCCTATGAATTAAATGACTTGGTTTCCAGGGTCTGTAACTCCAAATTACAAAGCCTCTCTGCCAAGGTAACCAGAGCATCCACTTCAGCAAGCTAAAAGCCCATGCTTTGCCAATGATGCAACCCAGCCGGATACAACATGGAGTTGATTCGACAAAGGAATAAAAAAGAAAATCCAACTCTAAGCTAAATGCAACCCTGACTCAAGATCTATAAAGACAGGTCTGACGTCACCACCCACATCAGTTCAATAATGAGCCTAAGGTAGGCCGACTGTTGCGACGTCAGGCTATCACCATCCTGTGATTCTGACACTGCGGTTACAGAGGTTTAAAGAAACCAGGTTTCACGGGTTGACTTGGATTCACTTTTCAGTGCATAGTGCAGTGTCTCCTACATAGTAGGTACTCAACTACTTGTTAAACACCTTTTAAAAATGCGGTTTCCAAGGCTGGGTGTGGTGGTTCATGCCTGTAATCCTAGCACTTTGGGAGGCTGAGGCGGATGGATCACTTGAAGTCAGGAGTTCGAGACCAGCCTGGCTAACATGGCAAAACTCCGTCTCTACTAAAAACACAAAAATTAGCTGGGTGTGGTGGCAGGCACCTATAATCCCAGCTACTCAGGAGGCTATGGCAGGAGAATAGCTTGAACCCAGGCGGTGGAGGGTGCAGTGGGCCGAGATCGTGCCACTTCACACTAGCCTGGGCAAAACAGCGAAACTTCGTCTCAAAAAAACAAAACAAAACCAAAAAAAAAAAAAAAAAGAAAACAGTTTCCAAGCTTCACAAAAGTGTCTCACTTGGCATATTTTGAAGGCTCAAAATATGTCTTATGTGTGCTATAGTCGGTAAATCATGGGTGAATACTATCTTGAACATCTCACTGTGATACATATGCTGAACAAAGACAAAAATATCAGCATTGTGGGTAGCTAGGTTGAAAATAATAGTTCTGAAGCCACCTCATGGCAGACGCTGTTGACTGCCTCTCCTGCACCCCCTCGTGCCCCTCTGCCCGGTTGTAAGGGGAGGGCTTCTGTTTGGGTGCTGACCCAATCTGTGCTCGGAGAAGTGAGTGAAGGTTGATTGATCAAAACCTACTATAAGGCCGGGGGCAGTGGCTCACACCTGTAATCCTAGCACTTTGGGAGGCTGAGGCGGGCAGATCACTTGAGGTCAGGAGTTCGAGACCAGCCTGGGCAACATGGAGAAATCCTATCTCTACTAAAAATACAAAAATTAGCCAGGTGTGGTGGCAGGCGCCTGTAATCCCAGCTACTCGGGAGGCTGAGGCAGGAGAATCACTTGAATCCAGGGGGTGGAGATTGCAATGAACCAAGATTGTGCCACTTCACACCAGCCTCGGCCAAAGAGCGAAAACCTAGGATAGTTCCTTGCCCCTTGCCAGTGGTGGGTTAGACACAGGCACGAGGCATAGCCTGGCTGCAGTGGTGTGAGTGCTGGTGTCCCTCTAGATTCATACGTTGGAACCTAATACCCAGTGTGAGAGTTTTAAGAGGTGGAGCCTTTGGAAAGTGACTAAGACATGAGGGCACTGCCTCTGTGAGAGGGATTCACGCCCTCCCTTATAAAAGAGGTGGATAGGGCCAGGCAGAGTGGCTCATGCCTGTAATTCCAGCACTTTGGGAGGCTGAGGTGGGTGGATCACGAGGTCAGGAGTTTGAGACCAGCCTGGCCAACATGGTGAAACCCCATCTTTACTAAAAATACAAAAATTAGCTAGGTGTATTTGGCTGGCGCCTATAATCCCAGCTACTCAGGAAGCTGAGGTAGGAGAATCGCTTAAACCCGGGAGGGGGAGGCTGTAGTGAGCCGAGATTGCACTACTGTACTCCAGTTCGGGTGACAGAGCAAGGCTCCGTCCCCAAAATAAATAAATAAATAAATTTTTAAAAAGTGGTGGAAGGGAGCTGCCTGGCCCCTTCCATCCTGTGAGGATGCACCAAAGAAGGTACCATTTTTGAAGCAGAGAGAGCCAGCCCTCAGCAGATGCTGAATCTGTTGGCACCATGATCTTGGACTTCCTAGCCTCCAGAACCGTAAGAAATAAACTTCTGTTATTTATAAGCCATTCTGTATATGGTATCTTGTTACAGCAACTGGAACTGATTAAGATACTGGCCAAGGAGAGTAAGGGCACATCTTCTAAAGGCTTGTCAAAAAGCTGTCCCTCCCCCACAGACACTTGAAGACAAACTGCCCTTCCTGTTTCACACATGGCTCCCTGAGGATGTGATGCCTGGAGCTATGGCAGCCATCTTGTAACATAAGGCCCACCTGGAGGAGACAAGCAGCCAGGTGACTGCTTGGCTGAATGAACCAACTCTGGAACTTCCTACCTTTGGACTCATTAACTGAGATGGGACACTTTTGTTGTTTAAGATCACTTTTTGTTAGATATTGTTACCTGCAGCCAAAGACTGTCAATACAAGTAACCTTAGAGTCTTTTCAAAACTTTATACTTTTTTCTGGGGTATTTAGAATACAAATTTAGACACCAATGTTTCTGGAGTTACGGTGTTAGACAGTTACCTGATACAGTGTGTAACCATTTCTCATAACCTTTCATTTTTATTTGCCTTAAATTCAGATTACAAAACGAATAAGTTTTCTTTACCTGAGAAACTATACTAACATATTAAATTTCTGTAGTCAACGTACTGTCAGTAGATCATGCTTTCCTATTTTATATATTGTACGTTTAGTCGGCACAACTTTAAATGGAAATAAACTTTACCCGTAAAGGTTTGCACTTGGAATTACCTCCAAGTGGAACTGAAGACTCCCACTTTTCTTCCCCGTTAATCAGCTTTAGGAAGCTGCCGTCCTTTCCTAACACTTGGCAAATAATTGCTGAACTCACAGAGCTGAAGGCAGCTAGGCTGTTGCAGGGATCTGTTTAGCACAGACCTCAAGTCTATGACAGAGGTGAGAAGAGGGCAGGGACAGCCCTGGGCTGTCAATCAACACATCTGTTGAGCTACTATGGGTCAGGCCCAGGAGCCAGGAAAAGACATTCACCATGACAGCAGCAGACACCTGCAGGAGGTAGCGGGAGGAACATCAGAGGCCCTGCTGCTTCCCAGTTGAGCACAGTGACGCCCCAAGTGACCAGGCACTAGAGCTCGGGACCCTGCCTGCCAGCTTCGGACTTCTGCCACCGGCCCAGCAGGTTCAGCCGTCTCCAAGAAAGATAGCTCCACACACCCATAGTGCAGAAGGGAGGCACGATCTCCTCCCCAGCCTGGATGTTCTTCCTGGTCATGACACTGATCTTAGCAGAAGAGGAGCCCTTTCAAGAGGGTGGAGGTCAAAGTCTACAGTGTATGCTAAGTCAGATGTGGCAGTGTGGCAGAGCTGGGAGAAAGGGGTTGTCAGGGGCCTTTGTTTTAAAATAAGGATTTTCTAATTGGCATCAGTTTCAGATCAGCCCTTCTCCATCCCCCCCGCAACCAAAAAGAAAAGCCGCCACCAGCACCACCATCACCACCCAGCCTGACACGTGGAGGGGGCCCACTGGGAACAAAATTCCTGGAGTCAGCGCGGCTTAACAGCATGCAGTGTGCGCTCCACCCCCTCAGCTTCGCAAGGGCTCAGCTCCTCTCCGGGCTCAGTTTAGAAAGATCCCTGCTAGGGAAGAGTGGGCTGCCCGGGAAAGGACTCCCAAGCACGGGGTCTCCTGTGGCGATGGAAGCTCCACTTCCCCACTGGAGACACATCGTGTCTGTCCAAGCATTTGGGACTGGAGGACAGTAATTATACATTTAGTGAGAAATTTTCGAAACCTAGAATTTTTATTTAACAGATAGACTGTCAGCTGCTCTGACAACAATGAAGAACCAAAAGACTTTCTAAGCAGCCGGAACCATTTTCAGCGTAAGGGAACCTATATTATTCATTCACGGGTGCCTCTCGTGAGACATGAGAACTAGCTTGATGTCACTAGTGATTTTTTTTAATGCAAGTATTAAAGTTCTTGGGTCACTATTTGAATCCACTTTTTCCCTATTCACAGCGCTTCAGGTGCAGTTATGTAGCAGTTGGACCACACAGGCTGAGCCTCGGCTTCCCTTCCCGGCCGCATTCCTGGAGAGGCTTCCCTTCCTAAGCCAAGGGCCTCTGGGGCTCTTGCTTCCTCCCTGCTTCGCCTTTCCTTTCCCTCTGCAAAGTTGGCCACCGCCTCCTCTTCTTGAATCGCACCCGGCTTTTCCCAGAACCCCTCCACCCCTTCACACACCGCCCCCTCTAGCCCAACTCTGCTCCCAGCAGCCAGTTTGGCTCCCAGGTCTTCCCTGATGGGGGATAGTGAAGTCCTCCCCGCTACACAGCTCAACAGCGCTGCTTCACCCCTTCTTTCTGGCAGAAATGATAAGGGGTCAGAGAGGCCTCCCACCAGACAAGAGCTGGGTAAATAGACCTCTCCGCAGAGAGCAGGACAGAAATGTTTGCTAAAGCCCCCTTGTGCAGCGCTATTAAAATGCGGCAGTTTTGCCTGCGGAACAATTTAGAGCCAAACATGTCAAAAGCTTTCCTTACCCATGTCAGAGGCATTCCTTCGTATGAAACACAAAGGCATCCCATGAGCAGGAGGACCCTCAGAGTCCTCCGGGGACCCGCGTTTCCCAAATAAAGCCCGGCTACCGCGAAGACACCCACCTATTTGTTCAATGAGGTTTCTCCAGGAGTCGGCGGGAATGGGGTGGATCATCCGCAGGGCCTCGGTGAGCGTGGTGGGGCTGTCGGCCAGGGCCGGCCACTCCTCGGGCGTGGCCCCATTTCCCGGGGTGGAGGACGACTCGCTGCCAGAGAGGGAGGACAGGGGCTGGTTATTTTTAAGCGAGGATTCACCTCGGCTGGCTCGCGAGGGGCGTGCGCACAGGCGGCTGCCGGCCAGCGGGACCTTACCCAGGACCGTCCAGGGGCAGCGACCACAGCCGCCGCAGCCCCTCCCGGCCGGGCGGGCCCCAAAGGCCCTTTTTGTCACCGCACCAGGGCGCGACCGGGTGATTCATTTCCACACCAGCCCGCCCAAACCTCCATGGTTTTGGAGCTCCCGGGCAGGCGGTGGAAACTTGGCGCACCGTGCCCACTCTCCGGCGCCGCTCCGACAGCCCGACGGGTCCCGCGGCCAGGAGGCCACCCGGTGTCCCTCGCCGTCACTCGGTTCCCGGTCCCTTTCGGATTCCGAGCCTCCCGTCCCCAGGCCACGCGGCACGGAAAGGGGATGCTGAGCGGGACGCGCACGACCAGGGCGCCCGGGACGAGGGCGCTGGAGGAGACTCCGGGCAGGGACCCGGGTCCCAGGGGCCCGGGCCGGGGCTCATCACCCACCCGATGGGGTACGGGCCCGACGAGGCCCGGGGGTGGGAGCGGGGGCGGCGGGGGCCCGCGACGGGGG
>NW_016819943.1:191238-266662 GCF_001698545.2 Rhinopithecus bieti
CTGGGCGGGACCCGGCCCCGTGGGCGCCGACTGCGGGTCGGGGCTTCCCGCGGGCCCGCGCCTTCCTCCCCCTAGCCGCCGTGCCCCGACCCGGAGAGGGGCAGAGCCGTGGGGGCCCAGGAGCTGCGCCTTTGCCTGCCCGCTCCCTCCTCGCGGCCGGGCGTGCCTGGAAGGGGCGGGCGAGGCCACCCTCGGCCCCCCAGTCCCCTCAGACCTCCGTCTTGCCCACGCCGGGCACCCCCTGCGGTCTCCCGCAGGGTCGCAGCTCGCTGACCGGCTCTGAAGCTTCGAGCCCGGCCTCGGGGAATGTGTCCCCGCTGGAGGGGGTCTCCGTCTTGTCTCTGCTCCAGGCGGAGACTGGGGTCTCAGGGGCTCCTTGCAAGGCCGCTCCTGAGCCTCTCGGTGGGGAGGGGGCCAGCGCGGAGGTCTTTCCCGGGGGAGTCTGGTCGCACGACGAGCCACCCTCAGCCACGCATGACCCTGGCGGGTCCGGGATGGGTTTGGGGGCACCAGAGGAGGAGAAACCAAGTGTCCGAAACCTCTGCCGGGTTGCCCTGCCCGGTGACATGGACTCCTGGACTCTGCGCCTTCGCGTTAGCTGGGTCAGTCAGTACGCTCGCGGATCAGAAAGAGCAGAAAGGACAGCTGGAAGAGCGAGGCCTGGAGGTGCCTGCGGACCGAGCCAAGCCGCCCTCTGCTTAGGGATCATGCTGTCTGCTCAGGTGTGGCGAGGACATCTAGCAAGATGCCTCCCGACCCCGCCCCGCCGCCCAAAGGCCTCTGGCACGCTGCCCCGGTGTCCTTTTCCGGAGGCCTGCCGGCTCACCTGGGTGGGCCCTTGGGTGACCGCGGCCTGCGCCTGCAGCCGGGCCCGGTCCCGTTTACGCCCCGAGGATACCCCGGGGGCAGGGGTGGAGTGCGGAGCATAGTCCCCTGCACGCTCCACCCACCTGACCTTTGTTTAAATTAACAAATTCTTCGTTGGGGGGGGGGGCGGATGCAAACGTTCCTAGTGGCAGCGGTGCAGTTACTCGTTAATTGTTTGGCTTTAATGGATCCTTAACTAGTCTCGAATGAGGCAGTTGTGATCATGGGAGGGTTGGGGAGGAAGCTGAGAAGCATTAAACTTTTTGCCTGGAAGGGAGCTCTCCTTCCCACTTGGTCTGACTTCCCCAGCTGTGACTGTAAAAAAGCGTTCTCGTGCTCGGGTAGACTCAAAGCCAGTCCCTAAAGCTACCACTTAGCCCTGGTTCCCCGTTTGGGGCAGAACGGGCAGGTCTGATCGCTTCATGCCCTTAGGGCCTGAGAATATTCTGAGAATATTCGAGACAACCATCTGGTCTTTTCCCAAGCCAAGCACCACCCTTCCTTGACTCACGCTCATGGACCCAGGTGTCTCCAGGCAGCCACCTCCTGCCCTTGGTGTGTTCCTGTTCACTGGCCTTCTCCATCCGGCCATGACACATCTTAGGCTGTCCTGGCTGCTATAACAAAATACCATAGACTGGGTGTGATATGGTTTGGCTGTGTCCCCACCCAAATCGCATCTTGAATCGTGGCTCCTATAATTCCCACGTGTTGTGGGAGGGACCCGTGGGAGGTAATTGAATCATGGGGGTGGTTCCCCCATACTGTTCTCTTGGTAGTGAATAAGTCTCACGAGATCTGACGGTTTTATAAAGGGAAACCCCTTTTGCCTGGTTCTCATTCTCTCTCTTGCCTGCTGCTATGTAAGACCTGCCTTTCGCCTTCTGCCATGATTGTGAGGCCAAGTGGAATTGTGAGTCCATTAAATCTCTTTTTCTTTATAAATTACCCAGTCTCAGGTATGTCTTTAGCAGCAGCGTGAGAGCGGACTAATACAGGGTGTCAACAGAACCCAGTGTAAACAACAGACACATTTCTCTTAGTTCCAGAGGCTGGAAGGCTGAGCTCAGAGTGACACTGTGGTCTCATGCTGGTAAGGCCCTCCTCTGTGTCACCGACTGCCGACTTCTCATGGTAGCCCCATATGATGCAAAGAGAGGGAGAGAGCACTCTGGGCTCTCTCTCTCTCTCTCTTTTGAAATGGAGTCTCACTCTGTTGCCCAGGCTGGAGTGCAGTGGCGTGAGCTGGGCTCCCTGCAACCTCCACCTCGCAGGTTCAAGTGATTCTCCTGCCTCAGGCTCCCCAGTAGCTGGGATTACAGGCGCCCGCCACCATGCCTGGCTAATTTTGTATTTTTAGTAGAGATGGGGTTTCACCGTGTTATAGAGACGGGGTTTCACCATATCGGCCAGGGTGGTCTTAATCTCCAGACCTTGTGATCCACCCGCCTCGGCCTCCCAAAGTGCTGGGATTACAGGCATGAGCCACCACGCCCGGCCTCTCAGGGGTCTGTTTTATAGGGTACTAATCCCATTCATGAGGGATCCACCCTCATGGCCTGGTCACCTCTCAAAGGCCCCACCACCTAATACCCATCTCCCTGGGAGTTAGGATTTCAACATGTGAATGTTGGGGGAAGGGGGGAAACAGACATTCAGTCCATAATATTCCACCCCTGGTCCCCCAAAAGTCATGTGCTTCTTGCGTGTAAAATACATTCATTCCATCTTAACAACCCAAAAGTTTTAACTTGTTCCAGCATCAACTCTAAAGTCTGAAGTCCAAAGTCGCATCCAAATATCATCTCAGTCAAATGTGGGTGACACCCAAGGTGTGATTTATCTGAAGGCAAAAATTCCTTTCCAGCTGTGAACGTGTGAAACTAGACAAATTCTGTGTTTCCAAAACGCAATGGTGAGACAGGCAGAGGATAAAAAATCCCATTCCAAAAGGAAGAAATAGAGAAAGAGAGAGAGGGAGGAAGGAAGAGAACAGGAAAGCGGTGACAGGTCCCAAGTAAGTTTAAAGCCTAGCAAGGCAAATTCCATGAGGAAGATTCTCCAAAGCTGGAGAATAATGCTCTCTGCCTTGATGTGTGGCACTGTCACCCCCACAGCTGGGCAGGGCACTGTCTACTCTGTGCCTGTCCATTATTTGGTGGCTCATACTATGCTTCTCTGTCAGAGGTGTGAAGCTATCGTGTTTTGTGGAAAGTAGAAATTGGATATTTAGTTGAGTGGATTTCTGGGCAAAGTGTCGAAGGAGTGGCTTGGTTCTTCCTGACAAACATAGTAAAATTTGAGAAGAGAGAAATAATTTGAAGACGCAACTGTTAGGCAAAAAGTAAGCAGAACTCAAAGATTTGAAAGAATTCTCAGCCTTTCTATATTACAGACTATGAGAAAACATTCAGAAGAAAACACCAAGCGTGTGATGGACAGACCATTTGATAAGGAGATGAGTGTGGGTGTGAATCACAGACTTAACCGTCCCAACAAAAGCCAAGAATAGAGGTGAGATTCTACCAGCAGAAACAGTGCCAGCTGGGCCTGAGGAAACTGAGAAAGTGGGACAAAATGAAGGAAGGAAGATTGTTGGACTTCTTAGACCCTACAGGACTGGACATAGAACCATTTGGCTGAAAACACATGCGATTCTTCCAGACAAGGGGAGAATGACTCAAAAGGCTGTTCAGAAATCATCTGGCTGCCACTCCTTCAACACTTTGCCCAGAAATCCGCTCAGCTAAACATCCAATTTCTACCTTCCACAAAGCACAATTCAGCCCGGTTCTTTGCCACTTTATAACAAGGATGGCCCTTTCTCCAGCATCCAATGACATGCTCCTCATTGTTTTCCACGGCTTCATTAGAATGGTAACTGGTATGGTAAACTCCATATTTCTACCAACCAACATTCTGTTCACAATGAATTAGTATTGGCTAAGAAGATACAAATGTTCTTGGCAGCTCACCAGTTCTCATTCTTTATGAGTTCTCTCCAGAATCACCTTTCTTTTTTCTTTTGTTTTTTTCTTTTTGGAGACAGAGTCTCGCTCTATTGCCCAGGCTGGAGTGCAGTGGCATGATGTTGGTTCACTGCAACCTCCACCTCCTGGGTTCAAGTGATTCTCCTGCCTCAGCCTCCTGAGTAGCTGAGATTAAAGGTGTGCACCATCGTGCCTGGCTAAACTTCTTGTATTTTTAGTAGAAACAGGGTTTCATGGATGGGTGCGGTGGCTCAAGCCTGTAATCCCAGCACTTTGGGAGGCCGAGACGGGCGGATCACGAGGTCAGGAGATCGAGACCATCCTGGCTAACATGGTGAAACCCCGTCTCTACTAAAAAAAATACAAAACACTAGCCGGGCGAGGTGGCGGGCGCCTGTAGTCCCAGCTACTCAGGAGGCTGAGGCAGGAGAATGGCGTAAACCCGGGAGGCGGAGCTTGCAGTGAGCTGAGATCCGGCCACTGCACTCCAGCCTGGGCGACAGAGCGAAACTCCGTCTTAAAAAAAAACAAACAAAAAAACAGGGTTTCACCATGTTGGCCAGGCTGGTCTCGAACTCCTGACCTCATGATCCACCTGCCTCGGCCTCCCAAAGTGCTGGGATTACAGGCATGAGTCACCAGGCCTGGCCCAGAATCACCTTTCAAATTCCATCCATGGCGATCTAGGCTTTTTTTCTAGCACGTGCCTCAAAACTCTTCTAGCCTCTACCCATTACCAAAGCCACTACTACATTTTAAGCAACACCTTCACTTCTTAGTATCAATTTCTGTCTTAATGCAGGCAAAGTGTTGTAGTCTGGGGGCCTATAAACAATAGAAATTTATTTCTCCCAGTCTGGAGGCCAGAAGTCTGAGATCATGATGCCAGCATGGGCTGGTTCTGGGAAGGGCTCACTTCCTGGCTGCGGACAGCTGACTTCTTGTATCCTCATGTGTTAGAAAGAGGGCTTGGGAGCTCTCTGAGGTCTCTTTTAAAGGGCACTAAGGGCCGAGCGCGGTGGCTCACACCTGAAATCCGAGCACTTTGGAAGACTGAGGCGGGTGGATCACCTGAGGTCAGGAGTTCGAGACCAGCCTGGCCAACATGGCGAAACCCTTTCTCTACTAAAAATGCAAAAAAAAAAAAAAAAAAAAAAATTAGCTGAGCATGGTGGCAGGTGCCTGTAATCCCGCTACTCAGGGGACTGAGGCAAAAGAATCGCTTGAACCCAGGAGGCGGATGTTGCAGTATACTGAAGTCGTGCCATTGCACTCCAGCCTGGGGAACAAGAGTGAAACTCCATCTCATAAATAAATAAATAAATGGCATTAAACCCATGCATGAGGACTCTGCCCTCTAAACCCAACTTCTCAAAGTCCCTACCTTCCAATATCATCACCTTGTGGGGTAGGATTTCAACAAAGGAATTTTGCGGGAAAGAAATATTCAGTCCACAGTAGCCCCTAAACAACTAAAGCTCAGCATACCTGACAGTGCACCCACCGTCTCCCCCAGTTCCCCTCCCCTGTGGCAAACCAGGAGCCAAGCAGAACTTGGGCGGTGGCCTCCGCTTCTGTACTTCCTGTCACCCAGTGTGCCAATGGCTCACCAAGCTCCCTGGATCCCACAAGTGGTCTCTTTCCCTGGTATCTGGACTATTGCAAATCCCTCTTCTCCCCAGGCCATCCTTCTCTCTGCCCCTTTCTGGCAATATGGGTCTGATTTTGTCCCTCCCTTGTTCAAACATCTTGGTTGGAATCCCATCCCTCCAAGGGTGAAGCCCAGCCCCTTATGCTCTGACAGGTCCCTCATCAGCTGTCCCAGGCCTTTGTGGTCTTGGTGGGGGTTACTCGCCTCCCTAGCTCTCTGAGGCTTTGGCCTCTCCGCACTTTTCCAGGTTCTGGCTTTTCTAAGTGCTGTTCCCTCCCCTAGGACTGTGCTGTCCTGTTGACACCCTCGCCCTTCCAGGTCTAGGCACATTGGATGTCCCCACCAGGCCCCTTCTGCTCTCTGACCTGCAGTTGCTGCCTGGCACTGGGATGTTCTGTCACGAGGGCATCCTTCCAGGAAGCCATGGGCTCCTCAGGATGGGCACCCTGCTGCCTCACTCATCTTTCATCAGGGGCCAGAGAAAAACACCTTATGAGACCAGGCACAGTGGCTCATGCCTGTAATCCCAGCACTTTGGGAGGCTGAGGCAGGCGGATCACAAGGTCAGGAGATTGAGACCATTCTGGCCAACATGGTGAAACCCTGTCTCTAGTAAAAATACAAAAATTAGCTGGGTGTTGTGGCACGCACCTGTGGTCACAGCTACCTGGGGGGCTGAGGCAAGAGAATCGCTCAAATCCAGGAGGCAGGGGTTGCAGTGAGCCGAGATTGCACCACTGCACTCCAGCTTCGGTGACAAAGCGAGACTCCATCTCAAAAAAAAAAAAAGAAAAGGAAGGAAAGCAAAACACTCTGTGGGCAAACATAGGACCGCCTGGTTTGTGTGGCTTCACCGTCCCTGAATTTGATGTAACACTAAATGGGAGCTATTCCTTTTATGCTCTGGTGCACCAAAGAGGAAGATTCTTTTTTTTTTTTTAAAAGAAAATATTAAAGTGAAATTACGTATATTAAGATGAGCATAAAGTCTTCCAGTAAAAAATAAGCTAAAAATATCTATGTAATTATAAAATCAGTTTAGAAAGTCACTGAGTTCTAAGGTATGTAACCTTCAGCTAAATTCCGCATGTTCCGTTTTCCATTGCGTTTAGTGCTTATTAGGCAGGCTGTTATTAAAATCTCCTTTTAACTGACATTTTGTTCTGAATCATTCACAAAATAAAGTACTGATAAATATTTCAAATATTTATACCTGACTGGCACGTAGTAGGTGCTGTATAAATATCTGAGAATGGGCCGGATGCGGTGGCTCACACCTGTAATCCCAGCACCTGGGGAAGCCAAGGTGGGTGGGTCGCTTGAGCCCAGGAGTTCAAGACTAGCCTGGGAAACATGGCGAAACCTCGTCTCTAAAAAAGAAAAAACGACAAAATTAGCCAAGCATGGTAGCGTGCGCCTATAGTTCCAGCTACTCAAGAGGCTAAGGAGAGAGGATCACTTGAGCCCAGAAGGCGAATTTTGAAGTATACCAAGATCGCACTACTGCACTGCAGCCTGGGCAACAGGGTGAGACTCTGTCTCAAAAAGAAAAAAAATAATTGGTGAATGAAGTAATGTTATATTTTTTAAAATAAGTATTTAGTTATTTTAGGTGTTTTATCTAAAGATTATTTTTTTTCCTTTGGGTTATAAAAGTTAAATATTGGAAGCAAAGTGCTTTCTTATTTACATAGTAACTTCAGCCTTCAGGAGTTCTTGTTTATGTTTATGCAGTTTTTCTTGATCCTGAGGGAGAATCTCTGGAATTGGAAGGAAGTGGATGGAAGCTGAGATTATCTGGTTCAATACTTTTATTTTACCAAAGGAACAAGACCAAAGAGTTAAATTAGAAACTCAAGACCTGCCAGGCTTGGTGGCTTATGCCTGTAATCCCAGCATTTTGGGAGGCTGAGGCGGGCAGATCACTTGAGGTCAGGAGTTCAAGATCAGCCTGGCCAACATGGTGAAACCCTGTCTCTACTAAAAATACAAAAATTAGCCAGGCGTGTTGGTATATGCTTGTAATTCCAGCTACTCGGGAGGCTGAGGCAGGAGAATTGCTCGAGCCCAGGAGGTGGAGGTTACAGTGAGCCAAGATCGCACCACCACACTCCAGCCTGGTTGAGAGTGAGACTCCATTTCAAAAAAAAAAAAAGAAACTGAAGACCACATAGCTGGTTAATGGCAGATCTGGAAATATAGGATAGTGAGTCAACACTATATTGTATAAAATAAGGAACTGCACATTGCTATTCACTTATTCTATTTTCAGGGTCACATGATATGTCACCAGACTATCAAATGTTTAAAAACATTTGTATTGTTATATTTAGTAGGAAAATGCATTGAATTTTCTTTTTTTCTTTTTGGTAGTGAGAAGACATTTCTCAAATATATATAGGAAATGTGGTAGCTTTTAATTAACTGTATCTTTTAAATCCATAAACACAGTAGTTTATTTTTATCACTCTCAGAACACATTTTCTACTTGCTTTGAAAATCAACAAATTTAATTCACAGAGGCAGAACCAGCAGTCTACCCACAGAAGGCTACAGCATCAAGAGTTAAATGGACCCCCAAATCTAGGGGGAAAGTGAGGAAAAGGATAGGATAGATGCCCAGGAAGGGACTGCCTCTGTCGCTGCGGCACTGAGATACCCAGAAACCCACACACTGTGGATGAAAAGATTTCATCACAAGGAGACTTTCCAAAAATAAACTGTTTTGTTGTGTGGCTGGAAGTACTTTACCGGTGAGGTGGAAGTGGAGATTTTTCCTTACTTTTCATCAAGAAGATAGTTTATAAATGTGGGATCGTAGCATGTTATGGAAATAAGTTAAAAACAAAATCAGTCTATCCCTGTGCGGTAAAGAATGAACTTTACCCAAAGAGAGGTCTGGCTTTTGCCCTGGGCTCTTGGGAGGTGCTGTCTAAGCTGTGGGAATGTGGTGTCTGAAAAGAGGGTCTTTCCTTACCCAGGAGCCTTGGGCCGCACTGGATAGGGTGGGGTCTCTGGGTCCTGTGGTATCAGTTTTGCCTCCAGAAGAGCTGGAGACTGAGGTCAGCTACCTGGGCAGCCAACCAGATCTTTGTGACCAAGCCCCAATAAGAACTCTGGACACCAAGGCGCAGGTGGGTGTCTCTGATTGATGATGTGCCATGCATGTTGTCACACATTGCTGAGGGGAAGGTTAGTGCTGTCTGTGACTCCCCAGGGAGAAGACCACTGGAAGCTTCGTGAGTAGAACTTTTCTGGACTCTGGGGAGCCATGCATCTCTTCCCTTGGCTGATTTAACTCTGTATCCTTTCACCGCAATAAACTGTAATGGTGAGTATAACAGCTTTCAGTAAGTACTGTGAGTCCTTCTAGCAATTTATTGAAACTGAGGGTGAATTTGGGCACCCCCAAACTCTGCCATTCATGTCAAAAGTGAGAGTGGTCTTGTAGACTGTCCTCTAACTTTGCAGGTCTCTAATCTGATTTATTTAATTAATTAATTTATTTATATTTGAGATAGAGTTTCACTCTTGTAGCCCAGGCTGGAATGCAATGGTGTGATCTTGGCTCACTGCAACCTCCACCTCCCGGGTTCAAGTGATTCTCCTACCTCAGCCTCCAGAGTAGCTGGGATTACAGGTGCACACCACCATGCCTGGCTAACTTTTGTATTTTTAGTAGAGATGGGGTTTCGCCATGTTGGTCAGGCTGGTCTTGAACTCCTGACCTCGTGTGATCCACCTGCCTCGGCCTCCCAAAGTGCTGGGATTACAGGTGTGAGCCACTGCACTCAACCTGTAATCTGATTTAGAGCACAGTGACCACTTTCCTCTAATAGCCTTCCTTTCCTCTGGTCTCTGTCCCTCCATCCGTCTGTCCTAAATGCAGCTGCTCTGTTAATTTTCCTCGCACATGTCTGACCCCACACATCTGTTATCTTCAGTACCTTGTGGGTGATTCATTGCTCAACGGAGTTAATGGACAATCCAGGCTGGGACTGCCCAGATGAAAGCTGAGTCACTCCTGACAGCTCCTAGGCCCTGCCCTGTCCTCTGTTAGTACTGCTGCATTCTCACCTTCCTGCACGGTTTCTCCTCCCAGTGAACCTGAGCCTTTTGGGGGCAACTATGAAGAGGCCATTGATCTCTGCTTCCTCAGCACCAGCACTTCTAGGAGGCACTGGGAAGGGGCTGACTCATGAGTCAATACGGGGAAGCCGGTGGACTCGGTGGTGCCATGCCCTTGGTGTGAGTCTGTCTTCTCTGCAGTCACTGAGTGAAGCATCAGCATTTGCTTGGTATCCCATCTTGTGTGTCTTGGGTCCGTGATGATTCTTCAACCAATCTCTTTGGGAACTACAGGTAATGGCTTCTGAGATTGGTGCCTAAAGCTTGGGGGAGGTAGCTAGTTATGATCTGTCTTTGTGAGTCCAAAAAAACCATCAAAACTGGATTCAGTGTTTTGGTGAAGTGAGGAATGTTTTTTGTTCTTTTGGGATGTGTTGCTCTGGTGGACGGTCATGCTTTTGGTTAACTAGGGAAAAGGCCGGAGGGATCAGGGGACACCTACAAACCCTTGTCTGCTTTAAGGAGAGATGGTAGCACTGGATGAGTTTCAATGATCATGGGAAGCAGATCCATCATCTCAGGGCTTAATTACTGAAGACTGGAGATTGCTATGCTGAATACATTTTCTGAATCAAAAATAGATGGCCAAGAATTTTGCTCTGTTTCTGGGCATTAGAGGCAGCCTGGAAGATGTTGCTTGGCTAGTGAAGCATTGGAATTTCCTAAGCATTTTGATAGTTCGTGTGTCCTTAAAAGGCTTGGACAAATTGCAGCCATATCACCAATTATGAGATGCAGACTATATAAATACCCTTCATGGAAACGAATTACCTAAAACAGGCTGCCCCAGATAACTCGTGGATAAGATGCCGGGATGCTTATGTGTTTATCTGAAACTGTGGAAAATGAGGGACATCCTGAGATATTGGTTTCTCTGGAATATTCCTAACCAAGGATCCTGGGATACATAGGGTCTGGGGGTTTGGCTGTGGGCTTTCGACCAATAGAAGCATCCTGAAGCAAGGAGCACCTAAGGGGTAAATACTATAGGCCGGGTGTGATGACTCACGCCTGTAATCCCAGCACCTTGGGAGGCCAAGATGAAGGATCACTTGGAAGGATCCTTGAGGCCAGGAGTTCGAGACCAACGCGGGCAACATAGTGAGACCGTCTTAAAAAAAAAAATAAGGAAATAAATACTGTAATTTCTCAGATATGCTGAGGGTGAAATTTGAAGTGAATGAGATCAGGAGTTGCCTAGGTACACATAATTTGGATGTCTGGTTGTGGCCACAGGGCTCTTATATTCTTAATTACAACTCAAACTAGGCCAGGTATGGTGGCTCACGCCTGTAATCCCAGCACTTTGGGAGGCCGAGGCAGGTGGATCATGAGGTCAGTTCGAGACCAGCCTGGCCAACATGGTGAAACTCCGTCTCTACTAAAAATACAAAAATTAGCTGGGTGTGGTGGCAGGCACCTGTAATTCCAGCTACTTGGGAGGCCGAGGCAGGAGAATCCTTTGAGCCCGGGAGGCAGAGGTTGCAGTGAGCTGAGATTGCGCCACTGTACTCCAGCCTGGGTAACAGAGCAAGACTCAGTCTCAAAGGAAAAAACAAAAAAAAGAAAAGAGCTCAAACTGTAAAGGAATGAACAGTCCCACTTCCACTTCCTTGCATTCGGAGTTATTCATCACCTCATAAACTATATAGTTAACTATAATGTAGTGAGATCAATTTGTAAGCTATAGTTAACTAAACAAATAGAAAGTGATATTATTATTATTATTTAAGTAACCTACATTTAGTGCTAAAATGCATTCACTATGGTAACAGAGAATGCATTGCCTTAACCATTAACCAAATGGAGCGAAACTTTATGAAACAAGAAAGAAAAATATTCACTCAAACAAAGTAGACTTAAAGCAGTAGCATGTATTTAATAATTAGAAATTGTTCCTTGAAAATTACAAATGACTGGATTTTAGAAAGGTATCTTCCATAATGAAAAGCTAGCAGGTAATATGAAAACTTTACATTTCCTATTGAAACAGAAACAACTACCTTGCCCTTAACGTCCTGTGGAATGTTCTTTGTTGAGTTACCAGGACTAATTGTTCAAGAATTTGGTGTCTCGGCTGGGCACGGTGGCTCATGCCTGTAATCCCACCACTTTGTGAGAACGAGGCAGGCAGATCACCTGAGGTCAGGAGTTCAAGACCAGCCTGGGCAACATGGTGAAACCCCGTTTCTATTAAAAATACAAAATTAGCTGGGTGTGGTGGTGGGTGCCTGTACTCCCAGTTACTCGGGAGACTGAGGCAGGATAATCACTTGAACCCGGGAGGCGGAGGTTGCAGTGGGCTGAGATCATGCCACTGCAATCCGGCCTGAGCAACAGAGTGAGACTCCATCTCAAAAAAAAAAAAAAAAAAAAAATTGAGGTCTCATTAGAAGATGAGTGTTTCGGGTAGGGATGGGTCCCTCTAGGAGAGATGTTTGAGACACAGGTGTGACGTGCCACTGAAATGCATGTTTCTGGGTCCTTGACTTTGTAATGTTGACAGAATTCCTTTCTTCCTAAGGATTCATAGCTTTTCATTATGATTAATATTTCTCTTTCAGAGTATCTCATAAGGAAACTGGTGATAGCACCGTACAAATTACCACACAATAAATGAATATCACCATAAAGAAAAACACTGTATTTCAAAAGCATATCAGAAACACAGCAAAGAGTTTTGAAAATGAACAGCCAGTGGTTGCCAAGGTGTGGAGGTCGCCAAGGCGTGGAGGTCACCACAGTGTGGAAGTTGTCATTTGCCCCTGGGGGCAGGAGTGTGAATGGATACAACCTTCCAGAGGGCAGTCTGACAACGCATATCATAAATCTGCAAATGCTCATACTCTTTGGCAAAGAGATTCTACTTCTAGGAATATATCCTAGTGAACTATTGAGAGTCTGTGCAAAAAAAATGAGCAGCAAGGATTTTTTTTACAGTGTTATTTATAACAGGGAAATATTTAATGTCCAATAATAGACTGACTATTTAAATTATCACATATTTCTCAAACAGAATACTACAGCATTAAACATTATTTTAGAAGAACATTTAATAATCTGGAAAGACATCCATAGTATTTTAAATAAAAAAGCAGATTGCAAAACTGGATTGGTAGTGTGCTCTTACTTTGTTTATAAATAGACTTTTATATGTGGAATTTTAAGCATGCACATATACTTTTTAAAGGACTAAAAGAGTGATCACCAAAAATATTTCATAGTACTTGTTGCTGGTTGGTTGGATTCTAAGAGAATTTTCCTCCTTTTGTAACCGCCCAAGGGGTTCACCTTACTGGCTGCCTAGACAGAGTAGATTCATCAAGACAGGGGAATTGCAATAGAGAAAGAGTAATTCACGAAGAGCTGGCTGTGCGGGAGACCGGAGTTTTATTGCTACTCAAATCAGTCTCCTGGAGCATTCAGAGAGCAGAGTTTTTAAGGATGATTTGGTGGGTGGGCGAAAGCCAATAAGCCAAGAGTGCTGATTGGTCAGAGATGAAATCATAGGAAGTCCGAGCTGTCTTCTTGCACTCAGTCATTTCCTGGATGGGGGACCACAGGATCAGATGAGCCAGTTTATTGATCTGGGTGGGAGCAGCTGATCCATCAAGTGCAGGGTCTGCAAATATCTCAAGCACTGATCTTAGGAGCAGTTTAGGGAGGGTCAGAATCTTGTAACCTCCAGCTGCATGACTTCTGAACCATAATTTCTAATCTGTGGCTAATCTTAGTGCTACAAAGGCAGTCTAGTCCCCAGGCAAGAAGGAGGTCTGCTTTGGGAAAGGGCTATTACCATCTTTGTTTAAGCTATAAACTGTAAAATAAGTTTCACCCAAAGTGAGTTCAGCCTACGCCCAGGAATGAACAAGGACAGCTTGGAGGTTAGAAGCAAGATGGAGGCAGTTAAGTTAGATCATTCACTGTCTCAGGCATCATTTTGCAAAGGCGGTTTCACTTTTACTCATACGTGTTTTTCTACCATAAATGTGTCACTTATGTAATAAGGCGGGGGGGGAAGTTACTTTAAGAAACAACATCAATCCCTTAATGCGCATAAATTTAGAGCATGGGTTCAACGCGTTCACATAGCCATAGGGAGCCTGGTCCACTTGAAAATGATGGGCTGCTTTGTAGTCTCCAGATTTATTTGGGGGAAAAACACCGCAATTCACTACATAAATCTACCTCCTCTTCAGTTTGCAAAGAATCACGAATTCAAATTTTATAGTAAATTACTTCTTGGCATCGTCAAAATTAAAGCACTTACCTGATATTCTAATCTGCCTTGTTATAAAAATAGTCCGTTTTCCAGAAATTCCCCTTTTCCTTCCAGAAATCCACATATACAAGTCCTAACCAGAATGCTTCTTTCTTTTAAACAGAAGCCATAGTCCCATCAGATGAGTCATCAAAGAAATCACCACCTCCACTCAAAGGCAGGTTTCCCTAACACCACAAGCCCTTCCCTGCCCTCCTGCATGGCTGCATCCCACCTTTACTGGCTCAGTGCCACCTCCTCCAGGAAGTCCCCCATCCCAT
This sequence comes from Rhinopithecus bieti, assembly GCF_001698545.2. NCBI lineage: Eukaryota > Metazoa > Chordata > Mammalia > Primates > Cercopithecidae > Rhinopithecus > Rhinopithecus bieti. Next base: position 205,417 of record NW_016819943.1, read on the forward strand.
CCTGTGGCTGGCTGTGTTTGTTCACTCTTAGGTCTCCTGGAGCACTGCACCTGGGCTATCAGAAACCCTGGTCACTTTATTGGGAAGTTAACTCTCTGTCCTATTGGACTGGGCAAGGAGACAGGACATGGCCTGAGTGAGCCTGCCCCACTTGTTGCTGTGAGGGGCAGAGCACCTAGTATGCTTTTGAGGCTTTCTACGTACTTGCTGAATCAGCAGGTCTGGGGGAAGCTTGAAAGCACATCGGCATTCTTTAGGGATTGTCGGACTCCTCTTGGTAAATAGTCACAGGGACATCTTCCAGACCTTTTTCCTTTCACTTATTAATGTAAATCTTCTCTCCTTCCTACTCCCTTAAAAGATGAGTGTACCACCAGGTACGGTGGCTCACGCCTGTAATCCCAGCACTTTGGGAGGCCGAGGCAGGTGTATCATGAGGTCAGAAGTTCGAGACCAGCCTGGCTAACATGGTGAAACCCCATCTCTACTGAAAACACAAAAATTAGCTGGGGGTGGAGGCGTGCGCCTGTAATCCCAGCTACTTGGGAGACTGAGGTAGGAGACTCGCTTGAACCTAGGAGGTGGAGGTTGCAGTGAACCAAGATTGCACCACTGCACTCCAGCCTGGCGACAGGGTGAGACTCCATTTCAAGAAGAAAAAAAAAAAAGAAAAAATGATGAGTGTGCCTTGAGCTCAAGTAGTGCCATTATTTTCCAGGGGCATATCAGTTTACCCGCAGAGAAGTAAAATTTCTTTTTTCCTTTTTTTTTTCACTTACTATTCATCCCTCCCCCGAACTGACCAGTTGCAGCTGCTTTTTCTAATTTTAAAGCCATGTCTCATTTTTTCCATGCAGTGAAGATTGCATGTTAAATTGCTGCTGTTTCTAAAATGTTGCTCAGCCCTTGGAGTAGCTTTTATTTGTCACAGAGTCAGTGAGCTGTCTAGGCCTGCTTCTCTGTTTAGCTTTGGCTAAAAAGATAGGTCTCTCCATCCTTTCTTTTTTTGTGGGGGTCTCAGAGGAAAGTCTTGCTAGAAATACAAGTTTCTATTTGAAATTAGCATTTGTTCTTAAAAAAAAAAGAGCCTCTAACCTGTCACCAGCTGAGTTTTCTGTTAAGAAGTGATAGATTCTCACCAGGAGAAAAGAGAGCCTTCTCCACAGGCATGAGTCAGAGCAATGACAGAAGAGAACAACAAAAGGAAACTTCTTCTTGTTGAAAACTCCTGAGAATATATCCTGTCCCTTCCTTAAACCCAGGGCCTCAGTTTCCGTACTTCCCGTGCTGTCTCCACCGATTGTGTAGTTGCTTGAAAGGTGGAATGCTCTACATTTTCAAGGTTGAAATCTCTTGTGATTACCAAACTAAAACTCAGAGGAAACGGACACTGAAATACATTCCTGATTGGAGAACAAAACTATCCAACCTCATAGGGAAGGGAGTTTGACACTAATAGAACTACAAGTGCAGGCCGGCGCGGCGGCTCACTGCTGTAATCCCAGTACTTCAGGAGGCCGAGGCGGATGGATCACCTGAGGTCAGGAGTTCGAGACCAGCCTAGCCAACATCGTGAAACCCCGTTTCTACTAAAAGTTCAAAAATTAGCTAGGTGTGGTGGTCGCACGCCTGTAATCCCAGCTATTCGGGAGGCTGAGGCAGGAGAATTGCTTGAACCCAGGAGGCAGAGGCTGCAATGAGCTGAGACTGCGCCACTGCCCTCCGGCCTGGGTGACAGAACAAAACTCCGTCTGGGAAAAAAATAAAAAAAAGAAAAGAAGAAAAAAAGAACTACAAGTGCGTTTACCCGTCCACCCAGTGACGCCACGTCTAATAATTACCCTGCAGACACACATTCTGAAATAAGAAAAAGATATAGACAGAGATATTCATTGTGGCATTATTTTTGAAAGTAACATATTGGAAACAACCTAAATACCCGTCCTAAGGAGACTGGTTGAATAAATCATGGTATAGTCACCCAAAGGAGTGCTATGGCGTTGCAGACATAAGAATGAAGAAGGTGTCTTGGGACTGAAAGGAAGTGATTTCCCACCTTCGATGAGAGAAGCCAAGGACAGAGTGTCTGTGTTGTGTGCTACTTTTGTGAACTAATGATGGAAAGGGAAGCAAAACAGTTACATACACACTTCTTTTTTTTCCAAAAAGAAATAAGGAAAGAAAAAAAGAGAAATTAATAAAAATGGTTACTTCCAGAGTTGGGCTAGGGGTAAGACTTTTCTGAGTGTATATATATATATACCTTTTTGGAGATGGAGTCCTGCTGTGTCACCCAGGCTGGAGTGCTGTGGCATAATCTCAGCTCACTGCAACCGCCACCTCTCTGGTTCAAGTGATTCTCCTGCTTCAGCCTCTCAAGTAACTGGGATTCCAGGTGCCTACTACCACACCCGCTTAATTTTTTATTTTTAGTAGCGACAACATTTCACCATGTTGGCCAGGCTGGTCCCGAACTCCTGACCTCAGGTGATCTATCCATCTTGGCCTCTTAAAGTGCTGGGATTATAGGCGTGAGCCACCACGGCTGGCCTATAGTTTTGACTTATAAGCCAGGCACATGTTTTATATACTTCAAATAAAAGAAATCTAAAAGTATGAAAAAAACTCTAGAATTGAAAATAAACCAAAACAAATGAACCCAAGTGATTATGTCATTGATAACATAACCCCACAGGAAAAAAATATTTAGTTCAAGTAATTTTTCAACATAGTACTCTATTTTGTACCCTGACTGAGGTCTATTCTAGGACTAAAAAAAAAAAAAAAAAAAATAGGTAAATTTTACACTTTGTTTAGCTGGTGTTGTGGGTTGTGTTCCCTAAAAATATATGCTCAAGTCCTAACCCCTGGTACCCATGCTTGTGACTTGATTTGGAAATAGGATCCTTGTTGAAGTGGATTACAGTGGGCCGTAATCCAATGGCTGGTGTCTTTATAAGAGGAGGGAAATTTGGATGCACAGACAGACACAGAGAAAGGAGAATGCTATGTGAAGACATTGGCAGAGCTTGGGGTGAGGCATCTGCCAGCCAAGGAGTGCCAAGGGTGCCAGCCGCCACCAGAAGCCAGAGAGAGGCGGGGAGCAGCTTCTCCCCACAGTTCTGAGAGGGAGTGTGGCCCTGATGATGTCTTACTTTGGCACTTCTGGTCTCCAGAACTGCAAGAGGGCAAATTTCTGTTGTTTAAAAGCCACCCAGTTTGTGGTGCTTTGTTCCAGAAGCCCTGGCAACCAAGACAATAGATTTACTGCTGATTATGGCACAGATGGAGTCATTCTGAAATTGTTCTGTGTGCATTTGTAGAATAGAACAATGTCTCACAACATACTGATTGTTGAGGACCTGGTTCTCACTGTTAGAAAAGCAACACGTGTGAAAAAGATACTTGCACACCCATGTTTATAGCAGCACAATTCACAATTGCAAAAAACTCAAATGCCCATCAATCAACTAGTGGATTAACTGTGAATATATATGTATATATGCAATATATGTGCTATATATGATATATATGCAATAGATACACTATATATGCTATATATATGTTATATATGCAATATATATGCTATATATATAATATATATACACAATGGAATACTACTCAGCCATAAAAAGGAATGAATTAATGGCATTTGCAGCAACCTAGATAAGACTGGAGACTATTATTCTGAGTGAAGTAACTCAGGAATGGAAAACCAAACATCATATGTTCTCACTCATAAATGGGAGCTAAGCTATGAAGATGCAAAGACATAAGAATGACACAGTGGGCTTTGGGGACTTGGGTGGAAGGTTGGGAAGGGGGTGAGGGATAAAAGACTACAAATTGGGTGCAGTGTATACTGCTCAGGTGATAGGTGTACCAAAATCTCACAAATCACCACTACAGAACTTACTCATGTAACCAAACACTACCTGTTTCCCAATAACCTACAAAAATAAAAAATCTTCAAAAAAGAAAAGTGAGATACAGAATCAGGGAGTAACCATCACTGTGTATAGGATTGGAATTAGGATATTCATGTGAATTCACACACACACATAAATGGGTACAATTTCCTAGCTCTGATTGCTGAATAGTCCTAGAAGCAGTGACCTACCAGTAGTAACGAACACATCTAGTGCCCAGATCTTGGTTTCTAAACACCATTCTCCACTAAATGGAGCTAGGGCTCCTTGGAAAAACGGCTGATTGCATGTCCGAGATACAGAAACCATATGAAAGCATGCTGTGTCTGAAAGCAAGGAAGTGTTCAAAGACAGCTGGGGAGATATCAAGGGACACTGTAGCCAGCTGGGAGGGGTTCCTAGGTGACAGTTTGAGCCTCAGAAGGAATATGACAATCATGGATTAAAACACATTGAATTAAAAATATAATGACCATGAGTCCACAATCATACTCAAAAACAAAAGAAAACAAACCAAAAAACAAAGGAAGGGTCTTCTTCACAGAAGAAAATCAATGAATGTAAGTGTGAGGAGTGCTAGAACATTCCCATTTTGCAACAATGTAATAGTTGATTCAGGAAAGATTGATAATGGATGTTAAAAGCCATTGGTTGAAAGGCTAATAGGAAAGAGCATATTTGTGTGGCCTCAAACCATCACTCTACAGATAACTTATTAATAGCAAAAGGAAAAATTGTACGTTTACTTTGGAGCAATCTGGCAACTTCCAAATTAACCAAATGATCAAATGTAGCATCAGAAATAATGGGCCAAGCTGACATGTGTGCCTTTAGATGGGATGCAGCTTGAAGTACACATCACCTGGATGCATTCTTGCTGAAAATGTTTAACCTGAATCCAATCAAGTGCGTAGACCCAACTCCCAGTTTAAAGGAGACACAGAGAGTGATATGGTTTGGCTCTGTGTCCTCACCCAAATCTCATCTCTAATTGCATTCCCCACATGTTGAGGGAAGGACCTGCAATCTCCGCCTGTCGAGGGAGGAAGTGATCAGATTATGGGGCGATTTCCCCATGCTGTTCTTATGATAATGAGTGAATTCTCACGAGATCTGAGGATTTTATAAATGGTGGTTTTTCCTGCACTCTCACACACTCTCCCTCACCCGCTGCCATGTAAGACATGTCTGCTTCACCTTCTGCCATAATTGTAAGTTTCCTGAGGTCTCCTCAGCCACGTAAAACTGTGGGTCAACTAAACCTCTTTCCTTTATAAATTACCCAGTGTCGAGTAGTATCTTTATAGCAGTGTGAGAACAGACTAACACAGGGAATAAAGGAACAAGTTAATACACCAAGAAGCAGACAAATTCACAATGGGGCCATTTTACAAGGTGAGAGGCCTGTATTTTTAAAGAGTCAGTCATGGAAAAAGAAAGATGAAGAGACCATTATCGATTACAGGAATCTAAAGACAGCATACCAACAAATGCAGTGATTGAAACTTGACTAGATCTTTTAAAAAAGGTATTGACACATACTTATAGGGTACATGTGATATTTTGTTACCTATGTAGAATGTGTAATGATAATGTCAGGGCATTTAGAGTTAGATTCAATCTTTTTAATATGGCCCAAGTGTCATGACTAAATTTTGATTCACAAATACCAGCTGTGAAAGACATTTTCAGGACAATTGGGGGCCATGGGGTCATTTGAATATAGCCTGGAGATATGTGTGTGTGTGTGTGTGTGTGTGTGTGTATGTGTGTGTATATACATATGTAATTAGTATTATTTTTTTGAGACAGAGTCTCACTGTCACCCAGGCTGGAGTACAGTGCACAATGTTGGCTCACTGCAACCTCCGCCTTCTGGGTTCAAGTGATTCTCCTGCCTCAGACAATCCCAGAGTAACTGGGATTACAGGCGCCAGCCAGCCACCATGCTCAACCAGCCTGGATATTAAATATAGAACGATTGTTAACTTTCTTAGGTGTGATAATGGCACTGTGGTTATATAGAAGGATGTCCTTATTCTGAAAAGCTGTATGCTGGGTATTTAGGGGTGAAGAATAATGATGTCTGCAATTTAGTTTCACACAGTTTAGGGGAAATAAAGGAAGGAGAAAGAGAAAAGAGAGAATGCCAACATGAGAGAAACTAATAAATTTTTGACTCTAGATTGAGGCCATATGGGAGCTTATTGTGCTATCTTTCGATTTTTCTGTATGTTTAAAATTTTTTCTTTTTAAAAAGTTAGAGGTAAGGGAAAACAAGTATTTAAAGAAGCAGCACTTTGATGGAAATAAATGGATTAACAATCAAGTTTGGCCAGGCACGGTGGCTGACTCCCGTAATCCCAGCACTTTGGGAGGCTGGGGCGGGTAGATCACTTGAGGTCAGGAGTTTGAGACTAGCCTGGCCAACATGGTGAAACCCCGTCTCTACTAAAAATACAAAAATTAGCCAGGCGTGGTGGTGGGCACCTGTAATCCCAGTTATTCAGGAGACTGAGGCAGGAGAATCGCTTGAACCCAGGAGGCGGAGGTTGCAGTGAGCCAAGATCATGCCATTGCACTCTGGCCTGGGCAACAGAGCAAGACTCCGCCTGAAAACAAAACAAAACAAAAACAAAAAACAAACAACCAACCTCCCCCCCCGCAAAAAAAACCAATCAAATTTAAATGTAGTCAGATGTTTGGCATGAAATGTTGAGGTTGGTATGTCACAGAGGCCAAGGGAAGGAAGAGACCTTTGCCGGTCACTGCCCAGCTTGGGAGCTCTGTGGAGCCAGGACCTGCCTGAACGGGAGCCCCATGAAGGCGGAGCTCTTGGTCCCTTTTGTTCACTGCTAAATCCCCAGTACCTAGAACAAAGCCTGGATCATAGTGGGCGCTCTGTAAACATTCGTCATCTGACTCAATGAACTGCAAATAGCTCAGTGATATTAATATACATCTTTATCTGATTTCTGAGTATCTTCTCAGGACTCTGGGCCAAAGATTAGGAATATTTTTTCTTCTTTTCACATATGTTATGGAATTACAAAAGATTATGCTGGTTTATACTCAACCAGTGTCTTTCTCTGCACTCTTTCTTTTTTTTTGGAATGGCGTTTCGCTCTTGCTGCCCAGGCTGGAGTACAATGGCGCGATCTCGGCTCACCAAAACCCCACCTCCTGGGTTCAAGGGATTCTCCTGCCTCAGCCTCCCGAGTAGCTGGGATTACAGGCATGCACCACCACACCTGGCTAATTTTGTATTTTTTAAGTAGAGACTGGGTTTCTCCATGTTGGTCAGGCTGGTCTCGAACTCCTGACCTCAGGTGATCTGCCTGCCTCAGTCTCCCAAAGTGCTGGGATTACAGGTGTGAGCCACCATGCCTGGCTCTCTGTACTCTTTCTAGTACTCAGTGTTAGAAATTTTTGGTTTGTGTTTTTAAACCAAGTCTCACTCTTGTCCAGGCTGGAGTGCAATGGTACGATCTCGGCTCACCACAACCTCCACCTCCCAGGTTCAAGCAATTCTCCTGCCTCAGCCTCCTGAGTAGCTGGGATTACAGGCATCTGCCACCATGCCTGGCCAATTTTTGTATTTTTAGCAGAGACAGGGTTTCACCATATTGGCCAGGCTGTTCTCGAACTCCTGACCTCAGGCAATACACCAGCCTCGGCCTCCCAAAGTGCTGGGATTACAGGCATGAGCCACTGCACCCAGCCAGAAATAATTTTTAAAGTACCAGTTTGATGAATGAAAAATGTTGTCATTTTAGTTTACATTTCTTTCTTTACTAGTGAAATTGAGTTTTTTGGTTCATCCTGTTTTATTCTTTCTTTGTGAATGATCTCTTCATGAGTTTTGCTGGTTTTAATTTCAGGAATGTTCATGTTTCTCTAACTGATTTGTGAATACAGCATGGGGTGTTATTGGTATGAGGATATGTATATTTTTTAACACAGGCCGCTTTGTGGGAAAGGAACTTATTTCTAAAGGATATGTAGATCAAAGTATCAGTGATAGGCTGATAGGTGCTAAGTGTGGCAGTGGGCCTCCCACCCCCACATCCCGGCCTCCCTTTGCCCCTGGACTGTGTGATGGGTGCGTGTGACTCTCCATCACTCTCCCTGTCCCAGGAGACCAGGAGCTGGGGCAGAGAGGAGCCGCCCAGGGCTTTTGGTCCAGCCCCTGCCTTCAGGCAGGCAAGACAGCAGTGTTCTGATTTTCCAGAAAAGACTACCAAGGGGCAAGGCCTCCTCTTGGGCCTTGGACATGCCCCATTCCAGGTGCACGTGGACTGGGTGGAAGCAAGGAGGCTCCTCAGTCCTGAACAGTTGCTATGACTTCAGGTCACTTCCAGGAGGTCCCCTCACCACTGCCTGTCCCTCAACCCCTACCTGAGAGTTTGATCTGAAACCCTCCAAGCCAGACTTGCCTTGTCTGTCAGTTTGGTGTCTTTTTCGCTAACATATGGTTGACTTCAACACATGCTTCAGAAAAAAACATGGAAGAGGAACAGCTGATGAATGTACATTAACTGCCAACCGCTCAGTAATTTATTTATTCAATGCATAGCTATTGAGCATACAGTATCTCCGAGTCCTGACAGATGATCAGGCCTCAGACCCAGCGGCGTCCAGCATGCAGCTGGCTGTTACTGACTTGAAACAATCAGTGGACCGTCTTAGAGGCTGGCTCCTTCAGCTTTTTGCCAGGAAAGGTGTGAAGACAACCAGTGCCACTGCCCCATTTTGTGAGTGTGGCACTCACCGGAACAACAACTTCAAGATGGGCAGACACCAGGACCATCTGCCTTTAGCCTCTCTGGTGGCCATATGCCACCTCTATGTCCAGGGCTTTTCAAATGTGCATCGTACGGTCCCCTTTCCATATCACAGCCTCCCTCTGTAAAGCGAACCACCTGTCATTTGATGTTCTGCCTTGAACTCGGATCCAGCCATCCCACTGATGCTGTGCACCCGAAGATTCTTAGCTGTCTCCCCAGTCCAAGGCACAACAATCTTCTCTCTGCAGACACGTGAATTTGCAACCTGGGAAGACCTGAGTCTTGGCACAGTAATTAAACTTGGCCAAAATAGAGCATGCTATTATTCTACACTGTGGAGTCGAGGTTTTAATTTGGAGGTTTTACAATTGCACGACTGGCAGTGTCAGGCTATAGGGACCTCCAGCGCCAATGACCCATGTCAGAGATAGAAAGGGAATCAGAGAGGTTTCACACTTCCTTTTAGGGCTTGGCTGCACTTAGGAACCACCAGGGTTCCTCAGTGCACATCACTTGTTCTTTTCTGTCTCTGCAGTCTGAAAGCCCTCCCCATTCCCCCTGTGCAAAAGAAACCCCAATATGTTGTTTAGGAGCGAAACCAGTAATTTCTCCCATGGGTTCTTGTACTGCATGAAGAATGACATGTTCAGCGGTATTGCTACAGTCAATGTAACAGGGAATTTTGAGTGGCAGGTTTATTTTTTTTTTACAGCATTTCTTAAAATAAGCCAGGGGCATGCTATCAAAATACAGCTCAGTGGAGACATTTCTGCCACAGTTGAAGGGCAAAGGGAAAGTACAAAATGATAAAGTCCAAGCACACAGCCCTAGGAAGGCATGGTGTGGCCCGGGGATAAAACGCAGATCATCAAAAGGATAAATGGGCTGCAAAGCCTTCAAGCCGCCTTAGCAGGGCTCTGTTGGAGACGGGGTGAGGGTCACGCCTCAGGCAGAGACCTGGAATGGACTCGCCCTGCATGGTGACTCAGGCAGATCTTCAGATGTAAAGGCCGAGTAATATCAATGGGAACTGGGAATATGGATATACATTCCAAGGACAATACTTAAGAATCATGTTGATGCAAGAATTGTAGAGGAAATTCAGACTCCAACAGACATCTATTTACAGAGCACGGACGTGGCAAGAACCATTTTAAATGCATTCTTTCATTGAATTCTCCTGGCAACCTTGTAGAGTTAGGATAATACTTAGGAAGTTCAGGAACTTTTCGGCTCGCCATTCACTTCATTTTCTTGAACATCGTTTTCTCCACCAGTAGATGTAAGTTCCAGGATTTCTGGAAGATGATCTATCTATAAGAGTAGCCAGTAGCAAGTGCCTTTTAATAGAGATACTGATTATCCTCCCAGTGGTTACTACATTTTTCTCATCTTAGATGTGTTAACTCCACATATCAATTTCTACGTGGAAGTGCTATTATTTAATAAACAATATATTGAGGGTATCTATTTTCAGACTCTGCCATCCTCTTGCTGGAAAGTCTTGGAAACATAATCAATTGCCTTGAACAATCTACCTTTGAAAAGTGATCAATGGGCTGGGCACGGTGGCTCACGCCTGTAATCCCAGCACTTTGGGAGGCCGAGGCGGGCGGATCACCCGAGATCAGGAGTTCGAGACCAGCCTGGCCAATATGATGAAACTCCGTCTCTACTAAAAAATACAAAAATTAGCTGGGCGTGGTGGCACACGCCTGTAATCCCAGCTACTCAGGAGGCCGAGGCAGGAGAATCATTTGAACTCGGAGGCAGAGGTTGCTGTGAGCCGAGATCGCACTACTGCTCTCCAACAAGAATACAGACAAGAGTGAGACTCCTCTCAAAAAACAACAACAACAACAAAAGGACAACAAAAAAGAAAAGTGATCAGGGCCAGGCACGGTGGCTCACACCTGTAATCCCAGCACTTTGGGAGGCCAAGGTGGGCAGATCACCAGGTCAGATGTTCGAGACCAGCCTGGCCAAGATGGTGAAACCCTGTCTCTACTAAAAATACAAAAATTAGCCAGGCATGGTGGCGTGTGCCTGTAATCCTAGCTAGTGGGGAGACTGAGGCAGGAGAATCGCTTAAACCCACGAAACCCAGCAGTTTCAGGGAGCCGAGATCACAGAACTGCACTTTAGCCTGGGTTACAGAGTGAGACTCTGTGTCAAAAAGAAAGAAGGAAGGAAGGAAGAAAGGAAGGAAAGAGAAAAAAGAAAGAAAGAAAGAAGGAAGGAAGGAAGGAAAGAAAGAAAGAGAAAAGTGATCAGTGTATCTGCCTCTTGATATTGTTCAGACAGGTTTAATAAAAGAGACAGCTACTCCTACACAACCAACATGCTCAAAAAATAAAAAAAAAAACCAGAAGGTAGTTGACTTACATTCTTTTTTTTTTTTTTTAAAGAAAAGTGTAAGATACATTGTTGATGACACTGATAGACGTTCCTTTATAAAAATCAGGAAATGGGATCCAAACCCTCTGTATCCCGGCTGCCTGCCTAGGGGGAGATCTGCCCAGGGCCAGGGTCTTCTCCCAGAAAAGCAGTTCTGGTGCTCCAGGATGTATGCGGTTTCTTCCATGGAGCATAACTGAGGTGACTGGGGCCCGGGAGTGTTTTCCAGGAGGAACGCAGAGGGGCCACATGAGTAAGGTCCAGGAATAGGCTCCTGGAACACTGGCTTTGGCGCACTGGAGTTTCCTGGGAAGTTGCCAGGGGAAACGGTAGCTAAATGTCTCCTTGAGCCACCAAATAAGACATTTTCTGATAGAAACTGGCACTCAGGACAGTGGAGGTGATTGATAAATATTTGTTAAATGAATGAACTCATAAATGAATGATACCTCAAGTTTGCAGGGGTGAAGCATTTGCCAAAAATAACAATTTTTGTTTTAGAGCTACTAACTACAAAAAAAATCCTTTCTTCCTATTGGTATGTGGATCACAGAACCAATTGTCTGCTGAGGGAACTGCATTTAGAGTCAGGCTGCAGTGTCAGGTGGCTCAGGGTGTGCACTGTCCAACTACAGGGGTATCTTTTACATAGATGATACTGTGAATGGAACCCTCTCGAGCTGGGCCCTGGAATCACACCCTCAACTTAAAGGAGGGTGCTTCATTCTATTCTCTCTGACAGGGGAGGTGGGTATCCAGGCTTTCATTCATTCATTAACTGTCTTAGGCCTGGGGATATGACAGTGAATAAGACATCGGTCCAGCCCTGGAGTTATTGTCTAATAGAAAAGACGGATAAGTTGCCTGAAAATGATATGTTAATCCTGGTGATGAGATATTGTAGGATGCTGTGGGAGCTTAAGAGAGGGGTTCCGAATGCCATCTGAGGCATGGAGCATGAAGGAGGGGTGGCAGGTTTAGGAAGCCTTTGCAGAAGAAGCTAAGTGAGAACTGAAGGATGAATAGAAACTATCCAGGCACCAGTGGGGGTGGGGGAACAGCAGGCGCAAAGGGCTTGTGGTGAGAACACTTTCCAACCATGGAGACACAGTAACAGGTCACGAGACGTAGTAACAGGTCACACATGTTGGGGACAGATCGCTGTTCCCAGCATTTTACAGATATCAGCTCACTTTTTCTTTGTAATATGCCTATTCATACTCTAACTCTCCCCAACTTAAGATGAGGACACTGAGGCAGAGAAAGCCGAAATAACCTGCCTAACGTCAAGCGTGGGAGTCTCCCTCCAGAGGCTGCAGTCTTTTTTCCCTCAAGGTATTAATTGTTTTTTTGCATTTTAAAAGAATACCAAGAATTGCAAGTACAGTACAAAGAACTTTTTAGAAACTTTTCCTGAGCCATTGGAAGGTCAGCTGCCGACCTGACATCTCACCATCCCCAAATACTTCAGTGTGTATTTTCTAGAACCAAGGCTAGTTCCTATATAACCCAAACACAACCATCAAAACCAGGAAGTCAGCTTTGAAATATCATCACCAATGACTCTCAGACTCCATTCAGCTTTTTGCTATTGTCTGCTATGATGTCCTTTAGAGTAAAAAGACCCCGTCCAGGATCGTCATGGCAGCCAGCTGATCAGTTCTTTGCTGTCCTTTAACTGGGAGCAGTTCTTCAGTTTTTGCTTGTTTTTGTTTGTTGGCTGGTTGGTTTGTGTTTGAGACAGAATCTCGCTCTCTTGCCCAGGCTGGAGTGCAGTGATGCGATCTCACTGCGGCCTCCACCTCCTGAGTTCAAGCAATTCTTGTGCCTCAGCCTCCCGAGTAGCTGGGATCACAGGCATGTGCCACCACGTCTGGCTAATTTTTGTATTTGTAGTAGAGATGGTGTTTCACCATGTTGGCCAGGCTGGTACTGAACTCCTGACCTCAAGTGATCCACTCACCTCGGCCTCCCAAAGTGCTGGGATTATAGGCATGAGCCACCAAACAGGACCTTTGCTTGGTTTTTGTGACTCTGACACTCATGAAGATTTCAGACCAATGTATTTTGTAGAATGTTTCTCAATCGGGACTTCTCTGGTGTTTTCTAATATTAGATTAAGGGTTTGCATCTCGGGCTGGCTACCTGGTTAGTTTGGCATGTTTTTGAATTTTGCAGAAATGAAACTGTATTGTACATATCCTTCCTCGATCTCCCCCAAACATAACTGCAGTTTAGTGTGTGCTTGTATGTGCTGGGCCCTGTGTACTGTGTTTTCTGGTTTCAGATGCCACTCCTTTGCTTGTACATATGAGGTAACTGAGGCTTGGAGAGAGCAAAGACTTATTTACCCAAGGCCATATGCTGCTGTAAGGAGGATCCAGGGCTCAACCACTCCGAGTGGTTGTCCCTGAGGGGACCTGGCTGGGTCCTGCTAAGGTCAGAACAGGTGGGGTTTTGAGAGAATTTGAGAGAAACAAGCTTATGGGTCCATCAGTTCCAGCTTCTACCACCTCCCCAGAGTCAGCCCATAATGTAAACATCTTAAATTAAGAATTCAAAAGAATTGGAAAAAGATTTGGCTGCAATATAAGATTGTGACTAACAGAAGAAACAGTAACTAATATTATCCATGAAGTATTGATAGAACCAATAAAATAGGAGTTTAAGAACCAGAATTAGACTAGGCGCAGTGCTCCCAGCACTTTGGGAGGCCGAGGCGGGCAGATAACCTGAGGTCAGGAGTTTGAGGCCAGCCTGGCCAACATGGCGAAACTCTGTCTCTACTAAAAATACGAAAAGTAGCTGGGCGTGATGGCAGGCGCCTGTAATCCCGGCTACTTGGGAGGCTGAGGCAGGAGAACCGCTCAATCGTTCAAACCCAGGAGGTGGAGGTTGCAGTGAGCTGAGATTGTGCCACTGCACTCCAGTCTGGATGACAGGGTGAGACTCCATCTCAAAACAAAACAAAACATTAGGTTACTGAAAAGTTACAGTTATAAACAGTCAAGTAAAAAAAAATAATAATAATAAAAGAGCATATGAAGGACTATGGTTAAAAAGAAATAGGAAATAAAACAATAAATCAAAAACCAACCCTGCCCTAGAAGCTTAGGAATTTAAATAGGCAGATAAAAACAGAATTAAGGGGGGAAAAAAATTCAGCATTAAGAATTAAAGCCAGAAGTACTGAATTTTAATAGTGGTAATTATGATAAAGCTAAAACACAAAGGGAGAACATTTAAAAGGTTATTAAAATAGAAAATAAGAAGGAAGGTAAAAGGGCAAAGTAAGGAAGATTGAAAATTAAAAATAAGTATGATAAGCTAGAATAACCAAAATATGGCAAAATAAATCTAAATGGGCAATTTAACAAGGGGAAGATGTCAAGAGTTTAAAAACTAAAGATGTAATTATAGGTAGAGAAAATCCACACTTCAAGCTCAGACCCCCAGAGCTTGTTGTTGCTATTATTATTATTTATTATTATTGTTATTATTATTATTATTTTGAGACGGAGTCTCACTCTGTCTCCCAGGCTGGAGTGCAGTGGTGCAATCTGGACTCACTGCAACCTCTGCCTCCCAGGTTCAAACCATTCTTCTGCCTCCGCCTCCCAAGTAACTGGGACCACAGGCACCCGCCACCACACCAGGCTAATTTTTATGTTTTCAGTAGAGACGAGTTTTGCCATGTTAGCCAAGGTGGTCTCGAACTCCTGACCTCAGGTGATCTGCCCGCCTTGGTCTCCCAAAGTGCTGGGATTGCAGGTGTGAGTGACCATGCTGGGCTCAATTATTATTAATATTAATGTTAAATGTGAAAGTAGTCATAAGTCCCAGAGATCATCCATATGATCCCATAAGATCTCAGTCACATGCAAGTCTCTGCATCTGTCTGGGTGTGGGCCTCTGCCCAGCAGGGGAGGGAGAGCTGGGACTGTGTCCTCCTGCTGTGTTATACCTAGAGCCACCTGCCTTGCAGCCCGGTCACCAAGGCCCATGGAGAGGTGTGGGATATACCCCTTCAACTTCTCAAAGGGGAAAAACTTTTAGAACTGCTGAAAATAAGATAGAGCTGTCAAAAGTATATGAAATTAGCTGCATAAACTGTGAAACATAAGTCACAGTTATATTTGTTCTGAGACAGTGTAAAAATAGAAACGGTTTCACAGACAGAAAATCCAAACCTCTCTTCAGTCACCGCGTCCACGTAGCCTGAGATCCTTCCGATGCTCTAGTGTCCTGTGTTCCTGCTCTGCAGAACTAGGAGGCCAGTGCTGGGACCTCAGCTAGCATCCAAGCAAGGGATGCCAGAAAGGAAATTAATTTATGATGCTCCATTTGTATTTTTATTGCCGAGGGTACTTGGTCTCCTATATTACTAGGGGAGGTGGAAAAATGGGTTATCACCAAAAGGCAGCCGGGCAGCAAACCCCTCTGGGTTAGAGATACTGTACTTCTGCCAGAGCTGCATGGAGTATTCATCTAACCTGGTGACACTGTGACCTCTTTGCAAGAGCCTTGGTCTGCACAGTTCCAGGATGCTTCTGGACCAGTCTGCACAGGTGTGTCTTCAAGAGGTCAGTGGTTGAGCTCCTAGATCTCAGCCTCTGCCTGGGAGTCAGCATGCATGCATTCATTCGTTCCTCAATCATTTGCAAGTATCGAGGCCCTCTGGTGTGTTGCACTGTGCCAATTGCTCAGGGAGGAACAAAACTTGGCATGGTCCTATGTGTGAGGAGCTTACAGTCAATGCCACCTGGGCCACCATGGTCAATGGTAAGAGCTGATGATTCTGCCAACCTCCCAGAACTGGGTGGGCAAGACTGAAGGGTCTCTATATTCAAGTTTCTGTCTTTTTGTATTTAAAAAAAAACAAGCTTTTAAAAAATAAACATAATAAAACCTAAAGTTTTAATTATGGAAAATTTCAAACATATACTGAAACAGACAGAAAAGTATCATAAATTCCCCCAGTACTCATCACCCAGCTTCAAGAGTTCTCATCTCACGGCCAGTCTTTTATCTCCACTCCCACCCACTCCTCCCCTCCCCGGGCCTGGATTATTTTGAAGCAAATCCCGGACATCATATCACTTCAGCCAAAATATTTCAGACTGTATTTCGATGAGATATTGAGAGTGAAATATAGGTTAAAAATAACTGCAATACCATTAGCATGCCTAAAGAGATTATTGAGAATTTCTTAACACGATCAAATATTGGCTCAAACACCCCTCCCCACAGTGTGTTTGAAAAAGGATTCAGATAGGATCTGCATAATGCAATCCATTGATATTTCTTTAGTCTCTTCTCATTGCTTCCTCTCTTTCTTGTTTTTCTCTTTGCAGTTTTCTCCTGAGAAATTGGGGCATTCATCATGTTTGGATTTGATGATGGTGTCTGCATGGTGTTGTTTAACCTGTTCCTCTCTCCCCTGTGTTTTCTGTAAATTCCTAGTTAGATCTGGAGGCTTGATTAGAGTCAGGCTGCATTTCTTCAGCTCCTGTTTTACTCAGTGTTTGTCCCTGTGGTTAGACACTCTCACAGAACAACCCAAGCTAGCTTCGATAAACACCTGACAAGCTGCCCCAGGCTTACTGAACACGGACTGTACATTTTCATAGAAATACATACAAGGAACAGGAACAGTATGGAAACTGGACATTGCCCAGCATCAGCACTTGAAGACTCACCATGCTGTGCATGAGCCATTGGTGACAATGGGCGATTCCACAGCAATGGCCTTTTTTTTAGACAGAGCTTCACTCTTGTTGCCCTGGCTGGAGTGCAATGGCACAATTTTGGTTCACCACAACCTCTGTCTCCTGGGTTCAAGCGATTCTCCTGCCTCAGTCTCCTGAATAGCTGGGATTACAGGCACGTGGCACCATACCCGGCTAATTTTGTGTTTTTGGTAGAGAAGGGGTTTCTCCATGTTGGTCAGGCTGGTCTTGAATTCCCGACCTCGGGTGATCTGCCTGCCTCGGCCTCCCAAAGTGCTGGGATTACAGGCGTGAGCCACTATGCCCGGGAACAATGGCCATTTTTTAGGTGGATCCGGGGATGATAGTCACAATGTTTAACCAAGTATGGCACCAACCAGTTAGAGCAGAGCTGTTAACATTTAGTGTGGCTGTCCCGGGCTGTCCCTGCTGAGTGTTGGCCGTGGAGGTGACTCCCATGTTTAATGCAGGCTGAGCATTCTTGGAGCAATGCACTCTTGCGATTCCCTCTGGCCGTTGCCAGGAAAAGAGGAAGGCCAGTGGGCTAATGCTTTAATAAGGCTGATGCTTGCTTAGTTTATCCAGAAAAATGGCCCCACATATTTTAGATGTAGCCTAATTTTGAATACTAAATATCAACTTATAAAAGCACATATTAAAGTTTTTTTCTTATACATATATTTAGCAATGTGGCACTTTTGTTATATGAAATGATTTCTGGAACAAGAAACCTGATTCATGACGTTGCACCTGTAGGAATAAACTCCCAGTGCAACACCTGAACTTGAGGGGACCCCAAGGGACCGAGTCAGTGATGTGCTGGGGGCTTTGGACTTTGCCTCCTGTGGGTGGATTAATATGAACACCCTCCTTCTCACAGCTGTGATTACCCTGGCCATACGTCACGGGCAGCCTGGAAAGGGGAGGTAATGGGGGTGGAGTCAGAGCCGCTGGGTTCACCGTCTGGCTGTCTCACTAGGTAACTGTGCAGCCTTAGGCTAGGCACCAAATTGTGTGAGTCTAGGCCTGGAGTGGTGGATCATGCCTGTAATCCCAGCACTTTGGGAGGCTGAAGCGGATGGATCACCTGAGGTCACAGAGTTCGAGACCAGCCTCGCCAACATGGTGAAACCCCGTCTCTACTGAAACTACAAAATTAGCCAGGCATGGTGGCACATGCCTGTAATCCCAGCTACTTGGGAGGCTGAAGCAGGAGAATCGCTTGAACCTGGGAGGCAGAGGTTGCAGTGAGCCAAGATCGTGCCATTGCACTCCAGCCTGGACAACAAGAGCAAAATTCCATCTCAAAAAACAACACATGGGGATAATGGCCAGATAATTTAATGAGACGGTGAGTGTAAAGGTGCTTGATATATGTAAGTTGGCTTCCTGTGCCCCCCTTTACAGAACACCTTTCTGCAGTGACTGTGCTTCCCTCCTGCCACGCTGCCCAGCTCACCATGACTCACTGCTGGCTGGTATACTGAAGAGGACTTGCAAAGCAGCCTTGGATGAACTCTCTGAGGACGGGCACTGACTACCAAGAAGAACATCCCATGTCCCACATCAGCACCACCCCACATCTTGAAAACTGAAGAACTGGTTCTTGGGTCCATTCTGGGCTTCTGAAGACTCTAAATCTTTAATCTACTGCCTCTAGCCCCAACTGTTCTTATCTCCATTCTCTGCTCTTACCTCACCCAAGGCCCTTTCGGCATTCTCTTATGTGTGAGACCCAGACTCTAACTACACTATATATGTTTGGGGTTGCCTGGCTCACCTTCATGTGTCTAAAAATTCCCCCAAGCACAGCTCCCACTGATGAGGTGAGAATGGCTCCATTAATCTTGCCCCCTATTCTTTTAGCTGTTCGAACCAGAGATTAAACACCTGACCCAAGAATGGTCAACCAGATTATTTCCCTTAGAAATTCCTTTTTCCTAAGAGACACAAAAAGGAGTCCCCAGTGACTGTGTGGCCAGCCAAGATGAATGGTCACTGTGGCAATGACTGCCGTTCACATCAACTGCCAGCTGAAAGTCGAGAAGCAGGACAACAGAGCAGTCCACAGACAGAAACAGGGAGGAGGGGGCCTCATGGCCCCCAAGAAGAGGATAAAGTGGCTCTGGTTTTTGATGGCGTCTTCATTCTTGTAAAGATGGAAAGATGGGTTTCATCTCTTCTACCTGGAGTCTCCAGGATTCCAGCACCCTTACAATATCCCTCTTTTACTTGAGCAAATTTGGGTAGGCTTCTGATGTTTGTCATCAAAGCAGCCTTGGCCAGGAAATAATACAAGGGTATCTACTCTCACCGCTTCTATTCAGCACTATGATTGAAGTCCTTGCGAGTGCAATAAGGCAAGATAAACGAATAAAAGGCATGACGATTGAAAAGAAAGAAATATGGCTGGGCGAGGTGGCTCGTGCCTATAATCCCAGCACGTTGGGAGACTGAGGTGGGCGATCGCTTGACATCAGGAGTTCAAGACCAGCATGGTCAACATGGTGAAACCCTGTCTCTACTGAAAATACAACAACAACAAAAATTAGCCAGGTGTGGTGGTGGGCACCTGTAATCCCAGCTACTTGGGAAGCTGAGGCAGGAGAATCACCTGAGCCCAGGAGGTGGAGGTTGCAGGGGGCCGAGATGGCGCCACTGCACTCCAGCCTGGGTAATAGAGTGAGACTCCATCTCAAAAAAAATGAATAAGCAAATTTATTAAGATCACAGGATACTAGGTGAACATGCAAAAATTAATTTTATTTTTATATACTACCAAAAAATGATTGAAAATGAAATTAGGAAACACTGGCATTTAAAATAGGATAAAAAACATGAAATACCTATAAACAAATTTATTTAAAATATGTGTAAAACCGTTACGTTAAAAACTACAAATCATTGCTGGATTAATTTAAAGAATATCTACATAAATGCAAGATTAGGACACGTTCATAGTTTGAACAATTTAAGTTGCTAATATTCAGGTGTCAATGCTCACTTAATTTTTTAAAAAATTGACAAAAATTGTATATATTGTATGCAATATGTTTTTTTGAAATATATACACCTTGTGGAATGGCTAAGTCAAGCGAGTTAACATATGCATTAAACCTGAAATTTATCTGTAGAGACAGTGCAATTTCAACTGAAATTGTAGCAGATTTTTTTTTTGGTAGAAATTGACAAACCAATTCCAAAATTTGTATGTATGGAAATGCAAAAGATTTAAAATAGTCAAGACTATATTTAAAAAGAACAAAGTAGGAGGGTTTACACTACCAGATTTTAAGATTAAGCACAAAGCAACAGTATTTAAGACACGATGGTAGTGGCATAAAGATAGACAATTAGATCAATGAAACAGAATAAAAATTCAGAAATAGACCCACATGTCTACAGTCATTTGACTTTTGAAAAAAGTACCAATGCAGTTCATTGATGGAACAAAAAGCTTTCCCAATAAACAGTGCTAGAGCCACTAGAGATCTATATGGACCATAGACCCAAATGTGAAAATGAAGAGTCTAAAACTTCCATAAGAAAACGTAGCAGAGTATCTTCATGACTTTGAAGTAGTCAAATATTTCTTAGGATATAAAAGGACAAACAATTAAAAAATTGCTAACTTAGCCTTCATCAAAATTAGAAATTTCTGCTCATTGAAAGACAATAAACTTGGCTGGGCACGGTGGCTCATGTCTGTAATCCTAGCCCTTTGGGAGGCTGAGGCAGGCAGATCACCTGAGGTCAGGAGTTCGAGACCAGCCTGGCCAATAAGGTGAAACCCTGTCTGTACTAAATATATAAAACTTAGCTGGGTGTGGTGGCAGGAGTCTGTCATACCAGTGACTTGGGAGGCTGAGGCAGGAGAATTGCTTGGATCTAGAAGGTGGAGGTTGCAGTGAGCCAAGATCGCACCAGTGTACTCCAGCCTGGGCGACAGAGCGAGACTCCGACTCAAAAAAAAAAAAAAAAAAAAAACAAGAAACTTAACAGACAAGTAAGTCACAGGCTAGTAGAAAATATTTACAGTACACGTATCTGAACAAAGACTTGTGTTCAAGATATATAGAGAGCTCCTACAAATTAAAATATAATAAAACTACAAAATGGTTAGGCTTCTTAAACACACACCATGAATGGCCAATAAACATACGAAAAGGTGTTCAACATCCCTAGTTATCAGGAAACTGCAAATTAAAACCATAGTGAGAAACCACAATATAGTAAGACAGACACAAAGACTGACAATTCCAAGAGCTGGCAAGGATCTGGAGCAACTGGAACCTTGATGCCTTGCTGGTGGGAGTGTAAAACAGTACAACCATTTTGATAAATTATTTGCCTGTTGTTAATAAAGTTAAATGTACATCTATCCTAAGACCTAGCAAGTCCACTCCTGGGTATACACCCCAGATAAATGAGTACATACATCCACAAAAAGAATTGTCTAAGGATGTTCATAGCAACTTTATTCATAATGGCTGAAAACTGGAAACAATTCAAATATCCATCAACAGAAGGGTAGATAAGTAAATTGTGGCAATACCTCTGAGTAATAAAAAAGAGTAATCTGGGCTGGGCATGGTGGCTCACCCCTGCAATCCCAACACTTTGGGAGGCTGAGGCAGGTGGATCACTTGAGGTCAGGAGTTTGAGACCAGCCTGGCCAATATGGTGAAACACCTGTCTCTATTAAAAATACAAAAATTGGCCGGCGCGGTTGGCTCAAGCCTGTAATCCAGCACTTTGGGAGGCCGAGACGGGTGGATCACCTGAGGTCAGGAGTTCGAGACCATCTGGGTAAACCATGGTGAACCCCGTCTCTACTAAAAATACAAAAGCTAAGCCGGGCGAGGGTGGCGGGCGCCTGTGTCCCAGCTACTCAGGAGGCTGAGGGCAGGAGAATGCGATAAACCGGGAGGGCGGAGCTTGCAGTGAGCTGAGATCCAGGCCACGGCGCACTCCGAGCCCTGCGGGCGACAGAGCAAGAGCTTCGTCTCAAAAAAAAAAAAAAAATACAAAATTAGGCTGGGTGTAGTGACAGGCGCCTGTAATCCCACCTATTTGGGAGGCAGGAGAATCACTTGAACCCGGGAGGTGGAAGTTGCAGTGAACTGAGATTGCACCACTGTACTCCAGCCTGGGCTACAGAGTGAGACTCTGTCTCTCAAAAAAAAAAAAACAAAAGAACAAACTGGTACACAAAAATTGATGAATTTCAAAAATATTACGTTGAGTAACAGAAGTCAGACTATAGAGTACACACTGTGTGATCCCATTTGTTGTGTGAACCAACAAAACCAGTCTGCTGGTGATAGATGTTAGAAGATGGTTACGTCTGAGAGTTGGATATTGACTTGAAAAAGGGCCCTGAGGGGCCCTCTTGGGGCAATGGAAATGTTCTATATCTTGGTCCAGTTGATGGTCAAGGAGGTGTAGTACCTGTGTAAAAATTCATCAAGCTATAGACCCAAGATCTGAACATTTTATTGTAATGTAAGATGACCTTCAATAAAGCATTATTTAAATCACCTTTATGAATACACTAACGACAGCGACGATTCCAAACACAAACCAGGGAGATGAAATATTTGGGGTGTTTCCGAGATAAATGCTGTAGTCTCTCTTTAATTGTTACCAATCTTTTTGCCATGTAGGGGTTTTTGTTGTTGCTGTTACTGTTGGTATTTCTCCTCTGCTAAATTTAGATGATTAAATCTGCCTTTCTATGCACAACTCAGGTAAGGAGACAGAGAATGATTTTGCTGTATGAGAGCAAAATGGACTTCAATAGGAATGGATAAAGACATTGGGAAGGTGACTATGGAAACTGAACCAGAGATGCTCAAAATCAGCGGTGACACTTTGCATCAGGGAACCAGTATGAGAAGACAGAGACACAGAGATGTGGGCAAGAGCAGGGATGTGGATGACATCAGTTATTGGGATGACAGACCTCACTCAGAATGCTATGGAGCAAGTGAAGCCGGGAGCAAATGACAGAGAATGGGTGAGGACCCTGGGAGTCTCACATCAGACAAGCAGAGATGGAGGGGCTCACTGATGGTCAATGCAGTATGCCCAGGAGAAATGCATAGTTTGGACTTTACCTCTAAAAGCAGTAACTCAAAGCCCTCCGAACCTGACAGCCCGTCGGAGGCTTTTGTCTAGAAAATGTCTTCACAGCAGGTGTATCATGACTTATCTCGCCATGGAGATCCAGCTCAGAGAATGTAATAGTGACACGTGGCACAGTGGAGTTGGCAGTTCCTGCTTCAGAGGCAGTCAACATCAATGTGCTCACCAAAACCACTGTGCTCACTAAGCCACAAGTCAGAAAGGTCACAGGTTCATGGGCAAGCTGGACTTGGTGGGGCACAAACAGGAAGGGGCTCACTTCTTCCTCCAGATTCCCCCCTTCACCCTGCTCTGTAGGTTGGCACCACCTGCCTGGGCCTTGTGTGAAACCTCAGGCAGGCCACGTGCAAAGCTTTGCTGGCTACTTGGGAGTTATAAGCAAATGGTCTCTTTCGCTGGGTATTAAAGAGAGCAGCCCAAAGCGATTTCCTGACTGTCTGCTTCTCCCTCTCCAGGTGCAGACCCTGCCACAGCCAAAGCCCCTACCTCTTGCTCCATCTTCTCCCCACCCCCCAGCTGCTGTTTGGGCCCTCAGAGTGGGGCCTGTGGGGTCCTTAGACATACTTCCCGGGAGTTCTCTGACTACAATTCCTTGGCATGTGCAAAGCTCTTAAGCCGGGACTCCAGCAGGAAGTGCTCTTGAGTAGACTCCTTTTCAAATCAGTTCACAGCTGGCTCTCTTCCTAGAGACTCACACGTGGCTCTGAGAAATCACACCTCTCTGCCTTGCCTTTGGTATAAATGCTTGCCCCATCCCTGCTCAGCCCTGGCCCTCCTCTCCTTGCAGGCTGCTTCAGCCAGTTCGGCTCTGGATGTTTCCGGGTGTGAACCAGGGTCCTGTCCCCAGATTCCAGAGATTTCCAAGTGGATCCCTTAAAGCCCTCCTCATTTGACCTACAGGGAAAGGCTCCCATGGGGAAGGGTTGGAAACTCACAGCACCCTGACAACTCACAACTTCCCCTAAACAAAACCCAGTAGGCAGCCCCGTCACTCCCCCTTTCATCTAGTGTTAAAATGTGGAAATATCTGTGTTAAAACATTTTTATGTACCAATTG
The DNA here is from genome assembly GCF_001698545.2 of Rhinopithecus bieti. NCBI lineage: Eukaryota > Metazoa > Chordata > Mammalia > Primates > Cercopithecidae > Rhinopithecus > Rhinopithecus bieti. The sequence goes on from NW_016819943.1 coordinate 229,463, forward strand.
GCAGATAGCCACTGTCCTGAGACCCCTTCTCTCTTCACTCCCAGGGCCCCTTCTTGGCCCCTTGGACTCTTGCTCTGGCGTTGGGTCCTGGTTGTCAGTTATTTTACTCTCACTTCTGTTGATACCCTCCAGTGGGGGTTGGGGGTGGGGACCGAAGGCGGCTTCACTGCATGTTGTGTCCCAGGTAGGTGGTCAGATATTTACAGTGTTGTTCTTGGCTCTTGGGGCTTAAGCCACATCAGAGACAGCAGGAAACAATTGTCCATTGCTATAGTTTGTATTTTTGTCCCCACACAAATCTCATGTTGAAATGTAATCCCCAACGCCTGAGATGGGGCCTGGTGGGAGGTGTTTGGTGGATCCCTCATGTCTTTGTGCTGTCTTTGTGATAGTGAGTTCTCACGAGATCTGGATTTTTAAAAGTGTGTGGCACCTCTCACCCCACTCCCTTGCTCCTGCTCCCGTCACACGAGATACCTGCTTTCCTTTTGCATTCCACCAGGATTGGAAGCTTCCTGAGGCTTCTCCAGAAGCAGATGTTGCCATATTTCCTGTATAGCCTGCAGAGCTGTGAGCCAGTCAAACCTCTTTTCTTCATTATTATTATTATTATTTTTTGAGACAGAGTCTCACTCTCTCACCCAGGCTGGAGTGTAGTGGCATGATCTCAGCTCACTGCAACCTCAGCCTCCTGGATTCAAGCAATTCTTGTGCCTCAGCCTCCTGAGTAGCTGGGATTACAGGCATGTACTACCATCCTGGACTTATTTTTGTATTTTTTGAAGAGACGGAGTTTTGTCATATTGGCCAGGCTAGTCTCAAACTACTGACCTCATGTGATCCTCCTCCCTCTTCCTCCCAAAGTGCAAACCTCTTTTCTTGTAAATTACCCAGCCTCAGGTATTTCTTTATAGCAATGCAAGTACAGCCTAATCCACCCATAATATCTAATTACATGCAAATAAAGTAGGTGTGTGTCTGTGTGTGTGTGATCCAGGATCAATGGACAAAGCAACCTCAGGAAGGAAATGTTGCCTCCCCATCTTGTCTTAGGATTCTGCTCTCTGCCTGGTTCACAGTTCCCCAGAGCAGATATAGTGATACAATTTCCCTGTAGCCATTCAGGGATTTGTAGAGATTGTGAAGCTTCTAGGAATTTAGCTCAAAGAAATAATGAGGGCTGGGCATTAGGTTTTGCCACAATGATATTTATCAGAGTGTGGCTTACAAAACAGCAAAAATTTGAAACTGTCTTGGGTCAGAGATTGCTGTTGCCTCCCCTGTATCCACTGTCCCCTTCTTCCTCACTGATGGAACCCATTTGCTGAGGGCAGAAACAGACCTGGCTTTTTTTTTTTTTTCTTTTTTTGAGACGAAGTTTGGCTCTTGTTGCCCAGGCTGGAGTGCAATGGCGCGATCTCAGCTCACCGCAATCTCCGCCTCCTGGGTTCAAAAGATTCTCCTGCCTCAGCCTCCTGAGTAGCTGGGATTATAGGCATTCGCCATCATGCCTGGCTAATTTTGTATTTTCAGTAGAGATGAGGTTTCTCCATGTTGGTCAGGCTGGTCTCAAACTCCTAACCTCAGGTGATCTGCCCACCTCAGCTTCCCAAAGTGCTGGGATTACAGGCGTGAGCCACCGCACCCGGTCCAGACCTGGCTTTTATTTTATTTTATTTTACTTTATTTTATTTTATTTTTTGAGACGGAATCTCGCTCTATCGCCCAGGCTGGAGTGCAATGGCGTGATCTTGGCTTACTGCAACCTCCGCCTTCTGGATTCAAGGGATTCTCCTGCCTCAGCCTCCCAAGTCACTGGGACTATAGGTGTGTACCACAGCACTCGGCTAATTTTTGTATATTTTAGTAGAGACGGGGTTTCACCATGTTGGATAGGCTGGTCTCAAAACTCCTGACCTCAAGTGATCCACCCGCCTCAGTCTCCCAAAATACTGGATTATAGGCATGAGCCACCGTGCCTGGCCCAGACCTGGCTTTTAAATGATACGCCCGTTTCCCAGCCTCCCTTGCTGGTGGAGGTGCCATGTGACCCAGTTTTGGCCAATAAGATATCAGCAGCAATGGTTGTTGGGGTTTCAGGGAATCTCCTTAAGAGCCGGGCAGACCTGGCTGGTGCCACGCCCTTCCCTTACTGGCTTTTCTCTTTGCCTCCACCTGAGCTGTGGCTGTGATGGCTAGAGCTTTGGCAGTCACCTTGACAGATGATAGAGTAGAATGATAGAGCCTAGGTCCTTGCAGGCATGAAGGAGCTGCAGTCACAACCCTCTAGACTTCTTTCACACAACAGCCAAATAGATCTCTGCCTTGTTAAGCTGTGCTATGTTTTAAAATAAGCAGCTGAATTCAGTACTGACTGATACAACATCCAAAACCCAACAATAGGAGCATAATTAAGAAATCACAATCCAGTCATACTAGAGAATGTTTTATAGTAAGATCTCATTTTATGAAAAGGAAGTATGCATAAACATATAGAAAAAAAGACTTGGAGCACATTTACAACATAACAAAACCTCTCTGGGTGGTGGTAGTACAGTGATTTTTTTTTTTTTAATTTTTTTTTTAATGGGATCTTGCTATGTTACCCAGGCTGGCCTCAAACTCCTGGGCTCAAACGATCTTCTGGCCTCAGTCTCCCAAAGAGCTGGGATTACAGGCACGAGCTGCTGTGCCTGGCCAAGATACAGTGAACTATCCTTCCCTTCCCTTCCCTTCCCTTCCCTTCCCTTCCCTTCCCTTCCCTCTTTCCTCCCTTCCTCCCTCCCTCCCTTCCTCCCTCCCTCCCCTGCTTCCCTCATTTTTTGGAGACAGAGTCTCACTCCATCACCAGGACTGGAGTGCACTGGCTCTATCTCACCTCACTGCAACCTCCACATCCCGGGTTCAAGCGATTCTCTTGCCTCAGCCTCCTGAGTAGCTGGGATTACAGGCAAGTGCCACCACACCCGGCTAATTTTTTTTGTATTTTTAGTAGAGCCAGGGTTTCCCCATGTTGGCCAGGCTGGTCTCAAACTCCTGGCCTCAAGTGATCTGCCTGCCTTGGCCTCCCAAAGTGCTGAGATTAGAGGCATGAGCCACCGCGCCAGGCTATGATTTTTCTATTCTATTTCTTGATGTATGTAGTATTTAAAATTTCCTAGTTTTGTGACAGATGAGTAACAATAGTGTTTCTGTTACTTGTGCCTGTACTCCCAGCTCTTTGGGACGCTGAGACTGGAGTATTGTTTGAGCCCAGGAGTTTGAGGCCAGCCTGGGTAACATAGCAAGACCCCATCACGGCCCACAAATATTAAAAAAAAAAAAATTACTGTATGAAACAATAGTTTTTTTTTTGAAATTATGGAGTTTTTATTTTTATTTTTTTTTAGCATGGGCAACCAAAAGTTACCATTTTTTTAAACATGATACCCTTGTAACCCTGTCAAGTCTTTGCAGCAGTGACCTCCGGTGCATCTTTCCTAGACCAGCATTCCTCATGATCTGCCATCTCTTACCTCATCTTCTGGGCTCCTGGGCCTGTCTGCACTGCTGTTCTCCAAGGAGGCATTCTGCTCCAGGGGATATTCAAGGTCAGGGACTCATTTACAGATTTTCCATTGTCCTGTGAATCTGTGACATTTCAGAAATGGAGCAAGTTAGAAGATACAGATCAACCCTTTTCAGGCAATTCTCTGCAAGCCTAGGACAGTAGCAGCAGTCACGCTAGAAGGTGGAGGACACAGAGTGGGAAGGGCTGTCCCTCCCCTCACTCCTTGAAGGGGAGTTTGTCACACTTCATGCTGTGTCAGATGGCCTGGGATGCCATCCCTACGAAAATTATAATTATGGGCCGGGTGCCGTGGCTCACACCTGTAATCCCAGCACTTTGGGAGGCCGAGAAGGGTGGATCACCTGAGGTCAGGATTTTGAGACCAGCCTAGCCAACATGGTGAAACCCCATCTCTACTAAAAATGCAAAAATTAGCCGGGCATGGTAGCAGATGCCTGTGATCCAAGCTACCTGGGAAGCTGAGGCAGGAGAATTGCTTAAACCTGACAGGCAGAGGTTGCAGTGAGCTGAGATCATGCCACTGCACTCCAGCTTGGGTGAAAAAAAAAAGAAAATTATAATGATGGTATAAGCAACTTCATATGCATTTACGTATACATAAACATACATACGTAGTCAGTGGAAAAAAAATATTGGAAATAAGAATACAAACCTGGCTAATGTTTAGAGGGTAACAAAGCCATAACCATTGGTGTTATTTCTACTGGTCAAAAATCACTGGCAACTTGCCAATATTTTAGCATCTAACAATTCCCAAGTCCTAATCAATATTAAATAATGAGTCAAGTGAGCCTCCTCCAGAAAGTCTGCTCACCTGGGAGTGGGATGTTTAGGCAATGATCTGCTATGACTTTGAAGGGGCACTCATTTTGCAGATGAAACAGAGAATGTCCCATTAGCCCCCACCCCACGCTCTTTCTCACCATCTAGGTCAAGCAGGACATTTTCTCCTTGGACTCTTGGATCAGGAAGCACGGAACAGTCAAAAGAATTCACTCCAAGGAGGTGACATGAAGAAGTCACTGTAAAAATAAAACTGCAAGGCCAGGCGCGGTGGCTCATGCCTATAATCCTAGCACGTTGGGAGGCCGAAGTGGGAGGATCACTTGAGGTCAGGAGTTCGAGACCAGCCTGGCCAACATGGTGAAACCCTGTCTCTATTAAAAATACGAAAATTAGGCTGAGCATGGTGGTTCATGCCTGTAATCCCAGCACATTGGGAGGCCAAGGCGGGCGGATCACGAGGTCAGGAGATCGAGACCATCCTGGCTAACACAATGAAACCCCGTCTCCACTAAAAATATAAAAAATTAGCCGGGTATGGTGGTGGGCGCCTGTAGTCCCAGGTACTCCGGAGGCTGAGGCAGGAGAATGGTGTGAACCCAGGAGGCACAGCTTGCAGTGAGCTGAGAAGCACCACTGCATTCCAGCCTGGATGACAGAGCGAGACTCTGCCTCAAAAAAAAAAAAAAAAAAATTAGCCGGACATGGTGGCAGGCACCTGTGGTCCCAGCTACTTGGGAGGCTGAGGCAGAATAATTGCTTGAACCCAGGAATTGGAGGCTGCAGTGAGCTGAGCTCGCACTACTGCACTCCAACCTGGGTGACAGAGCGAGACTCCGTCTCAAACAAACAAACAACCTCTGCAAATCTGATGAAAATGTTTATGAACTGACATAAAGGCCACCTTTGGGGATAGCACTGTTCTGTCTATCTGGTGTCAGCATCCTTGACTCAGCTTGGGGAGGTCACAAACTCGAGGTTCTTTCCCCATCGGCCCTGTTTCCCTCCCCAGCTTCATCCCAGAACAGCCCTACACCTCCCTTTTCTTGCAACCCCGAAAGACCTCCCTGACCCCCAACCTTGACAGCTGCAGCTGCTTTTCTGTCTGCTTACAATGCCCTACCCCTGCCCAGTCCAACAAGGTGGTAGCTAGCCACATCTGGCTACTGTGCACTTGAAATGTGGCAGGCAAATGTGACTGAGGAGGGGAATATCTCATTTTATTTAATGTAATTTAAATTTAAAAGTACAAACTCATATTGATTCTGTTGTTGGGAAACTTTTAAGGGTATTTGGATCAATTTGGGTATGTAAATCCACTTTTATGACTGTACATTTTATGCAATCTAAATCCAGATCAAGTATTTCCAATGAAAATTTGGCATGCGAATTGAGAGGGGCTGCAAATATAAAATACTCAACAGATTTCAAAGACTTCGTGCAAAAAAAAAAGGAATGTAAACCATTTCATTGATGTTTTTATATTGATTATTAACTGCAGGATAAAATTGCACCTTTTGCATCTGCTGGGTTAATACAATGCATTGTTAAAATTAATTTCACTTATTTATTTGTACTTTTTAAATGTGGCCACTGGAGAATTTAAAATGATGTATGTGGCGTGCAGCATATTTCTGTTGAATGGCGCTGCTGTAACCCCCTTCTCCATCTACACAGGCTTTGGAGCCAGAAGGATCTGAACTCCAGCTCAATCTGTACTGCACAATAGCTGTGTGATTCTGGGTAAGTGGCTCAATCTCCGTGGGCCTCAGTTGTTTATTTTTGATCTGTAAAATGGGTATGGTAAGAATACCCTTGAAATGTCTGCCTAGCACACTAGCACAGCCACTGGGTACCTGCATGAAATCAACCAAGTTCACTCCCACTCTCTCCCCAGCCGTGTCCTTATCCATTTTTTTGTTTTTTTTTTTGAGATGGAGTCTCACTCTTTTGCCCTGGCTGGAGTGCAGTGGCATGGTTTTGGTTCACCGCAATCTCTGCCTCCCGGGTTCAAGTGATTTTCCTGCCTCAGCTTCCTGAGCAGTTGGAATTACAAGCATACACCACCATGCCCGGCTAATTTTTGTATTTTTAGTAGAGACCGAGTCTCACCATGTTGGCCAGGCTGGTCTCGAACCCCTGACCTCAGATGATCCACCCGCCTTGGCCTCCCAAAGTGCTGGGATTATAGGCGTGAGCCACTGCGCCCAGCCGTCCTTACCCATTTGTCAAGACCCATCTGAAATATCATCTTCTTTGGGAAGCCCTTTCCTAACCCCAGCAGAAGGGTCTAGTGCTTTGCCTTTATCTCTCCTGTAAACTTTCACACATGGCTTGCAGTAAAATGACATCATTACAATATTGTGGGTTCCTCAAAGGCAGAGAGTCCAGCTTCCTTGTGTGTGAGAGTGTGCTTTTAGCTTTTAGTATACGGGAAATTTCAAACATATGGAAAAGTTGAGCTTCCATGACGATAGTGTTTGGGTGAAGGAGAAAGGACAAGATGGAGGAAGGTGAACAAGAAGGCACAATCCATGTTGCTTCCGGGTTCTTCCTCACCAACTTTCCCGTGCGCGGGAAAATGCAGCCCACGCCTGGGAAGATGCAGATCAACCAAGCATGCACCAGGTGACGTCAATCCGAAGAGATCCAAACTTACCCAGCCTCGCCTATGGAGACGCCCCTATCACACCCTTATCCCGCCCACTGCCCTCCCCCTTCCAGTACCAATGCATAAAAGTCCGCTGCAGGCAGGATCTGGCGTGACTTCTTCGGCCCCCACATTCGTGGACCGGAGAGCCTCACCCGAGAGCCCGGCGTGACTTCCCTGGCCCCCCACACCTGAGGACCAGAGAACCTCGCCTGAGAGTGTGTGCATATTTGCAATAAAAGGCTGCCGCTTTCTTATGTAGTTTGGCCTCATGTTTAATTACTTAGCTCTCCTAAATTAAGTTACATTAAATTAAATTAAGACAGATAGCATTTCAATCATTGTATTTTTCTTGCTTAACTCAGTGCTTGATACATGATTTTGTTAGTGTTTGTGGCGGACGGCAACAGCCACAAATTCTACCACCATGGAGTGGTGAAGTCAATTTCCCCACCCCTTTTGGTCTGGGCTGGCCTTGTGGGCTGGTTTGACTGACAGAATATGGTGGAAGGGACTATGCAAGGTCTGAGTCTCTCAGTCTAGGCCTCAAGATGCCAGGCAGCTTCTGCTCTTGCTCTCTCAGAACCTGACTGCCATGTGCATAAGCCTGGGCCAGCCTGCTGGGGGATGAGAGACCACGTGGAGCAGAGTCAGGCAGTCCCAGTTCACAGACCACCAGAGAGATGAGTGAGGCTGTCCTCCACCTTCCAAACCCAGAAGAGCCGCCAGCTGACTGCAGAGGTTAGGCAAACTGGCCCAGACACAGGAACCACTAAACCATCCCCCAGAATCATGAGAAATAATAAATATTGTTGTTTTAAGTCTCTATATTTTGAGGGGAGTTTAATGTGTGGCAAACAGCTATCCAATACAGGGTTTAATGAATGTTTTTGAATGCACTGATGAAGTCTCTGGATTTAGCAGGGGTTGCCACTCTGGCACACTCAGGGTAGCACATACAGTCTGGTGGCAGCTGCTGTGCCTCCAGGGCTGGGAAACTGTCACACATTCTGCACCCCCAGCAGGCTTCCCATCAGCCACAGGAGCACATCAAAAGGAAAAGAGTCTGTAGCACAACACCCCATTAGTAAAGTTTTCTGAACTTTATTCTGCTCAATACATATATTTTGAGCAGATAAAATGTGCTAGGCACTGGTCTAAATGATTAAGAAGTCTTGCTGCAAATCTATTCCCAAGGTTTTAATCTCATTTATTTTCAGGGCAGCAGAAGCTTTGGCTGTGGCAGTCACAGTGAGAGAACAGGGCAGAACCTCACCACTGAGAAAATTCATGTTCCCAGATGACCCCTAATGTGGATGGCTCTAAGTCTCCCTCCTAGAATGCATGTACAGCGAGGAGTGTTTTGCTGAATTCTAGAACAAGAAATCTCATTTCAATAGAAGCCAGTCTAGTTGTCTAACTTGGGTCAACCCTTTCTCCTAAGTACACATGTCATCATAGCGGAGGAATTTGGGTTCTTCAGATAATGGTTTTAAAATGTGCTACCCTGTTGAAACTGTCCTTGGTACTTTTCAATGCCACTTACCCTTTCTCATTTAATGAGGACCTTTCAGCACTGATAACTCCAACTGGATGTAAGGAAACAGCTGTGACAGTTGTCCCTGATACTGACCTGCCAGGCAGCTGGCGTTCCGTTCGGGGGTGTCTCTGGCCTTGGCTTTGCTTCTGCGTCTTATGGAGCGATTGAAGATAGAATTTCTTTTAATTGGGATGTGGCTATGAGGCTCTTTGTCTTGGATATCCTGGTCAGCTTGAGAAGTCTCCTCTTTTTCTGGGAGTAACTCAGGTTTCACCTTAGCTGGTTCATCATCAATGTTCCATTGATCACTCGTGGAAATCACTCGTGATTTCCTCTGGGTCTTTTCCAAATCTTCAGATTTTTTGGTCTCCATGGAAATAGAGCCAGCTGTTTCTCAGCAGAACAACTGGAGGTCAATGACTTTCCCAAGCTTCACTGGTGTGAGTGCTTTAGAATAGACAGAAAACAATTTTCAGTTAGAGTCATCAGGTTAAGTATTCTATTCAGACTGTGGAATTCCACTCCCATTCGAATTTGATGAAATGCAGGATAATCTGCACATCCTGGTATCCACGTCTTCGCCGCTGAAAATTACAGCTTAATCTCTGCAATTTGGAGGCATTCATGTATCATTTTATAATTGCCATTTGTTTATATTATTCATAGGATGCACTTTTAGTGGGAAATGTTTAAAGTGGCTTGCAAAACTACATTCGAATAAACACTTCTTAAATAATTCCAGAGAAAAAGAGTAGCAGAAATAGTGAGGGAATTCCGGGAAAGCATGGAGAGGGACCGTAAATGTCTAGACAGGAAAAGAAAGTCTTGGAAGATGAGAAAGGGTTGCCGGCTGGTGCGAGGTCTCACAATGGTAAGTTTAGACATGGGCAAGGTTGATCCCCAAGGCGACAAACCTTGCCATCGGCGGCCAAGTCTAGTGGGTGCATTAGTGACCTCTCTGATGGAACAATGTATGGCCATGGTGGAAGAATAAGGTCCCCCCCATCCCACAGCCACCCCACCATGGGCTGGAGAAACAGAATAGTTACCTCCCTCTGGGGTGACCATATAGCACATCATCTGAACCAGCACAATTTTCACAGGAAAAGGGGGATACCACAAGAACAAATCCCACCTCCCTCCCCACACAGACCTCCTTCTAGGGTAGGGGTGCTCAGGGTGAGGGACTGTCTGGGCCTCTGAGTGGGTCTAAGTTAGTGGGACAGCATATTAGGCAGAGAAGCCGAGCTAGGAATTCTTAGCTCTCCACTCATCCGAGGGCTTGAAACCTGGGGTCCTATGGATTCTATGGAGGTTTTAGGGGTTTGAGGCTGTGTGTGAGCATATATATTTTTCTGGCCTATAGGTCCAGAGATTCTATCATACTCTCAAAATGGTCGGAGACTTGGCTGGGCGCCAGCCTATAATCCTAGCACTTTAGGAGGCCGAGGCCAGTGGATCACTTGAGTCCAGGAGTTCAAGATCAGCCTGGCCAACATGGAGAAACCCTGTCTCTACTAAAAATATAAAAATTAGCTTGGCGTGGTGGCACATGCCTGTAGTCCCAGCTTCTCAGAAGGCTGAGGCAGGAGAATTGCTTTAATCTGGGAGGTGGAGGTTGCCATGAGCAGAGATCTTGCCACTGCACTCCAGCCTGGGTAACAGAGCCAGACTCCATCTCAAAAAAAATGCTTCCAGGCCTCCTCTGTGTCAGGCTTCTGAGCCCAAGCTAAGCCATCACATCCCCAGCGATCTGCACGGATACACCCAGATGGCCTGAAGTAACTGAAGATGCACAGAAGTGAAAATAGCCTTAACTGATGACATTCCACCACTGTGATTTGTTTCTGCCCCACCCTAACTGGTCAATGTACTTTGTAATCTCCCCCACGCTTAAGAAGGTTCTTTGTAATTCTCCCCACCCTTGAAAATGTATTTTGTGAGATCCACCCCCTGCCCCAAAATATTGCTTTTAACTTCACCGCCTATCTCAAAACCTTTAAGAACCAATGATAATCCCACCTCCCTTTGCTGACTCCTTTTTTGGACTCAGCCCACCTGCACCCAAGTGAAATAAACAGCCATGTTGCTCACACAAAGCCTGTTTGGTGGTCTCTTCACACGGACGCGTGAAACACTCTGTTGCTCCCTTCCACAAACATCCAGCTCAACCAGTGTTCTACGATTCATCAGGAGCGTTTGTCTGTGTCTTCCTTTGTGAAATGAGGAGGATGGAGGGCTGGGCTTCAGACGCCTCCTTTCCCACGGCACCCCCTTCTTCCCCACACCTCTTCCTCTGGAGTCCCTCTGAGTTCCCAAACACCTTCTTCTACACCCACCAGCCAGCTCCACACTATTGATCTCAGGGCAGGTGGTCAGGTAGAACAGGAGATCGGGTTTCCCCTACCCCAGGCTGAGAATGCCTTTGTTTACCTAAGATAGGAATTGGGACTTTCTGGGTAAGGGGATTTGAAGACTGAAGGCCACTCTGGTTCCTAGAACCAGCTACTTCCGACACTGGTTTGTATCAGAAGGTTTGCCCTAGGATGGCGCCCCTTTCCCACCTGCCTGCAGGGCTGGTCCAGTTCTGTTAACCACCTTCCCTATAAATTATCAGCCAGGCAGAAATGAACATTAACGTACTCAGAGGTTGCCTCAGAGCAGCTGGGCCACGTGCAGGGGCACCACCTGAGCTCATGGGGACCTGGGGAGTGCCTTCCCCACCACGGTCGGCTGGGGGGCCCAGCAATACCTGACCCTTCTGGTCCCGGCCTCGGTTTCCTGATCCATGAAGTTGGAGTGTGCACTATGGGGTCGGTGAAGCCTCTTCCAGCTAGAAAGCAATGCTGCTATTTCAGGTGGCCAGAGAGGATTGTGCAGTGGCTGGGAGGACACACTTAGGATGGACCATTAATATGCACCCTTCCTGGGAGTGTCTGGGAGGATGACGCTTGTCATGTATGTGGCCAGGAACCCACAGCTCCAGCAAGATTGGGTGATTTTCATTCACAGCAAGTTTAACCTGGGTCACTGAGGGGATGAGGTTGCAGTAAGAGCAAAACCTTTCTTGAGCCAGCAAGAAGAGAAAGAGGCTTCCATCCTGGCCAGATGAACGGGGACCCCTGCGCTTGCTCCAGTTGAGAACCTGATCCACCAGAAAAGTGGCTGTAGGGACAGGCAGAGACTTGGGAGGGATGAGGTCACCATTGTCACCCATCTGCCCTCTGGGGGCCTGGGGGCAGAATGAGAACCAAGGACAAAGATGGCCTTGAGCTCAGTGTAAGGCAGAGACCGTGAGTGTCGGAGCTCCCCAAAGCTGGAGGGGCTGCTTTGGGGGCTGATGTTCCTGTTATGGGAGCTGTACAGATGGAGGCTGGAGGGGCCGTCGAGGGTTTTGGGTGCAGTGAGGCCTGCCTGCCCCTGGCATTGCTTTCTCTCTTCTTTCCCCGGCCCCTATGCCTACCACCTCACCCAAAGCCTTGCATTGAGGCTGCTTTCAGCGAAGAGCTGGACCTGTGGACAGTGATGGCCAGGGGTCCATGGGGTGGGAGTGGGAGTGGATGATGTAGGCATTCATTGTGTTTTGGTGCCAGTCTGTGGAGGCCTCTGACTGCTGGACCGAGGAGCTCACCCAGTAAACCCTGTTTATGGCCAGAGGCCCTGGCAGGCCCTGAGCAGGAGGCACAGGATCCCAGGGAGGCACAAGGCAGGGTGGTGGGGGACACAGAGCCCGTCCTGAGGGGGTTGGCACACAGGTGAGTACCTGGCCAGGTCGGAGCTGCAGGGAGGAATGGGAGGAATCGCAGGTCAGTGACTTGTGGTGGTTTTGAGAGCAGCAGACGAGGGAGCTGGCCCCATGTTTGTTGTGGGCCTGGGTGCCTGGTTGAGTGCTACTCCTGGTCTGGGAAGCAGGAGTGAAGCCAGGTTCAGGTCAGAGCACACCGGTTTTGCGGTGTTGGGTTGAGGAATCTCCCAGGAGAAAAGTTGTGGACAGAAATCCCTAACTGACACTGGACTGAGTTGCTAACAGGCGTCTTCCGGCTCTGACAAGGGGATCCCCGAGGCCTCTGTGTTGTGATCCTGACATGAACTTTTTTTTGTCTTTCAAGGTTATTTTTATTATCATTATTGTTTATTATCATTATCATTTTTTATCATTATTTTTATAATCATTATTTTAGGCTGCATCTTAAAACCTTGAGGGGCTGGGCGTGGTGGCTCATGTCTGTAATCCCAGCACATTGGGAGGCCGAGGCGGGGAGGGGGGGATCATTTGATGTCAGGAGTTCAAGACCACCCTGGCCAACATGGTGAAAACCTGTCTCTACTTAAAACAAAACAAAACAAAACAAAAATTAGCTGGGCATGGTGGAGGGCGCCTATAATCCCAGCTACTTGAGATGCTGAGGCAGGAGAATCCCTTGAAACGGGAAGGTGTAGGTTGCAGTGAGCCGAAATTGCGCCACTGCATTCCAGCCTGGGCTACAGAGTGAGACTCCGCCTCAAAAACAAGACAAAACAAAAGAAAAAAAACTTGAGGCATAATTTACTCTTTTTCTTAGTTTTGACAAACACATTCAGTGCATGTAACCACCACCACCACCAAGATACAGAACAGCTCCCTCACCAGGAAAAAGTCCCCTTGTGCCTGCGGAGGTCAGTCCCTGCCACGCCCCCAGCCCCGGCAACCACCAATTAGAGTCTTGGTTTGCTCTTTTCTGTTGTGAAGGTGGAGCTGGTGGTCTGTCGCCTTTGCTGGAGTGCAGTGGTGCAGTAAAGGCTCATCAAATCCATGGCTCACTGCAGCCTCGACCTCCTGGGCTCAAGCCATCCTCCCACCTCAGCCTCTTGAATAGCTGGGAGCACAGGTGCGTGCTACCATGCCCATCTAATACTTGTATTTTTTGTAGGGATGGAGTTTCTCCGTGCTGCCCAGGCTGGGTGTCTGGCTTCTGTAGCCTATTGTGCTGTGTTCGCTGCTCGGTCGATGTTGCCTGTGTCAGTGCTGATCACCAGCGTTTACTGTGCTGTGTCAGGAATGCAAGGACGCCCACACTGTATACCACCAAGGGCACTGGGCCAGGAGTCAGGGGACCTGGGTTTGAATCTCCATTTCCAGCTGCCTGTAATCACGGGCTTAACATCAGGCAAGTCAGGGCCTCAGTTTCCTGTCCAGAAAACATGGGGTGGGTGGGTGTTCTCGACTTCTAGCTCTCAAAGTTGGTGATCCAGGGAGGCTCAGAGAGTCCTCAGAGGGATGTTCATGGTATAATAAGAGTCAGGGGGATTGTTCTCCCTGAAAGGAGGAGGCTCTGAAACCCTGAGAAGAAGTATTCCCTGATCTTACCGTCTTTGAGATGATTTTACACACACACACACACACACACACGCGCGCGCGCGCGAAGAGATTGCAAAACTATCTGTAAAACAATTCTATTTCCGCTGCAATTATAGACTATTTTAAGCAAATGTGCTCTACGTCTGGAAGCTTTTTATAATTGCCTTGATTCATCTATAACCATTAACTGCTGGAAAACCCAGAAGCTTCCCCCACCCCAATCTTCTGATGTTACCTTGAGTTCCTCTGCAGCTTTAGACCCATGTCTTTCTATTCCATGGTAACTTCAGGGTGGAGGAGCCTGGGGATAGCTTTGTGACTGAAGGAGGGTGCAGCGCATGGTGCACTTGCATTTATTCATTCATTCATTCATTCATTCATTTATTCATGAACACCCCCTCAGCACCTGCTGGCATGGGACTCACGTCTTCATTCTATGTCTGTCCACATTCCCTCCTTAATAAGCTTCCTCAGGACAGGACTTGGTCTGTTTGGGTCTCTGCTGTCCCTGATGCTGGCTACACAACAACACTCTGTAAGCATCTTTTTTTTTTTTTTTACAGCAATAGATGAATGGATGAGTTACCTTAGCCAAGCCTCACAACTTCCGCATGAGTCAATGTGATAATTACCCCCACTTTATAGATGAGGCAGCTGCCACTTTCAGAGCTGTGATAATCTGGCCAAGGTCGCATGGCTGGCAAATGGTGCGGCAGGGGTCACACTACAGCTCTCTGACTCATTTGTTGGAGGGACCTATGATGTGGTCAAAAGATACTGTTGTAACTATGGGCTGAAGGCAGGCCTGGAAGAATCAGAGCCAGGAGGGGATTCTATTCGGCTGTCTCCGTGTTAATTGTGCGGCTTCAGGCCCAGGAGCCGAGGTGGCTGTTACACCTCCCAGCACTGGGCTGCATGAATCAGTGTCCTGAGAGGTCAGGACTCAAGGTGACAAGGAGCTGGGGAGTTGTGGGGAGCTGGCTGCAGGCTCAGCTGTAGTAATCACCAGCTGCTGCAGGGCAGGAAGGCACAGTGCATGTGGGGAGGGGCACGGTGGGTGGGGAGAGGTGAGATTTCTAGACTGGAACTCATTTAAGTGCAGACATCATCTGGGGCTCTCGTTAAATCACAGAATCTGACTCAGGAGGTCCCGGGTAGGGGCCGATACTGCATTTCTTTTTTCTTTTCTTTTCTTTTTTTTTTTTTTGACAGAGTCTTGCTCTGTCTCCTAGGCTGGAGTGCAGTGGTGTGATCTCAGCTCACTGCAACCCCTGCCTCCTGGGTTCAAACGATTCTTCTGCCTCAGCCTCCCAAGTAGCTGGGATTACAGGCGCCTGCCACCATGCCTGACTACATTTTTTTTTTTTAATAGAGGTGGGGTTTCACGGTGTTGGCCAGGTTGGTCTTGAACTCCTGACCTCAAGTGATCCACCCACCTTGGCCTCCCAAAGTGTTGGGATTACAGGTATGAGTCTGACAGCTATCAGAGCATTCCCGTTCGCTAGTCCCTAAAGCCCCCTCAGGCAAGGTCCTAGGGGAACATGGCCACCAGCACATCCTCAGCAGTTGCATAAGGGAGAAGCTGCCCAGGCGAGCGCAGCGGCCCTCACTTTGGCCAGGTCTAGAGCACATGGAGTGCCTGCGCAGGTCAGAGGCAAACAGGAGTTCTGATCTGGAGAAGGACAGGTGCCAGTAGGGAAGGGGCAGCTGGAGCCCTGCCATCCTCGCTATCATCTTCTGCCTAGGGGAAGGAGGGGTAGCGGTAGGAGAAGGTGGAAAACAAGAGAAAGGGGGATGTCTCCTCCCCAGGGCCGAGGGTCTCCCAAGCAGCTAACATCGCCTTTGCAAAAAGTATAACTGAGGAGATGATGACAGTGAAAGATCAGACCTAACCCATTCCATCTTGCTTCTAACCTTTGAGCCGTCCTTCTTCATTCCTGGGCATAGGCCAGGCTATAGGAAGGAATTCAGTTCATGGTTTGACTCTGAAACAAAATTGCTAATAGCCCTTTCCTGAAAAGACCCCTTTCTTGCCTGGGGACCAGTCTGCCTTTGCAGGACTAACAAATTAGCTACACCAGTAGAAATTCCGGTTTTGAGGTCATGCAGCCTCTGACTCCAAGAGTCTGACCCTCCCCACATTGCTCCTGGGGATAACATCACTATTGTAAAACCTAAGATGAGTGCTTGAGATATTCTGCAGGCCCTGCACCTGATGGATCAACTGACACCACCCAGACAGGTGGTGATCTGGCTCAACCAGTTCTACCATCCCATCCAGGAACAGAACAAGCAAACCTCACTTCAACCGCCTATAATTCCATCTCCAACCTGACCAGTCAGCACTCCCCACTTCCCAAGACGCTACCCGCCAAATTATCCTGAAAAACTCTGATGCCCGAATGCTTGGGGAGACTGATTTGAGTAATAATAAAACTCCCATCTTCTGCACAGCTGGCTCTGTGTGAATTACTATTTCTCCATTGCAATTCCCCTGTCTGAATAAATTGGCTCTGTCTAGGCAGTGGGCAAGGTGAACCCATTGGGTGTTTATACACCTGCTTGGGAACAGGCCCCTCTAAGTGCTGGGGACAGCTCAGTGAGACAGGCCTGGCCTCCTTGGAGCTCGTTGGGGCCACCATAGGTAAAAAGGACTACGAGGGAGAAGGAAGTGGCAGAGCGCATTGCAGGGGAGGTACTGGTGAGGAGCAGATCACAGGGGAGGCCGCAGCCTGGGGGACTGGGCCTGGGGGAGCTTCAGTGGAGGTCAGTCCTTGGAGCTGGGACCTCGGATTTCAGCTTCAGCCCAGCAGGAGGTATGGGCAGCCCCACGCCAGCAGCACAAGGGCAGCTGCTGCCCAGCAGGCAACACTGAGACATCATCAATCTCTCCAAGGGGGGGACACAGGGCACCTGTGGAGATTGTGGGGTGTGTTAGGGTCCAGGTGTTGGGCAGGTGGCCAGGAAGTGTGACCTGAGACAGGGGGACAGCATGGTGGCACCTTTGCTGTGACAAGAAGGGCTTGGACGCACCATCAAGGGGGCAGGAAGATGGGGCTTATTGAGGCAAAAGGCCCCCCAGCACCCCTAAAAGAGGGACTGGCTGATCCCAGGTCACCTACATCATTTCCACTTTCCTTCCTGGTCCTTGAATTGGTACCTTAGCCTCTTCCTGGGTAGGAGGCACAGGTTTGTCTTGGGCTTCTTTTTTTGAGACAGAATTTTGCTCTTATCACCCAGGCTGGAGTGCTGTGGCATAATCTCGGCTCACTGCAACCTCCACCTCCTGGGTTCAAGCGATTCTCCTGCCTCTGCCTCCTGCATTGCTAAGATTATAGGCGCTGGCTACCACACCCTGTAATTTTTGTATTTTTAGTAGAAACAGGGTTTCACCATGTTGGTCAGGCTGGTCTCGAACTCCTGACCTCATGATCTGCCTGCCTCAGACTCCCAAAATGCTGGGATTACAGGCTTGAGCAAGCCGCTGCGCCTGGCAGCGTTGGGACTCTTTTCTTCCAGGATCAAAGTGGGGAGAGTGAGATCGGAAGATTTAGACAGAGGAAGGAGGCACAGATGAAGTTTCTGGTTTGGTGGAAAAGCCCCTGCAAGGGAGGGAGCTGGGACGGTGGCCCCAGAAGACGCTCCGTGTCCGAGGAGGACCTGCATGGCATGGGTCTCGAATGGAACCCTTGACAGTTGTGGAAAAGGTGGAGAAGCCAACCGATCACACAGGGAGACAGCTGTCACCCTGCCCTGGGGATGGCTGCCCACTGGGGCATTTTTGGTGTTCTGAGCGTGAACAAAGGTGAGAGGGAGAGAAGATCCTGGAAAAATCTTAAGTGGAAGTTCAGAAACTGGGGAGCCAGCAGTGGGGAGGGGCAGGAACAGGAAAGGGGTTGGAGAAGGGGAGCTTGGAGCAAGGCCAGGAAGCCTAGAAAGTCCTGTACCTGGGGGTGGGGGGAGCCCCTACTACTCCGTGGCCACTTGGGGGCAGCGTCGGCTTCAGGAGGTAGAGAGGAGGGTCCCCGAGCGGTGAGGGAAGGAGGAGGGGACCTTTTGGGACAAAGACCAGGGCAGAAGGCAGAAAGTAGCAGCTTGGTGCCTGAGGGGTGAATGGAGACCCTCCTGTGGATGGAAACGCCTGAAGCAGGTAGGGCGGGGGGTGCAGGGTTCGCTGAGAGGGCAGGGGCGGCCTATCTGAGCAGACACCTGCAGGAGGGAAGCCAGGGAGCCTTGGCTCAAGGAGAAAAGTAAGAATGGCCCCTGGCTTTCCTTAAGGCTGCAGAACTCATTAACACACTAGGAGAGGAAGCAAGAATGTGCCTGAGAAGCCAGCCTGAGCTCAGAGGAAGATTATGGGGGAAGCTGGACTTGGAAATGGCCCGTTGACTAACCTGGAAGGTTAAGTATGAATTACAGGAACAACTCATTGAATACCAGTTTAACGATCGTAGTTTCTAATACAAACAACATCTCTTTTAGAGACGAGAACGCTGAAACCTGATGAGATTAAGGAACGTTCTCAAGCCCATGTAGCTGCCACCGTCCAGCTGGGCCCCGAGTTCAGGCCTCTCCACCCCAGAACCACCTCTTCCCACTCCTTGCTGCTCAGTTTTACATCCTCCAGGCTGGAATGTTCACGCAAAAATGGGAAGTGGATTAGAAACTCTGACGAGATTCATGTGCAAGGGAAGTGGTACATCAAATGTGAAGGGCATGCCCTTTCCTGACGCTGGGACAGAAATCACTGAAATTAATTTTTTCAGACAGGATCTCACTCTGTCGCCCAGGCTGGAGTGCAGTAGCACCATCACTGCTCACCGCAGCCTTGAATTCCTAGACTCAAGCAATCCTCCTTCCTCAGCCTCCCCATTAGCTAGGACTACAGGCACACACCACCAGGCCCGGTGAATTTTCTTTCTTTCTTTTTTCTTTTTTGTAGGGAAGGAGGTCTTGTTATGGTGCCAGGTTGGTCTGGAACTCCTGGCCTCAAGCAATCATCCTTTCTCAGCCTCACAAAGTGCTGGAATTACAGGTGTAAACCATTGTGCCCGTCCTGAAATTAACTTTAAACCTAGGAAGCAGAGAGTGGTATAGAGAGTTTGAGACGATTTGTTTTTTACAGGAAGGAAGTCCAGTGCCAGAGAGTTATAGGTTATGGGTTTGTATCTATAACCTGTGACATGAAGAGAGCCCTTTAGGGAAGAGGCAGAGCCAGAGGCGAAAGAACAAGCTTGACATTCCTACCGGCAAAAAAGGCCAGTGACAGCGTGACTGAGAAGAGGAACCATGAGCTGCATGAGCTGTAGCAAGCGAAGCACAAATGAGCCATCTATGTGGGTGATGGAGGAAGGAGAAATCAGGAGGACTCTGGGGAAGGAGCCTGCAGGCTTGGCAGGCATTAGGCAGGGCAGGGAAATTTCAGACAATGGAACTTCTAAAAAGCTAAACATTTTATTTTATATTTACAAAAAAGCTGCAGATGATGGAATTCTAAAGCCAGCTCTTCAAGGAACCAAAGAGCTCGGAGTGTAAGATGAAGAAGTTAACGATGTAGAGATCTGCATATCTGCACGTAGTAGGGTCTCAGTGTAAGAGGTTGAATGAATGAAAAGCAGGCAAATTAGGAAATGAAATAAGGAATTGAGAGTGGACGGGGAGACTGGGGACAGCTCTCAGGATCCCCCAGCCATCTCTCCAGCCACAATGCCATTTGCTGAAGGGGCAGGGGCTTTCTGGGGTCACGGAGCTTCAACAGCCAGGACTAGAACCTTCCCCCATCACCTGATACCTGGCCGTGCGCTCCTTGCCTTTCTCCTTCTGCCATGTATAGGGAGTTCTGGAATTTGTTCTTTATTGTCGGAAGCCCTGAGCAAACTCTTAGATGAGATGGCAGCTTGAGTTAATTCCAGTTCCCAACTTCCCATTAAAATCATACCAATGCAGTCATACCACAGGAATGTGCTACTTCTGCGCTAGAAGGCAACACTGAGAATTCAGTTTATGGGCCGGGTGCCATGGTTCACCTATAATCTCAGCACTTTGGGAGGCCGAGGCGGGTGGATCACCTGAGGTCAGGAGTTCAAGACCAGCCTGGCCAACAAGGCGAAACCCCATCTCCACTAAAAATACAAAAATTAGGCCGGGCGTGGTGGCTCACGACTGTAATCCCAGCACTTTGGGAGGCCGAGGTGGGCGGATCATGAGGTCAGGAGATCGAGACCATCCTGGCTAACATGGTGAAACACAGTCTCTAATAAAAATACAAAAAAAGTTAGTTAGCCAGGTGTGGCGGCAGGTGCCTGTAGTCCCAGCTACTCGAGAGGCTGAGGCAGGAGAATGGTGTGAACCCTCGAGGCGGAGCTTGCAGTGAGCCAAGATCGTGTCACTGCACTCTAGCCTGGGCGGCAGAGTGAGGCTCCGTCTCAAAACAAAAAGGAAAACACAAACAAAACAAAAACCCAAAAATTAGCCAGGTGTGGTGGCGGGCTTCTGTAATCCCAGCTACTTGGGAGGCTGAGGCAGGAGAATTGCTTGAATCTGGGAGGCAGAGGTTGCAGTGAGCCCAGATCACGCCATTGCACTCCAGCCTGGGCAACAAGAGCGAGACTCTGTCCAAAAAAAAAAAAAGAATTCAGTTTATGGTAGGACCAGCAGGCTTTTCCACTAAATATGCTAATAAAAAGTAAAATGTAGAAGCATTGCTGAAGATTGACTTTTGCTTTAAAGTTCTTTAAAAAAGAAGACATACAAATGGAAACAGATACATGAAAAAACACTCAAGATCACTGATCATTAGAAAAAGATAAAACAATGAGATACCATCTCACACCTGTCAGGATGGCAGTTATAAGAAAGATAAGACAGAGCAAGTATTGGTGAGAGAAGATGTAGGAAAAGGGCACCCTTGTGTGCTGGTGGTGGGAATGTAAATTGGAACAGCTGTTATGGAAAAGAGTATGGAGGTTCCTCAAGAGGTTAAAAATAGAACTACCATATGATCCAGCAACCCCACTTCTGGAAATAAATTCAAAGGAAATAAAACGAGCATCTTGAAGAGATATCTACACCCCCATGTTCATTATTCCTGATAGCCAAGATGTGGAATCAACCCAGATGTCCATCTACAGATAAATGGATAAAGAAATTGTGGTACATATACGTGGTGGTATTTTATTAAGCCACAAAAAAGGAGAAAACCACACCATTTGCAACAGCATGGATGAGCTTGGTTGAGCTTTCTGTATATGGCTAAGTGAAATAAACCATATACAGAAAGAAAAATACTGCATGATCTTATATGTGGAATCTAAAAAGTCAAACTCTTAGAAGCAGACAGTAGAGCAATGTTTGCCAAGGGCCGGAGGTCCTTGGCAAAGGGGAGATGTGGGTCAAAGGGTAAAGTCTTTCAGTTCTAAGATGAACAAGTTCTGGGGATCCAACATATAGCATGGGTGGTGATGGATGTGTTAATTTGATTGTGATAATCACTACACAATGTATATATCTATCACATCACATTGTATACCTTGAACATATTCCACATTTGTCAATTAAATATCTTTTAAAATTATATACACAGTTTATAAGTCAAAAGGCAAAATTAGAGAGGAAACATATACAGCAAGAAGCATAAATCAAGTGTTGGAGGCATTGTAAGATGCAGAGCAGGACTCACTCTTTCTTTCTTTCTTTCTTTCTTTCTTTCTTTCTTTCTTTCTTTCTTTCTTTCTTTCTTTCTTTCTTTCTTCCTTTCTCTTTCTTTCTTTCCTTTCTTCTTTCTTCTTTCTTTCTTTTTTTTTTTTTTGAGACAGAGTCTCACTCTGTCGCCAGACTGGAGTGCAGTGGCATGATCTCGGCTCACTGCAAACTTTGTCTCCCAGGTTCAAGCGATTCTCCTGCCTCAGCCTCCCGAGTAGCTGGGATTACAGCACGCGCTACCACTCTTGGCTAATTTTTTATATTTTTGGAAGAGACGAGGTTTCACCATGGTGTCCAGGCTGGTTTTGAACTCCTGACCTAAAGTGATCCACCTGCCTTAGCCTCCCAAAGTGTGAGATTACAGGCATGAGCCACCGTGCTCGGCCATAGCAGGACTTTTTCTGATGTTCTGGAATTGCTGCTAAGGCCAACCAAATTTCTGCTGCAACTTGGGTCTGCCGGCAACCCGAGGGATCACTGAGGTAGGTGTGCCCCCTATGGTAGTCCCCACTCTCAGATAAAAGAAGAGGAGGAAGAAGGGAGGAGCTTGGCCCTTTGCGGGTGCTGTAGCCCATGCAAAGAGGAAGCTGGCTCCAAAGAAGCCCTGGAAAGGCCCAGGGGTTCCTGCAGGAAGGAGAGGTTCCCAGCTGGAAAATCGCAGGGCTATGGAACCCATGGGACCATTCCAAAGTCTCCTGGGAAAGGGTTCTGAGAGCCTCGGGTTATGATGCTGAGATCTGGGAATACGCCGCCTGTGGGAGTGGAGCTGGCTTTAGGCTGGAGGATATTTGAAGGTAGGGACCTGCTGGAAGACTTTGTTCCATGGGGCTCAAAGAGATTGTGGCTTGTGTGTCCTTGAAGAAAATGAACCCCCTCAACCTTGTCTTTGTTCTCTATGGCCTTTGGAGCAGCCCTTTACAAGAAGACCCTGGAGTTCCCTGAGGGTCCTTGGAACCCAAATGTCAGCAAGTGGTAGGGGTTGGGGACTGCCCAGGTGGCCACTGGGCCAAGCAATAGGAGGCCCCAAGCTGGAGAAGGGATTGTAAGCATGCATGTGCCCCAGGGCCAGAGGAAGATGTGGCCACTGCTCTGGGAGGGATGGTCTCCAGTGTGTGTGTGTGTGTGTGTGTGTGTGTGTGTGTGTGACAACCTCAAAGACCCCAGAGGGATGCCTCTTACCACAGTGCGCAGCTGGTCAAGTAGGGGTGCCTTAGCTGACTGATCCCTGCTCCCTCCCCCACCACTGGGGGAGGAGGGGAGGTGGGGAGGGTGGCTCCAGGCCAGCTCCTTGCCACCCCCCAAACAGTCTGCAGGAAGAACTTTGAACAGTATGAGATTGAACTTTGGAAAATTGGAACGTGGCTGAAATGTGCAAAGGATATAAACAGCGCGCAGAAAGTTGATACAAATCACCCTTAAAATCTTGTGAAAGGATTTTCAAGCCTCATAAGAGGAAAGAAAATCCAAACCACACTGAGATGTCTTTTTTCACTTGCTGCATTGGCAAAAACTCAAAAGTCTGAAGAGTAATCGGTGCAGCCAAGGGCAGCAGGCAGCCGCCATCCCTGCTGGTGGGAGTTTACATGGATTGCAGCCCTATGGGGCAGTTTGGCAATGCCTGTCAAAATAAAAAAGCAAATACGCTTTGACCCAGCCATCTGCCCTGCAGGAATTTGGCCCCTGGATCTGCCTGCACTGTAGGGAGTGTCCTGGGTACAGGTGACTCACTCCAGCATCATCCTGGAGCCAGTGACTCATGGCAGCATTATTCAAGGGCAAGCTGTTGGAAGCAACCGGGGTGTCTCTTCATCAGAAACTGGCCACACAGATGAGAAAATTCTCAACTTTTTCACAAATGGGAGATGATGCAGTTGTCAAAGCTTCTATGTACAGTGCTGGTCGGGAAAAGATACTAGGGGTACACCAAGAAAAAAAGCAAGAACAGAAGAGTATGTTTTGTATGTTTCTATCAGTATAAAGAGGGAAATGTATTCAAATTTATTCAAATGTGCCTAAAAACTTCTGGAAAGAGTTATAAGACATTAGTATCAAAATTATTGTCAATGGTTACACACACTCACACACATACACACGTATCTAAAATTAGATTAAATTAGATGAGGGAGCCTGGCTAGTTGGGGAGTAGGGCTGGGAGGAAGATTTTAAGGTATATACCTTTTAATACATTTTTATTTCTTAAAGCTATGTCGGTCGGGTGCGGTGGCTCACACCTGTAATCCCAGCACTTTGGGAGTCTGAGGCGGGTGGATCACTTGAGGTCAAGAGTTCAAGACCAGCCTGGCCAACATGGTGAAACCCCATCTCTACTAAAATACAAAAATTAGCCAGGCATGGTGGTGCACGCCTGTAATCCCAGCTACTCAGGAGGCTGAGGCAGGAGAATTGCTTGAACCAGGGAGGCAGAGTTGCAGTGAGCTGAGATCGTGCCACTGTACTCTAGCCTAAGCAGCAGAGTGAGACTCTGTCTCAAAACAAACAAACAACAACAACAAAAAAAACTGTCAGAGTATTATATATTCAAAAATTAAATATATCTTTTGAGAAAAAAAATGACTAGCACAGAACCTTAAGTCTATTCTAAAAACTAAAGGAGACAGGGAAGTTATAGGATGTGGACAACAAACCTCCAAGACTCCTGCTATGCAGCAGAGAAATCAATGTGGACAGAGGGAAGTTAGAGGCCATGATGGGGAAAAATAAAGCTGTTTTATATATATACTTTCAAAAACTGGGGTTTCCCAAAGAATCAGGTATGGAATAAGGATGAATAGTTAAATGAGATGTTTTAATTTCTTTATCAAAATATTTTCAGAGTGATTTAGCTTAATAAAATTGAGGCAATTTCATAATCATTAGAAAGTCTTAACACCACATAGCACATTGGTAGGTCAGTTGACAAAGTTAGACATCAATCCCCAGCAAAAACCTTTAAAGATGAGACTAGAAGGAAAATTCACCATGGTAAAGGAGAGACTGTGTACGTTTCAACACGGTAATGGTGAAAAATCAGAGATGCTTCCAATAAGAGTATGGCTCTTGCTCTCATCATTATTAACATGTTTCCAGAGGTTTTGATGAGCATAATGAAACATAAAACAAATAAGTTATCAGAAAGAAAGCTAAAGTAATCATAATGTGTATGTGACATGACTTGTATATTTAGAAAACTCCAAAGAACCAACTGAAACTACTAGACTTACAAATAATTCAGCCTAGGACCTGAATAAGATAGACTCACTGCATGTCAACAAAAACAAATTAGAAAGTGGAGAGATTCCAATTATAGTACTATAGTAACAAAGCCAGAAAACACAGTATAATTGTATTAGTAAATAAAAACAACCTATATAAAGGAAAAACTTGAGAGATGAAAGGAAGCTTGCATATTTAGAGAAGCACGGATTTTTCTTGGATGGGAAAATGGAATATTAAAAATATTCAGTTAATATTTAATACAAGTTAATATTTATAGTTTTAGTGCCATTCCAACAAAAAAACTGATCAGACTGTTTTGACAAAATGATTATGAAATTCATCTGCAGGATAAACAGCCAAAATTAGCTCCAACTTTTTGAGCAATATAGATAATAAAGAGAGCCTTCTTCTCCCAAATATCGTTACATGTTACAATAATAAAAGGAATGTGGTATTGGTACAAAGTAGTTGATCAGTAAAACAGAATGGCCAGCCCAGAAATAAATTCTTATCTCTAAAAATGTTATTTTATAGAAGAGGCCTCACAAATATAAAAAATGGAAGGGCTACTAAACCAGATAAAAGTCACAAGAAAAGAAAATTATAGTCCAATATCTCTTATTAATATAGAAGAAAATGTCCTCAACAAAATACTACCAAACTGAATCCAGCAATATATGAAAAGGATTATATACTATGACCAAGTATAATTTATCCCATGAACGCAAGGTGGGCTTAACATGCAAAAATCAGTTAGTGTAATATACCATATGAATGAGACGAAGGACAAAAACATGATCATCTTATTAGGCATATGGCATCAAATAGCATTTGACAAAATTCAACAACGCTTCATAATAAAAACATTCAACAAACCAGGTATAGAAGAAAATTTTTTCAAACCTGATGAAGGACATCTATGAAAACTACACAGCAAATGCCATATTTAATTGTGAAAGACTGGATACTTTCTCATAAGACCAGGAAGAAGATAAGAATGTCCACTCTCACCACTACTATTCAAAATTATAATGGAGGTTATAAGACCCTTAGCCAAGAAAAAAAAGTCATTCAGATTGGAAAGGAAGACATAAAATGATCTCTATTTGCAGATAACATAATCTTGTATATAGAAAATTCTAAGGAATCCAGTAAAAAACAAACAAAAAACCCCAGAAAACTATTGGAACTAATAAACAAGTTCAGCAAAGTTTCAAAATACAAGATCAATATACACAAATTAACTGTATTTTTGTATAGTAGGAAGGAATAAACCATAAATGAAAAATTTAAAAAACTCATACATAATATCATCAACAAGAATAAAGTACTTAGGCATAAATTTAACAAAAGAAGGGCAACATTTAGATGCTAAAACTACAAAATATTATTGAAAAAAATTAAAGAAGACCTAAATAAATAGAAAGATATCCTATTTTCATGGATCAGAAGAATTAATATTGTTAAGATGGCAATACTCCCCAAATTGATCTCCATATTCAATATGACTTGATTAAAATCCCACTGGCTTCTTTGCAGAAATTGATAAGCTGATCATAAAATCAGTCTGGGAATTCAAGAGGCTCATGCCAAAACAATCTTGAAAAAGACCAGAGTTGAACTCACACTTTCTGATTTCAAAACCTACTACAAAGCAACAGTAATCAAGACAGTGTGGTACTGGCACAGGATAGGCATATAGGTCAAGAGAATAGAATTGAGTATCCATAAATAAACTCATACATCTATGGTCAAATGAGTTTTGACAGGTACTAAGATCATTCAATGAGAAAAGGATAGTCGTCTTCAACAACTAGTGCTGGGACAACTGGGTAGACACAGGCCAAAGAATGAATTTGGATTCCTACCTCACATCATATACAAAGATTAACTCAAAATAAATAAAAAACTTAGTTGTAAGGGATAAAACCACAAAACTCTCAGAAGAAAACTTAGGCCTAAATCTTCTTGACACTGGAGTAGGTATTGGTTTCCTAGATATGACACCAACTGCACAAGCAACAAGAGAAAATAAATTGGACATCATCAAAATTAAAAACTTGTGTGCTTCCAAGTACACCATCAAGAAAATTCTCAGCCTGGCATGGTGGTTTGTGCCTGTAATCTCAGCACTTTGGGAGGCTGAGGCAGACGTATCATTTGAAATCAGGAGTTCAAGACTAGCCTGGTCAACATGGTGATACCCTGTCTCCACTGAAAATACAAAAATTAGCTAAGCATGGTGGTGCATGCCTGTAATATCAGCTACTTGGGAGGCTGAAGTGGGAGGATCACTCGAACCTGGGAGACAGAGGTTGCAGTGACCCGAGATTATGCCACTGTACTCCAGCCTGGATGAGTGAGACTGTCTGAAACAAAACAAAACAAAACACAATTAAAAAAAAGAAGAAGGAAAGAAAATTCTCACAGAATAGGAGAAAATATTTGCAAATCATATATCTGATAAGAATCTTGTATGTAGAGTATATAAAGAACTCATACAACTCAATAATAAAAAATAACCCAATTAAAATATGGAACTGGGAATAGTGGCTCACATCTTTAATCCCAGCACTTTGGGAGGCTGAGGCAAGAGGGTTGCTTGAGCCCAGGAGTTTGAGAGTAGCCTGGGCAACATGGCAAAACCCCCTCTCTACAAAAAATACAAAAATTAGCTGGATGTGGTGGTACACACCTGTAGTTGCAGCTATTCAGGAGGCTGAGGTGGGAGGATGGCTTGAATCCAGGAGGCAGAGGCTGCAGTGAGCACTCCAGCCTGGGTGATAGAGTGAGACCCTGCCTCAAGTACACGTTTACCTGTATATGTATACACACACACACACACACAAATAGGTAAATATATATATATATTCAGCTCCTTTGCCCATATACATACACACATATATATTTTCAGATCCTTTGCCCATATATATATAAATTGATATGCCTCCAAAAGATATACCAATGGCCAATAAATACATGAAAAGATGCTCAACGTTATTAGCCATCAGAAATGCAAATAAAAACCACAATGAGATACCACTTCACACCCACTAGGGTAGCTGTTAAAAGAAAGACAGACAATAATAAGTGCTGGTGAGGATGTGGGGAAATTGGAATCCTCATGCACTGCAGATGGTAATTTAAAATGGTTGGGGCACTTTGGAAAATAGTCTGATAGTTTCTCAAAAGATTAAACATAGAGTTACCATATGTTTCAGCAATTCTCTTCCTAAGTATGTTCCCGAGAGACATGAAAACATACATCCACACACAAAGATGTACACACGTGTTTATAGCAGCATGAGTCATAACTGGCAAAAAGCGAAAACACCACAAATGTCTGTCAACCGATGAATGGGTAAGTAAAATGTGATCTATCCATACAGTGAAAGATTATTAAGCTATAGAATAAATTGTTCATACATGCTACAACATGAAGGAGGCTTGAAGACATTTTGCTAAGTGAAAGAAGTCAGTCAGGAAGGACCACATATTATATGACTGCATTTATATGAAGTGTCCAGAACAGGAGACTCCACAGAGGCTAAAAGCAGATGAGTGGTTGCCCAGGACTGGGTGGGTTGTGGGAGGACAGAGTGAGTGACTGCAAATGGATATGGGATTTCTTTTGGGAAGGTGAGAAAATGTTCTAAAATGGCACAATTTTGTGAATATACTAAAAACATTGAGTTGTACACCATAAATGGGTAAATTGTGTGAAATGTAAATTTATCCTGATAAAATTGATATTAGGCTGGGTCCAGTGGCTCATGCCTGTAATCCCAGCACTTTGGGTGGCCGAATTGGGTGGACCACTTGGGATCAGGAGTTCAAGACCAGACTGGCTAACATGGTGAAACCCCATCTCTAAATTCCCATCTGTAGTGTATGAGGATTCCAATTTCCTCACATCCTCACCAGCACTTATTATCGTCCGTCTTTCTTTTAACAGCCACCCTAGTGGGTGCGAAGTGGTATCTCATTGTGGTTTTTATTTGCATTTCTGATGGCTAAAAATAAGAAAATTAGCTGGGCATGGTAGTGGCTGCCAGTAACCTCAGCTACTCAGGAGGCTGAGATAGGAGAATCGCTTGAACCTGGGAGGTGGAGGTTGCAGTGAGCCGAGTTTGCACCACTGCACTCCAGCCTGGGTAACGGAGTGAGACTTTGTCTCAAAAAAAAAAAAAAAAAAAATTAAAAAAATAGAGGGATATTGGCCCGGCATGGTGGCTCAAGCCAGCACTTTGGGAGGCCGAGGCAGGTGGATCATGAGGTCAGGAGATCGAGGCTATCCTGGCTAACAATGCAAAACCGCATCTCTACTAAAAATACAAAAAATTAGCCGGGCGTGGTGGCAGGCACCTGTAGTCCCAGCTATTCAGGAGGCTGAGGCAGGAGAATGGCATGGACCAGGGAGGCGGGGCTTGCAGTGAGCTGAGATCGTGCCACTGCACTCCAGCCTGGGTGACAGAGTGAGACTCCGTCTCAAAAAAAAAAAAAAAAAAAAAAAAAAAAAAAAAGGAGGGATATCAATAGAAGTTTTGAACACTGGTTAACAGTTGGGGGAATTGTCAACTTAAGCCTTCATAATAAATTTCCTAAGTAAACTCCAAAGGAATTAAAGCATTAAATATTTTCTTCAAATCACAGAATATTTTGAGAAAGAATTTGGTGGTTCCCACAGCTTGCTGTATGACACCGGGGAAACTGTGGGTGTTGGGAGCGGGGAGTGGAGCTGGCCAGGTGTGGCTTGTCATCCCTGTTCGAACCTTCGCTGGCTGAATGCATTGGGCATGTGGGTTTCCCTTGGGGTCTCCTGTTGCTCCACTGTCTTGCAGGGAGGACAAATGTAATCCGACTCTTGGTACTGATGTGAGGTCGCACACTGCTGGCGCTCAGCATGTGGGAGCTGTTTTCTTTATGCATGATTATACAAATTAACACAAACGATACTGTTCCATCCACAAATACAATACATACACATATACATATATGATATATACATGCATATAATACACACATATGTATTACATGCACATATACATATATGCATAACTACATAAATATGTATAATACATATATGTATATAGTATACATATATGTATATGTATAATACATATACATACTGTACATATGTATAATACAGTATAATATGTTGTATGTATATACACATATAATACATACACTATAATATATTTATGGATATGTGTATATATCGCTTATCCAACACAGCATAAATCCAAAAGAGGACAAAAGAAAGAAGAAAAGGGTGAGAGCATAAAACTGAATGGGGGATAAGGTTAAGAAATTCGTATTACAAAGACTCTAGTGTCTACTGTGGATGGGCTCAAACTTCCCTAAGCTTCCTGGCAGTCAACATGAAAAAGAGAAACGTGTCAGTGACTCACTCGATTCCATTTAGGTATAAAAACTGACCAATTCCAGCCTGGCCAACATGGCAAAACCCCGTCTTTACTAAAAATACAAAAATTACCCTGGTGTGGTAGCACACACCTGTAATTCTAGCTACTCGGAAGGCTGAGGCATGAGACTCGCTTGAACCTGGGAGGCAGAGGTTGCAATGAGCCGAGATTGTGCCACTGCACTCCAGCCTGGGTGACAGAGTGAGACTTTATCTCAAAACAACAACAATAACAGCAACAACAACAACAACAGCAGCAACAGCAACTGACCAATTGCTGGGAAAATGTGTTAGTGCTAAGGCTGCAGGGATTTCTACCAAGGGCTCTTATGAGAGAGGCAGCTGCATGCAGTGATTCTCACATGTTTAAGAGCTTGTTAAATATAGTCTTCCCTCAGTATCCTTGGGGGGATTGGTTCCAGGACCCCCATGGATACTGAAATCCATGAATGTCCAAGTCCTTTAAGTAAAATAGTGTAGTATTTGCATATACTCATTTACCCTTTCTTATGGTTAAAATATTTTTTAAGATTTTAGCAGGATATGTAAAGAGCCCACATTAAGTGTACAGATTGCTGGATGTTTGCAAACTGAACCCAGATGCAGAAGGAGAACTTTACTGCCACTTCAGAAAGCGTCCTAACACCCACTCAAAGTCACTGCTCCCTGCCCCCAAGGGTGACCTCTGACTTCTAACAGTTTATGGAACTGGCATCGTTCTGAACGTTCTCTCTTGTGCCTAGAGTCGTTCCTCAGTGCACCCTCCTAGCTGAGAGCTGCGTCCTCGTAGATGGTTTGCTCTCAGTGCCTTGTGGCAGTGGTTCTCACTCCAGCACTGGCCTGGGGATCACCAGGAGGGAGGGTCATGCACAGAATGCTGGGCCCGGAGCTTCTGCTTCAGGAGGTCTGACATGGGCCCTGGGAATCTGCATTTCTGATACATTCTCAGATGCTGCCGCTGGGGCTGGGACTGGGGTACACACCGTGAGAATTCTCTTTTCTCTGGAAAAGGAGCCTGCCCTTGTTGTTGTTGTTGCTTTCAGGAGTCGCTAAGGGGCAGCACGCCTCACAGGGGTTGGAGGGACAGGGTGGTGTGGAGACCAGGGCAGGGTCCTGAGGTGACACAGGCCTCTGCAGTGAAACTGTAAGTGAAGTGAGGTGAAGCTGTGATTTCTAGAACACAGAAATCTCCACCGTAGATTTCTGCCCACGGCACCAATCGACTCCCCATTCTCCCTCAGAAAGGGCTCTGCCGAGGGTCCTGCCTGCTCCCTCTTCCCTCTGATGTCTGCCGTCCCCTAGGGCTTCAGGCGAGGCTCCGGCGACCTGGCCGCCCCACTGCTCCCCGCCACCCTGCTGCTGTGCTGCTGTCTTCCGCCCTCTGTTCTCCCAGGGCCCACCCTCTGTCCTTTCCCTCTGTTGGAATCTCTCCTGCTCCGGGGCGTTAGCTGATGGCTCTGTTTAGATGGCCGTTCCTTCCCTGTGTTCTGTATGTCGAACAGCCCACACCTCTGCCTGGCGTCACTGAACGCCACCAGCAGGCCCACCCACAGGTGGCCGCGGGTGATCCCGGCAAGCTTCGCCACAAGTCCTCAGCCATGTTTGGGAGAAGTGCCCCAATAGGACAGGCGTGGCTTTGGCCACCTGCAGCCCCTCCCTACCCCATGGTTTCTGAGGAGGAGAGGACTCAGGTCACAGGCCCGAGAAGAGCAGCAGGGACCCAGGCCAGAAGGTGGTGGTGGAGACAAACCCTCCTGGAGAGGAACTGCCCTGAGCAGCAGACGCTCATCCCCCTCTTCCCAGAGGAAAGCCACAGTGGTTGTGTTTCGGTGCTGAGATAGGCACTTTCCATCGAGCTCATTTGATCTTCACAACAACCCCAGGGGAAGGGGTTGGAGTGGGGTGGCTACTATTGAATCTGCAGCTCAGAGACACTCAATAACTTGTCCAGGATCACACAGCTGGTAAGAGGCTGAGGTGGGATTCAAACCAGGCTCTTCCAGGTCCCAGAAGAAAGGTATGACTGGCATCAGCACAGGGGAGGTGGAGAGACTGCCTGTGAGGTGGAGCATGGCATATGTGCTTAGGAAGCATGGCTGCCCCAGTCAAAGAGCAAAGACCAGGGACAGCGCAGCCAGGGACAGAACCAGAGGCCAGGACAAGGCAGGCCTGGCTCTCTCGGGGGAACTGAGGCCCCCCCCAGGAACTCACCAGCTGGGGGGCTGCAGTCTGTTCAGTAAAGCTCTCTCTCCATGCTGGGTGGAGCCTTCTACATAGGGGGCCCTGGGCAGTTTGGGGACAGGGGCTCAAAGCAGGAGCAGGTGTCTTTCCCACAGTGGCTGTGGTGGCAGATGGGTGGATGTCTCCTGCTTCTTGTGCAGCCCTGTAGGTGCTGGGCCAGTCATCTCTCTTCTTCTAATGTCTAAGACCCCAGGAAGGTGTTCCCTCCCAGCATGTCCTAGCAGGACTCGAGGCCAGGTCTCCCTGTGCACTCAACACACACCAGGAGCCTCTGGTCCTATCTGTAGGGTGATGCTGCATTCCTAGTTCACGGTATGAGGTTCAATATGGGGTTCTCAGGGTGTGGGTTCTGCCCACTCACACAATGAGCCTGACTGTGTGCAGCACCTTGCTAGGCCTCTGGTCGTGAGACAGACATGGTCTCCTGGTTTGGGACCCCGAACAGCAGGCAGAAGGGAATTTTCTACATCCCCCATCTTTCCAAACCTGAGCTTGCCTCTCCTCTGGCCTCTTTCCCTTCTGGAAACTTCCCACATCTGAGCAGTGATACTGCAGGGATTAAATGAGATTATGATGCTGGGCATTGCAGACACTCACCATGGCAGTCCTCCCAGGCTGCTGTTTTTATTATTTGCAACTAAGTGAATGATCCACTTTTTAAAATAGTTTTACTTTTGGTGTATAAAGAATCAACGGTTGTAAAATGTATATAATGCTCAATATAAAAATTGGATATAGAGTTAAAAAAAAATTGAGCGTCCGTCAGAGTCCTCCCCCTGTCTCTGACCCAGTAAGTGACATCGATGCTGCATTGTGTCGGGGACTGGTGGGCGGAACTGCTGAGTCCTGCCCCCTCTGCACATGCCGGTGACAGCAGCCACTCTCAGCCAGGTGGGAGAGGAGAGGAGCACCTATTTTATTCAAGTAAAGTCCAGAAGCTGCCTCCATTTGTGACTGTGTCTCTCACATTTCCTTGCCATCAGACAGGGCATGAGCCAGAGGGAGAGAGCTGGGGACAAGGACTGCGCCTTCTAGGGTGAGCGGCTCAGTGAGCCTCCGCCCTTGGCAAGCTCCCGCCTGTGGGCAAGGTCTACCACCCCAGCCAGAGGGAGAGGGGCCAGGGCTGCTGAGCTCCCAGGCCCACCACAAGGCAGACGCTACGTAAAAGTGGCGAACGTCATTTCCAAAGCCCAGTGGGGATATTTATGTGCGGGGGCCTGCATGACACACTGGTTCTTTGTTGAATTCTAGTAATTGAGTCATTTGCATGTCGGGGTTGCTGTGAAGTCCTTTATTAACCCACAGTCAGGGAGATTTATAAAAAGGTTGGCTAAAAATGACAAGACTAATATTGGTGTCTTAGTCTGCTAACGCTGCCATAACAAAATACTGTAGACTAGGTGGTGTAAAGAACAGAAATGTATTTTCCAACAGTTTTGGAACTGTAAGTCCAAGATCAGGTAGCCAGCATGGCCGGGCTCTGGTGAGGGCCCCATCCTGGCTTGCAGAGGCTGCCTTCTCTCTGTGGCCTAACTGGGCCTTTCACTCAGGCTAGAGGACAGTGGTACCATCATAGCTCACTGCAACCTCCACCACCCAGACTCAAGCGATCTTCCCACCTTGGTCTCCTGAGTAGCTGGGACTACAGGCATACACTGCCATGCTTGGTTAATTTTTTGTATTTTTTGTAGAGATGGGGTTTTGCCATGTTGCCAGGCTGATCTTGAACTCCTGGGCTCAAGCGATCCTCCTGCTTTGAGCAGCACTCCCAAAGTACTGGGATTGCAGGTGTGAGCCACCGTGCCCAGCCTCTTCCTCTTTTCATGAGGGTACTGATTCCCTCATGGGGCCCCACCCTCATGACCTGGTTTAAACCTACATGCCTCCCAGAGGCCCCATCTCCAACACCATCACTGGGGGTTAGGACGTCAACGGCTGAATTCTAGGGGGAGACAAACATTTAGCCCATAACAACTGGAGAAGCAATGAAGGGAACACTTAGATTTTTGGTTGGGAAAGTTTCAGTTTAACCTGATTTCTCAAAACGGCGCCATGAACCAGTGCTATACCAGAGGCAGCCATCCTACCTTCCTGTTCCTGGGCCCCTTCCTTGGGAGCTGGCTTGTCCTTAGCCCCGGAGGGGGCACCCTGAATGCCACTTCCCCCCACCCCGCTGGCCACAGCTGACCAGAGCAGGGTGGAGCTTTGGCCCAGGAGGAATCAACCCAGAGGCTGGGCAGAACTAACCAGATTCCCCCTTCCAGAGATGAGGATAAGAGTGGCGAGTGCAGCCATGGCAGGTCCCAGGCATGAGACAGACCTCTCCCTCAGGCCCAGCAGAGGAGGCAGGAGGCAACTCCTAACATCTCTCATCACCTCCAACATAGGCCCTTTGGCCTCTCCCTTCTGGAAACTTCTCTCAGGTGTGCAGTGCTAGAAGCATCAAAAGCACCTTTGCACACCCTCATGTGAGCCTGTGAGTCTCCCCACAGGCCCCTACGTAGCGGGGAGGTGACTCAGACCTGAGGAAGGTTTCCTGAGGATGTAAGGTGAGCCCAGGGGTGGGCTGCAGGGATTCAGTCATGTAGGGGGTGCTGGGGCCTTGGTGGGGGGCAGAGAGGAGAATGGGAACAGCCAGCAAGAACGGAAGGTGAGAGGGAGGCAGAGGGTGACAAGGCCGTGTGGACCATGAAGCAGAAAGGCCAGGATTTCTATGCTGGCTTGGGAGAGTGAGTTATTTAAGAGGGAGATGTGTTTTTAAAAATGAGCAGTAGCCTGGCCAACATGGTGAAACCCCGACTCTACTAAAAATACAATAGTTAGCCAGGTGTGGTGGCGTGTGCCTGTAATCCCAGCTACTTTGGGAGGCCAAAGCAGGTGGATCACCTGAGGTCAAAAGTTTGAGACCAGCCTGGCAAGCATGGTGAAACCCTGTCTCTACTAAAAATACAAAAGTGAGCCAGGTGTGGTGGCGTGCACCTGTAATTCTAGCTACTTGGGAGGCTGAGGCAGGATAATTGCTTGAACCTGGGAGGCGGAGGTTGCACTGAACCATTACACTCCAGCCTGGGCAACAGAAAGAGAGACTCTGTCTTAAAAATAAAATAAAATTAAAAAATGAAAGAAAGCAGTAATGGCAGGGACATTGGGGGCTGTGGTTTTTTCCATCCGTCTCTCATCTAAAGTAGTCATAGGATTTTGGTATACCCTAGATCCTCCTGTCTTCCTTCCAGCTGCATGGGAGTTGAACCAGTGACTGTGAGGTAATTTTAGGAGGGACATGAGTCAAACGTTCAAAAAATCAATAGTTTAATATTTTATGTATTCTAGAAAAAAACCCAATTGCGCATCAAACCTGTGATTTCACAGATATTAAAGCTTAGGATGAAAATAAATGAAGTAAGAAATTTAATTTCAAGGCCATCTGTAGAAAATATTAATAGGACAGGCAGTACATGGACATGTTAAAAATTGTAAATGTGGCCAGATGTGGTGGCTCATGCCTGTAATCCCAGCACTTTGGGAAGCTGAGGCAGGAGGATCACCTCAGGCCGGGAGTTTGAGACCAGCCTGGGCAACATAGCAAGACCCTGTCTCTACCAAAAATAAAAAAGTAGCCAGGGGTGGTGGTGCACGCATGTAGTCCCAGCTACTTGGAAGGCTGAGGCTGGAGAATTCCTGGAGCCCAGGAGGTTGCAGTGAGTTATGATCACATCACTGCACTCCAGCTTGGACAACAGGGAGAGACCCTGTCACACACACACACAATATTGTAAATGTGGAAAGCAATTGATTGATGTTCGGGAAACACTAGACTGAAATGACCTGGGTGAGCCAGACATCAGAGCATGTTTCTGTTCTGAGCCAAGGCTTCCCTCCTCTCTTCATGCCAGACTAGTCCACTGTGAGTGGCAGCAACAGCATTTGTGAACTTTAAAGAAATACAGATTCTTGGGCTATACCTAGAGGCCTGGAGGGTGGGGCCCAGGCATCATTGTGACAAGCCCCCTGGGGGACTCTGAGAAGCCTGGACCCTTCTTACACTGACCTCAGTGAGTCTGCACATCTACGGAAAGCGGGTGCAGAGTGTGTGTTTGTTCAGGTCCGGGGGAGAGTGCACGCCTTTCACCGAATCCCAAGAGGGTCTCAGCTCCTTAAGGTTCCTGCAGTCCTGTTTAGCTGACACATGATTGCCCATGCCCAGGAATCCATGTGCATTAATCGTGAATAACCCAAACCCTCCCTGGAGGTGGCAGAGCATTCCTGGTGCATACAAGACAGCTCTGACGAGTGTTTGAGGTCTCCCCACCTCAAGGAAGGCCTCTGGGATTGCCTGGTGGCTGCCCCAGGTGGGGCTGCCCAGCCTCCATGCCACTGGCCTCTGCTCCCAGATCTATAGCAGCACGGGGTGTTCTTTCCCCCAGTGTCGATCCCAGCCTGTTTCTGATCCTTCCTGAATTCTCCGTTTCCCTCTCTTGGCTTTTCCCTTCAAACGTCTCCTGACTAGGTTCTGGCGATGGTTTGCAGCTTAGACAGACCCTCGGCTGTCCGTGTGGAGCAGCCCTGCCTGCACCTTCCCCTTCCCCCTCCTTGCTAATATCCTCTAAGGCTCTTTCCTGGAGGACTCAGCCCCATTTGTTCCTCGGCTGGCCTGAGAAGCCACTCCACACACTCACCACCCTGCCCTCCCACCCACACACTCACCACCCTGCCCTCCCACCCACACACCCACCAC
>NW_016819943.1:266954-269881 GCF_001698545.2 Rhinopithecus bieti
CCCACACACTCACCACCCTGCCCTCCCACCCCCACTGAAGCCCATGGAGATGTCTGTTCACCCATCGGCTCCTTTCTCTTCTAGTAAATGTTCACTGAACGTCCACCTGCCCGGGGCCAGGCCCTGGGGAAACAAAGACTCGAAGGCCCAGCCCAACAGGCCAGATGGTCGCAATACAACATAAAAGTGCCAAGCTGAGGCCATCCAGGAGGCCCCCTGAATCCCAGCCATGGGGATCCTAGATGTTCCAGAACTTGGCGCACACTGCAGATATTCAAATCACACGCACCCGA
The DNA here is from genome assembly GCF_001698545.2 of Rhinopithecus bieti. Classification (NCBI taxonomy): domain Eukaryota; kingdom Metazoa; phylum Chordata; class Mammalia; order Primates; family Cercopithecidae; genus Rhinopithecus; species Rhinopithecus bieti. The sequence goes on from NW_016819943.1 coordinate 267,248, forward strand.
TATTGGTGGTTGTGCCCCCAGCCCTAGCTTGTTGCTCCAACTTGGTCCTTGTTGTGTGGCCCCTGAATTGCCCTTTTAACCAACAGACCCAGCATTTAATGCGTGTGGAATTTTCTGACCTTGCCTGGGTGAGGGCAGACAGGTGTCACAGCGATTCAGTCACTGTGCAAGACAGGCCAGCAAGCCAACTTCATTTCCGCAGCAAGCACCCCCTTGCTTTCTGCCACAATCACGTCATAACTTCTCCAGGACCCGCAGCCTCCCACCTCGCCTGCCTCACTGTCCTTGTACTCAAGGTCCTTGAGAAAGCTGGAGGCTGGAGAGAGGAACTTTCCAGCAGCCCCTGACCCTGCAGCTCTGCGGGCCCCCGCCTGGCTTCTCTCACCCCTTTCCTTCTTCTGGGGACTCCTCCCTCTGCTTTGCTTCCCAATGACCCCTCCCATGCTCCCCGCTTTCCACCTGCACCTGCACACCTGAGTGTGTCATTGGGACAGCTACAGCCTTCTCACGGCCTCCTCCAGCCCTTCTCCAACCCCTGGTCACAGCAGGAGCACTTCTTGGCCTTAACTCCAGGCTGACCTGGGCTAGGAGCTGCTCTTCAGCCCCTGGAATCTGCACTCGCCTCCAGGGTCCTCTTCCCGTCTAGATTCTAGTGCGGGGTGCTTGTCAAGGCCATCAGGGCAGAAAGATGAGGTGACTGCTGGGAACCCCAGAAAACACCCAAACCTGGTCCTTTGTGGAAAAACACATAGTGCGTCCTGTCACACCCATGCTCACAGCACTCCTTAAGGTGTTTAGGAAGCCGCGCAAAAGACCTTCCCTTCCCTTACTGGCCCCTACCTTCCCTTCCCCTTCCTCCTGCTCCCTCTCCCCTCAACCCCTCATCGCTGAGGATCAGGCTGGGATTCGCCTCAGTTTCCCTTCCTCATCCTGCTGGGGGCCTTTCTTCGGGGCTGCATGGGCGTTTGGTTGAGGCAAAGGCTTTCTCCTGGCCCCTTCCTCCAGTCCTGAAGTCACTGGTTCAGTGATTTTGAGTGAGCTGCGTGCTGGGTGCTGGGCTGTCAGCTTTCACCCATGAATGTGCCTAGGGTGCCACTGATAGCTGCCTCCCACCCCCAGAGCCCAGACCCTCACTCTGAGTCCCATCCCAGAGGCTCCGCCTCCCCCATACCTGCTCCCAGGACTGGGGTGGCCACCACCTGCCCCTTTCACATGGGGTCTCTCTAGCCTGGTCACTTTCTTCCAGCCTTTCCCCGCTCCCTTCCCCCACACAAGTGGATGAATCCTCTCCAGGCAGAACAGAGCCCGTTGGGGAAGCAGGTTCAGGCCTGCTCCAGGTGGAAGGATGTCCAGGACTGCTCACCATGGCAGGGGTGACTAAAACAAGGACCCTCTCAGGGCCAGGGCACTTGGACCTCTGACCCACAGATGCAGGCAGCTTGTGACAGGTGGCAAGTGGCACCCCTTCCCATCTGCAACCCTGTCATCCACTCAGGGGTCTGGGAAGGACTTGATCAGTGTCTCTCATTTTAAAGATGAAGCAGAGCCTCCACCAGTGCACCTGCTCAGAGTCACACAGATAAGGCACAGCTTGTCCCCCGGGTTCCCAAGGACCTGACTGCTAATAAAATCTTCCTCGCTACCCAGACACGTATACATGACTGGTGGGAATGTAAATTAGCACAGCCTCTATGGAAAACAATATGAGGATTTCTCAAAGGACCTAAAATAGAACGACCATTTGATCCAGTAATCCCACTACTGGATATCTACCCAAAGGAAAGGAAATCATCATATCAGAAAGAACCTGCACTTGCATGTTCCTCACAGCACTATCCACAATAAAGGAATCAACCTGTGTCCATCCCTGGATGACTGGATACAGAAAATGTGGTCTGGCCGGGCGCGGTGCCTCACACCTGTAATCCCAGCACTTTGGGAAGCTGAGGCGGGTGGGTGGATCACGAGGTCAGGAGATTGAGACCATCCTGGCTAACACAGTGAAACCCTGTCTACACTAAAAGTACAAAAAATTAGCCAGGCATTGTGGCGGGCACCTGTAGTCCCAGCTACTCGGGAGGCTGAGGCAGGAGAATGACGTGAACTCAGGAGGCAGAGCTTGCAGTGAGCCAAGATCGCACCACTGCACTCCAGCCTGGGCGACAGAGTGAGACTCCTTCTCAATAAATAAATAAATAGGCCGGGCATGGTGGCTCAAGCCTGTAATCCCAGCACTTTGGGAGGCCGAGACGGGTGGATCACGAGGTCAGGAGATCGAGACCATCCTGGCTAACACTGTGAAACCCCGTCTCTACTAAAAAATACAAAACACTAGCCAGGCGAGGTGGCGAGCGCCTGTAGTCCCAGCTACTCGGGAGGCTGAGGCAGGAGAATGGCGTAAACCCGGGAGGCGGAGCTTGCAGTGAGCTGAGATCTGGCCACTGCACTCCAGCCTGGGCGACAGCAAGACTCGGTCTCAAAATAAATAAATAAATAAATAAAAAATAAATAAAAAATAAAAAATAAAAAAAGAAAATGTGGTCTATAGACACAATGGAATACTATGCAGCCATAAAAAGAATGAAATAATGTCTTTTGCAGCAACATGGGTAGAACTGGAAGCCATTATCTTAA
>NW_016819943.1:272428-306742 GCF_001698545.2 Rhinopithecus bieti
CTGTAGTCCCAGCTACTCGGGAGGCTGAGGCAGGAGAATGGCGTAAACCCGGGAGGCGGAGCTTGCAGTGAGCTGAGATCTGGCCACTGCACTCCAGCCTGGGCGACAGCAAGACTCGGTCTCAAAATAAATAAATAAATAAATAAAAAATAAATAAAAAATAAAAAATAAAAAAAGAAAATGTGGTCTATAGACACAATGGAATACTATGCAGCCATAAAAAGAATGAAATAATGTCTTTTGCAGCAACATGGGTAGAACTGGAAGCCATTATCTTAAGTGAAATAACTCAGAAACAGAAAGTCAAATACTGCACGTTCTTCCTTGTAAGTGGGAGCTAAATAATGTGTACACATGGATGTCGAGTATGGACTGACAGACACTGAGGATTCCGAAGGGTGGGAGGCTGGGAGCGGGGTGAGGAGTGAGAAATTGCTTGATGGATATAACGTACAAAATTTGGTTGATGGTTACACCAAAAGCCCAGACTTTGCCACTGTGCCATATTCATGCGATGAAACTGCACTTGTACCCCCTACATTTATACTAAAAAAAAAAAAAAAAAAGACTTTCTTCCTAGTGTGAATGGCAGATCAGATACACACGAACCACCTTTCTCTACTCCTTCATCATGACAGACATTGCTAATCTATTACAGCACACTTTCCCTTCCAACACAGATTGGGTCTCGTTGTCCTCAACAGATTCTGCAGGCAGCCATTAGCATGAATCACCACTAATACATAGATGCCTCCAATGTGCCATTTCTGGGATATTGACTGGCAAGTTCCCAGTCTGAGCAGCTATGGGGCTCTGAGTGCCCCATGGTTACAATCCGGAGGGCTGGAGCTGGCCGGGCCGCCCCTCAGATGTGTTCCCACACGGAGAGTGCAGTGGGGGAGCAGTGCTCTTGGGGCTGTCTCTACAACCCCAAAACACAGGCCCTGAGCACCAGCAGGAAGCAGCCACCCTACCAAACACTTCTGCCCAGATTCTCAGCTGGGAAGGTGAGGCTTTCCTGACCCGCAGGACCACTGCTTCCAGCGTGGATGCCTGTGTGCTTACAGGCCACTTTCTGGGGCAAAAAGTTCAGCATCTTGAGATGGTGAGATTATCCCAGACTATCCAGGTGGACGCAGTATATTCACAAGGCTCCTTATAATAGGAAGGCAGAAGAGTCAGAGAGAGGTTTGAAGATGCTATGCTGCTGGATTTGAGGATGAAGGAAGAGGCCAGAAGCCAAGGAGTACAGGCAGCCTCTGGAGGCTGGAAAAAGCAAGAAACAGATCCTCTCCCAGAGCCTTCAGAAGGAAACAGTCCTGCCAGCACCATAGGTTCAGCCCAGTGACAGCCATGTTGGGCTTCTTGTCTTCTAGAGTTGTAAGATTCGCATTGTTTTTTGTGTTGTTTTGTTTTGGTTTTTTGAGACAGAGTCTTGCTTTGTCAACCAGGCTGGAGTGCAGTGGCACGATCTCAGCCCACTGCAACCTCTGCCTCCTGGGTTCAAGTGATTCTCCTGCCTCAGTCTCCCAAGTAGCTGGAATTACAGGCGCTCACCACCACATCTGGCTAATTTTTGTATTTTTTGTAGTGACGGGGTTTTGCAGTGTTGGTCAGGCTGGTCTCTAACTGGTGACCTCAAGTGATCCACCCACCTTGGCCTCCCAAAATCTGGGATTACAGGCGTGAGCCACTGAGCCTGGCCTGCATTGTTTTAAGCCACAGTTTGTGGTAATTTGTGACAGCAGCAATTGAAAGCTAACACACCCTTCTTACTGATGGAACTCTAGCTCTGTGGGGTTCACCATTATTGCGTTCCCTAAAACTCTTTCCACACCAGCATTTACCAAGCCAGTTTTTGAAAAAATTGGAGCATCAGGGTTTCGCTGGAAAAAAATGCCTTTACTTCTCAAGCAATATTATTCACTGGAGGGAAGTCATCATTGGGTCTAATGTGCTGGCGCCTCAAGGGAGATTTGGGGACTGTAGAGGCTTCTGGGCTGATGACAGGTAAGCTTGAATGGCATCATCAAAAGAAGGAGTCACCTCCAACTTAGCCAAGCACAGAGCACGTGGAGCTGGTTTGGTGAAATCTTCCCAGACAGCCGATTCTCTTTATATTTGAGGGTTCTTGTATACACATTCCTGTTTAGTGCTCAATCCTCTAACTGTGTGCACTGATACATTCACAGATAAGTGCTGCTGAAAGTTAACTTTTGCATTGGAAAAAGTGATCCGTTTTCTTTCTCATGGCATATCAGGATAATAATAGCTAAAATTTTGCAAGGGCCAAGAGTGTTCTATGCACCATCTCATTGAACACTCATGGCGATCCTGTATGATCTTTACTGTTCTTGTCCTATTTCTTTCACTTTTACAGAGGAGGACAGGGAGCATGGTGAGTCAGAGAGGTTAACCAGCTCATCCTAGGCCACACAGTCAGCAGGTGATGGAGGCTGGATTCAAACCCAGGCAGTCCAGCTCCAGCAAAGTGCTTAAGAGGATGAATTCTAAACTGTTTCTCACCACCTTTAATTTAAAACATGTTGGGCCAGGCATGGTAGCTCACGCTTGTAATCCCAGCACTTTAGGGCCTAAGATGGGCTGATCACTTGAGCCCAGGAGTTCGAGACCAGCCTGGTCAACATGGTGAAACCCCATTTCTACAAAAAATACAAAAATTAGCCAGGCCTGATGGCACACATCTGTGGTCTCAGCTATTTGGAGGTGACTCCTTCTTTTGATGATGCCATTCAAGCTTACCTGTCATCAGCCCAGAAGCCTCTACAACCCTCAAATCTCCCAGGGAATTTGGAGCGGGAGCAAAGGTAGATAATGGCCCAGCCTAGGTTTCTAGGAAGAACCCCTTGGCCCGCCAGGTAGCCGCCAAGGAGCTCAGTGTCTGAGCCCTGCTCAGGCTGGTCATGGGTCTCCAGTGGGGACAGTTCACAGGGAAGAGCAGCGCAAACTGGTACCTAGTGAAGGCTGAGAAAGGGAGGAGGATGCACACCGGGGGCTTTAACCTGGCAGGACCCCAGCACTGCTCACATGAGAAGATGCTGGCTGTCTGTGCATGCTGCTTAATTTTGGCAATTTCTGTGATATTTCTCCAATGAATACACAAATCAGCTGTAATAATGTTTTCCCAAACACAGCTTAGATGAGCCTGTTGATTTTAGATTGAGCATCCAAATGGCTTCGTTATGACCCTGAGCTCCATTTCTTACCCTTGACTTGGAACCCAAGGTGGCCAATGGCGAATGACTCTGCTCTTGATTTAGGAATGGTTCCAAAGAGGCCAGAAAACTGTAGAAAGCTGCAAGTGACTGCTCTGATATCTCAGGCACTAGGAAAAGTTGTCCAGGTGCCAGATGCCCTTTTCAGTCCAGAAACAACTTTAAAATCCTTTTAAAGTCCAAAGCTAATTTCCTAAAAAGGAACTTGGCAGAAAGGAAGGCTTTCCTCCAACGCTCAAGAATCCACCGAGGCATGTTTTTCTCACTCAGATGAGAGCAAAACTGTCTTGATCTTTGTCCTCACTCTCGTGAGCAGATTTATGACTTGAGAGCATCCTGAAAAATAAAGCCCACATGCGAGGGTTCTAAAAACTTCAAATACTTGGAAAATTTTCAGCGCATTGGTGGGATTTAATGGGAATCTATTTTGGCTCAGCAATGCTGAGCGTATCGGCTGAGAGTAGGAAATTGAGTTTTCTTAATCTGCTTATGTGGGTTGTGGTAAAGGGTGTGGAGGCAGCTGCAGAGGCCTGAAAAGATGGTGGAGAGCTTGGGAGAGGAGCAGGGAATTTTGCCATCTTTTCACTTTAGGCCCAGAGAGCAATTGCACCCACCAATTGCTTGTTGACAGGCCGCAGAGGGATTTGGCCTTCATGGAGTTCACTGCCATGTAGCCTGAAAGACCAACACAAGCAGGTTGCACTAACTTGTACATCAGATAGAGCAACACTTCCCAAGTCAGCACCTTGGGACTGAACCTGGCCACTTTGGGGTGGGACCTGGGGGTCAAGGGCCTTAGGCCCAGCTTGCCTTCCTTATCCCCTGTTGCTGCCCCTGTGGTTCCAAAGGTTCTCTCGTCCCTTGAAAGGCACTGTCCAAGTTGCTTGTCCTTCTGGAGAGCTTATATTTTGAAGGATTTGTCTCTGGTAGGAAACATACTTATTAAATAATAATGAATTGGCACCTCTGTTTCTTTTAGTTTTCAATAGATATTTCTTTTCCTTTTTTTAAAAAACTTTACCATCTGCATCTGTTTTTTTTTTTGAAAGAGTCTCACTCTGTGACCCAGCTTAGTGCAGTGGTTTGATCTCGGCTTACTGCAACCTACACCTCCTCGGTTCGAGCAGTTCTCCCACCTCAGCCTCCCGAGTAGCTGGGATTACAGGCACCACCATGCCCAGTTAATTTTTGTATGTTTAGTAGAGACAGGGTTTCGCCATGTTAGCCAGGCTGGTCTTGAACTCCTGGCCTCAAGTGATCTGCCCACCTTGGCCTCCCAAAATGCTAGGATGACAGGTATAAGCCACCACACCCGGCCCATCTTCATCATTTTTAAGTGTGCAGTTCAGTGATAATAAGTATCTTTATATCCTTTATCACTCCTTCATCCCTGCATCCCTGCTCCACTTGCTGGCCTCCAGTAACCACCAATCTACTCTTTGTCATCATGAGACCCACTTCACATTTTTAGCTCCCACATATGAGTGAGAACACGAGATATTTGTCTTTCGATGTTTGGTTTATCTAATTTGACATAATGGCCTCTACTTCTATCCATGTTGCTGCCAAAAGATCCTTTTTATTTATTTATTTATTTATTTTTAGAGGTGGGGATCTTGCTATTTTGCCCAGGCTGGATCTGAATTTGTGATCCTCCCACCTCAGCCTCCAGAGTAGCTGGGACTACAGGACACACCACTGCACCCAGTTCATATATCCATTTTAAAACTCATCAGCAACTTAGTGCCAGGTGCAGTGGCTCACCCTTCTAATCCCAGCACTTTGGGAGGCCGAGGTGGGAGGACTGCTGGAGCGTAAGAGTTTGGGATGAGCCTGGGCAAGATGGTGAGACCACATCTCTATGGAAAAAAAAAGTAAAACTCCTGGATGATTGGCAGTCAGAGCTTCTAGCTATGGGAGACATGGTACTGGTGCATGAAGCTGCAGCCCAAAGTGAAGGCAACTGAGGCACAGCCAGCAGGTGCAGGGTGTAGAAATGAGGGATGAATTTCCCGTGGGACGTGTTGGCCACCCAGACCCTCACTTTCATCTCTGTGGACTTCTGGGGTCCTGGCATCTTGGGTTGGGCCATCCCCTCCACCTTCCCTCTGCTCCACCTGTCCTGTCTCTCTCTCTCCCTTTTTTTTTTTTTTTTTGAGTTGGAGTCTTGCTCTTGTCGCCTAGCCTGTAGTGCAGTGGCGTGATCTTGGCTCACTGCAGCCTCTGCCTCCTGGGTTCAAGTGATTCTCCTGCCTTAGCCTCCCGAGTAGTTGGGATTACAGGGGACCCACCACCATGCCAATTTTTGTATTTTTAACACAGATGGGGTTTCACTATGTTGACCAGACTGGTCTTGAACTCCTGACCTCAGGTAATCCACCTGCCTCAGCCTCCCAAAGTGCTGGGATTACAGGTGTGAGCCAGCACACCTGGCCGGCATCTTTTAAACAGATCTCATGTCTCCCCTGCCTCTGCCTCCACTGGGCCAGCCCCCTACCTGCAGGGTTTCCTCCCTCTTGCTAAAACCCTGCGGTGCCTTCACCTGGAATGTGCTATCTGTGAATGTATGCTGTTTAAAGAACTTGCAGCATCCAATTCGAGCGAGTGTGAAAAAAATTACTACCGTATTTTCAAGGTAGAGAGTCTTGCTTTATAATACATCAAACCACACCCTCAGTTCTTCTCCCCCTCCTGGAAAATCATTAATAAGGGATGGAAGATTGTTGAATGATGCCCAGCTCAGAGGCCACCTCCTCCATGCAGGCCTTGGTGACCATCCATCCCTTTGATGGTGCCCATCTTCCTCATTTGAACATGTGATTTTTTTTTCCTTGTCCACAGGCAAAGTGAGTTGAGACAGAAAGATTGAGAGATGGCCTCACCCAGGCTCCCAGGTCCTTAATCAACCACCTGAGCTAGTTTCCCAAAAGCAGCCCACAGAGGGAGCTCCAGCAAACAGCCCCTCCTCAGTGCTCAGACCCTATGTGGTCTCCCAGGGCGCTGGCCTCTAGGACGGCTGCCAAGCAAAGGGAGGAGGAGTAAGGCTGAAGGCCTCAGCATCCTGGGGCGGGTCCTCCAGTCTGGAGGCAGAATTGCACCCCCTGGTCCGACCTCTCCCGAGGTGGGGAGACGTGGTCCCAGGCCAAGGGAAGGAATTTTTCCTGAGGCCCAGCAGCCTCCTGAAGATGCCATCGTGGTGGCAGAGGGGCTTAGGGGCGGGGAGAAGGGGGGTCTGAAAAGAGGCAGTCCATCCAGGCTCAGAGATGGAACCCCCTGCTTAGCCGGGCCACGGCACCTCTCAGCCTCAAGATCCTATCACCGTTGTTGGGGTGAGAGGGGTGTTGTGTTCATTTCACAGAGCGGGGCTTCTAGCCTGGCCTCGGGGGTGTGGGACACAGCATTGCTTCATTTCCACTAGCCTGAGGGCCACCATTTTCCCATCTGTGTCCCCAGCCCCACTTCAAAGCCTCACACATACATGGTGCACAGCAATTATCTGTGAAGGAATAAAGGAATTTTTGCCATTGGGGTCATGCTGGGGGGTGAGTTCAGAGCATCAGAGCTGACTCCTTACTCAGGAGGCAATGGGCCCATGCAGATGGGGAAGGGACATCGTCTTGGGAGATGGGATGTCTGACTTGGTGCTGGTGGCTCCTGTGCCCCTGGGAGAGCCAGCAGGCTTGGGTGGTTAGATTTGGTCTCCTCTGAGAGGCTCTGGGTGGCCCCACAACTTATGGGCTATTTTGTTACTGGTACAAACTTCGGATCTCCCACAGGCCAAGAGAAGTTCTTACAGCAATGAAAAAAAAAAAAAAAAAAGGAACAGAGACAGTCTTCCCAGGTTGCCCAGGTTGGAATGCAGTGACATGATCATAGCTCACTGCAGTCTTAAACTTCCGGGCTCAAGCGGCCCTCCTGCCTCTGCCTCCTGAGTGGCTGAGGCTACAGGCATGCATCAGCTCTTCTTAAAGCAATTTACCTTCCCCTGTCTCCAGCCTCATTTGTGTCCCCAGCCCTACTGGGGCGGAAAGCTGTGGAACGTTACTCACACGGTCATTGGTATCAACCCCTGGCTTTCCTGTGGGGAGCCCCTCCCTGGGAGGGGTTCCATGGCAATTTGGGCTCCAGAAAGGGATGTGGGAGGAAAGTGTGGTGGAGAGAGGTGGTCTGTGGTCTCCCTTCATGGACCAGAAAGCTTGACCCCTAAGGGGATCCTGGCTTCTGCTTCCTCAAAGCTAAGCAGTCCCAAGGGGCAGCCTGAGACACAGGCAAAGGGGAAGCCTAAGTGGAAAAAGAGAGAAAGAGGGGTGGGGTGGGGGAGGGAGAGAGAGAGAGAAAGAGAGAAGGGGCGGGGAGGACAAAGACACATGGCAAGTGTTCCAGCCGGAGCATTCCCACCAGTGACCTTATTGCATTAAGGATTTTCCCAAAAAGCAGAAATACATTGATAATAAATGGAACATAGCTAGCAGAGCTGTCACAAGCACAGGAATCACAAGTCCCACTTCTACGCAGCCAGAGACTGTGTGACTGTCCCAAATTTTAAATCAAGATAGACAATAAGAACCTACCACCTTCACATCCAAGAAAACTGTGTCCCCACACATTTCAGTCACACTGTGCTGTGGCTTGAGGCCAGCTAGGTGCACAGATCAGGAAAGTTCTGAGGGGTAGGGCCTTCTGTCTTTCTGAAAGGGGCCCCTGAGCAGGAGGGGGCAGTGCTGGGGGAGCTAAAGTGCAGTGGGCTGTCACTTCACGGCTATGACTTCTGTTTCCCAAGTGCACTTCCTGACCCTGAGATTTGAGCCATGGCCCACAGGAATCAGGGCACTTCCGTTTACATATACACTTATTATCAGGACTGGCGTCGGGGGTGTGGGGCCTGTGCAGTCACAGGGCCCTGTTCTTGGAAGGTGCCCTGGCTTGCTTTAATGCTGTTGTTGTCATTTCGAAAGTCTTACTATTTTAACAAGGGGCCTGCATTTTTATATTGCATAGGGCCTGCAATTATGCAGCCATTCCTGTTTTTGATCTCACTTGCCCCACAGCCGTAATGGAAGAGGGCGGGGAAGGAGTTCTTACCCTGATTCCCAGATGGTGAAACTGAGTGCCAGGAGGGGCAGTGCTAAAGCCGAGAGCAGACAGGATCCCTCGGGTGAAATCCAGGGCTGCTGTTTCTCTTGGGGGCTCCTCTCAATGAACGGATGGGTGGCGATCTCCTCTCCTAACTGTCCTAGCAGTAACCTCTGTTCCATCTCCTGTTTTATCTCATTTTATTTTTTTTTAAAAATACCAAAACCATTCTCTCACCTGCCAGCAAGGAGCTCACAGGGGTTGGGCTTCCTCAGAGAGTGCTCCTCTCTCGTCCCCTGTCGTGTCCAGGCACCTGCGAGCAGGCTGGTGTGTCCCCGGCTAAATCCACAGGTGCTCCATTCTGTCCCAGACAGCCCACAGTCAAAAACTTTGTTCTCTCCTGGAAAAGCCTCACTGGGAAGCATTTCTGACCTTTAGACCTGCCTCGGCCCATAGCTGGCCACGAGCCCATAACGATCACTTCCTGGCTGGGTGTTTACCTTCCTGGGCCCCATGGGCTGAGCCAGGGTGGCAGCCACACACCTGACACAAAAGTGGTGCAGGAGGGAAGGGCTATCTGAGGGGAAGGCTGGGCATAGCTGGAATACCCGCCGCCCACCCAGTGCTAGGTAATGCTTATTGTCACACCAAGAGGGGCCCATGGCACACCTGGCCCACCAACTTCAAGCGTTGGCCAGGCCAGCTGCACAGCCCTCAAATCTGAGATTTGGGAAAGGCTTTGGGGTCCTCCAGGGTTCTAGTCATTTCCTGCCATGGTCATCTGGCCTTAACTTGATCACTTCCAGGCATGGAACACTCACTGCTTTGTAAGACATCTTGCTCCATTATTATTATTATTCCTGCTAATAGCTTCCTTTTACTCAGTGCTTACTACATGACAGGCACTGGGCTAAGTACATTACATAATCTCTTTATGTAATCCTTGTGTTGTCACTATGACCAGAGAATTATGCCTATTTTAAAGATGCAGAAACAGAGGCTCAAGAAATTGATCATCTTGCTCAAAGCCCCACAGCTGGTAAGTTGGGGATCCGGGATTCAAACCCAAGCCAACTAGTATCAAAACCACTACCATCATTTGCCAAGTTTAATTGCTACAAAGTCCGTCTTTATATAAAACTCAAATCAGCATTTGTCTTAGCTATCTGTTCTGGTAACAAATTAACTCAAAGTGTGTGGCTTGAAACAACACTCATTTGTCATTTCAGTTTCTGTGGCTAGAAGTCTGGGCACTGCTTGGCTGGGTTCTCTGCTCAGGGTTTCTCACAGGTTGCCATCTAACTGTTGGAGGGGCTGAGATCTCATCTCATGGCTCCACTAGCGGGGATCCACTTCCAAGCTGCTGGTGTTGGCAGGATTCAGTTCCTTAAGGCTGTAGGATGAAGGTCTCAGTGCCTCTCAGCTGTCAGCTATGGCTGACATCCACCCATCCATCCACCCATCCATCTACCCAGAGAGGGCTATGGAGAGAGTCTGGGAAGAGGGAGGTCAGTCTTTTGTAATATACTCAAGAATGTGATATTCCATCACTTCTGGCATATTTTACTCGTTAGAAGGAAGTCACCAGGCACAGCCGGCACTCAAAGGTAGAGGATGACACAGGGCACAATACCAGGGGTGGGGATCCCTGAGGGTCATCTTTGAAAGTTCCCACAACCATCTGATTGCCACAAAATGTGGGTTTCGTTTTGTCCGTGAAAGCCAGACTGAAGTAGTCTCTCATCCATTCTCTCACCCATCCATCCACCCATCCACCCATCCATCCATTCATCCATCCATCTATCCATCCATCCCTCCATCCATCCATCCATCCACCATCTACCCATCCATCCATCCATCATCCACCCATCCATCCACCCATCCATCCATCCATCCATCCACCCATCCATCCATCCCTCCATCCATCCGTCCATCATCCACCCATCCATCCATCATCCGCCCATCCATCCACCCATCCATCTATCCACCCATCCCTCCATCCACCATTCATCGTCATCCATCCATCCACCCATCCTCCACCAACCATCTACTCATCCATTATCCTCCCACTCTATCCACTCACTCCATCTACCCATCCATCTACTCATTCACCCACACCCACCCATTCTTCATCCACCCATCCATCTATCAGCCATCCCATCCACCCATCTTCCACCATTCACCCATTCATTTCTCACCATCCACCCACACCATCCACTTACATCATCCACCCATCCATCCATCCACCATCACCCATCCATCTATCCACCCTATCCATCCATCCACCACTCTATCCATCCATCCATCCATCCATCCATCCATCATCCATCATCCCACCCATCCATCCACCCATACACCATCATCTATCCAACCATCCATCATCTCATCCATCACCCACCACCATCATCCATCCATCCATCCATCCATCCATCCATCACCCATCCACCCATCCCACCCCCCACCATCCATCCACCATCCATCAGCCCAACCGCTCTTCTCATTCATTCATCCACTGACTCATCACCCATCCATCTACCTCCATCTACTTCATCCACCATCCCACTATCCATTCATTCCATCCACACAACCATCTACTCATCCATTATCACCCATCATTCCACCATCCATCTACCCATCCATTGACTCATCCAGCAACATCCACTACCATTCATCCATCACCCCACCATCCATCTATCCACCATCATCACCCATCTCCTCCATCTTCCACCCATCCATCCCACCCATCACCATCATCTATCCACCATTCATCCATCACACCATCATCCATCCACCTCATCCTCACTGACCATCTATCCATCCATCCATCAACCACCCATCATCCACCCATCCCACCATCATTATTCACCATCATCATCCACCATCCATCCATACATCTACCATCTATCCACCCATCCATTCATCCACCATCATCCGTTCCCATCATCCAGTCCATCCACCCACCTCGATCATCCACCCAACCATCTGCTCATCCATTCATCCACCCACTCATCCACCCATCCATCTACCCATTCACCCATCCACCCATCCATCCACCCACCTATCCATCCATCCATCCACCTACCATCCATCCATCCATCCATCCATCCATCCATCCATCCACCCACCCATCCATCCATCCAACCATCTACTCATCCATTCATCCACCCACTTATCCACCCATCCATCTACCCATCCATCTACCCATCTATCTACTCATCCACCCACCCACCCATCCACCCATCCACCCATCCACCCATCTATTTACCCATCTATCCATCCAGATATCCACCCAGTCACCCACCCATTTATCCACCCTTTCCTTCATTAATTCAACAAACATTTGAGCAGGGCACCATAAGCCAGATCCCACATTAGGTTCAAGAGATATTAGAGTAAGTGCATTAACTCCCTCTTTCCCCTCTCTGTCCCTTGCCACCAAAGCCTCTCAGCAGAGCCTTCCTGCATGTCAAGGTTGGAGAGGTGTCCACCAAGTGCTCTGTCTTCTGGGAACATCGGCTGTTTCCTGCAACCCATTGTCAGATGCCACACTTATGAGACTTCTGCTCACTCTCTTCCATTGTTCCACTCATTAAAAAAAAAAACAGGCCGGGCGCGGTGGCTCAAGCCTGTAATCCCAGCACTTTGGGAGGCCGAGACGGGCGGATCACGAGGTCAGGAGATCGAGACCATCCTGGCTAACCCGGTGAAACCCCGTCTCTACTAAAAATACAAAAAACTCGCCGGGCGAGGTGGCGGGCGCCTGTAGTCCCAGCTACTCCGGAGGCTGAGGCAGGAGAATGGTGTGAACCCGGGAGGCGGAGCTTGCAGTGAGCTGAGATCTGGCCACTGCACTCCAGCCCGGGTGACAGAGCAAGACTCCGTCTCAAAAAAAAGAAAAAAAAAGAAAAGAAAAAAAAAAAAAAACATATTTTAAGCAATTCCTAATTGTAAGTGTTGGTAGCTGGTGTGTGTGTGTGTGTGTGTGTGTGTGTGTGTGTGTAGGATTAGATCTGAGTGGGGCCTTGGGAGTGGAGCAGGGACCTCCTGGGTGGGCAGGGTGAGCAAGAGGCACAGGTGGAGGCCTGAGCCTTGGACTCACCAACCTGTGGACCTGTCCCCCCACCCTAGCTCCCTAGGCCCAGGGCTGAGGGAATGAACTCATGAGAAGAGGGTGAAGGGGTCAGTAGAGTTGTCATATTCAGGTGCCCAGTGGGGTGATTTTGAAAATTAAAATTATAAGTCTTTCACAAAGGAGACCATTTCTTTCCTTTTGAGCACCTAGTACCAGTAGGTACTGTGCTGGGCCCTGGGGCTACAATTGGGTGGCTTTCTAAAGTGAATCTAATTTCCTTTTTTGTCCTTTGCTCCATCTCACTGCCTCAGAACAGGTCCCCATCAACTCCTACCCGACAATTGCAATGTCCTTTAAATGGGTCTCTTGGCTTCAGTCTCTCCCAATTGCTTCCAGCCCTCAGCACCCCATCCCACTCAGTATCCATGTGAATCTGCTGACACAGATCTGATCTTGTCACTTTCTTGCTCAAAAACATTTTATATAACCTATGTTGACAGTTATATGAGTGTTCTTCCAGAAATGTTCTATGTATACGTAATCTCTACCTCCCTGCCTCTCTCTCCCTCTCTCTCTCTCTCCCTTGCGTGTCTGTGCAAGTACACACACACACACAGACACACACACACAGACAGACACACACACACCTATTTCCTTTGTTTTACTTAGGCAAGATCTCAACATGTACGTTCTGTTCTGTATTACTGTTTTGGTGATTTTCCAATTTAGCACACTTTGAAGTTCTTCACTGTTTTTAATGGCTGTCGGCTGTTGTGCTATAGAAATATTCTGGGATGGTACTGAGAAATCCCTTTCAGGGCCTGCAGTGTCCTTGATCTGAAGCTTTTGTGATGCTTTTCGGGGTGATAATTTTGATAGATCGTTAATGAGCTTAATAGTCATAATCCAATTGTTTCAAATGGATTTTCATAATTTTGCATTGGTAGGAATTGAATAATTAATATAATGAGTTTGATTCATTATAAGACTTTTTTTAAAGATGATAAAATATCTTCTCATGTTAAGTTTGCTTTAAGGGGTGGGAAGAGGAGAAGAATCTAAATGTTTTAATTGTTACTGTTTTGGTTATTTTAAAAAGTAGAAATTAACTATATAAAGATGATGGACCAGGCTGAGTTAAGAAAAAGAACTGCACAGAAGCAGGAATACTTATCAAAACAGCTACTGAGCACTTGTGAACCAGGCACTGTTCTAAGTGTTTTACAAGGATTAACATGTTTAACTATCCCTACAGTCTTAGTATGAGGAAGCCAGATCTAAAGTGGTTAAATAGCTTTCCCAAGATCCCATAAATTTTCTGGAACATACAGAAATGCTGGATATATATTTTTTGTAATATAAATACACAATTCAATTGAAAACAAGAAAGGTACATGTTCAGGTGCCACAAATGAAGAGATAATTCTATATTTACCTTGGCGAGCTGAGTACTTTAGGGAATGTAGCATACATTCCTTATGGTGTTTGTTGTAAATTAATGGTTATGGGGAAGCAAGAATCAAAGCCTCTGAACTTGAACACAGCAGGAAGCTTGAAGAGGCTGATTATAGATCAGAAGTAAAAAAAAAGTCCCAGGCCACAGATAGAAATAGAATTACCCACAAGAAAGTGGAGAGCAAGCTGGATTCACACATGGGATCTAACTTTTAGCCACTCATGATGTACAAAAATTCCAAGATGGAAACAGAGAAAAAAATTTGAGAATTTATGACCCCTTAAGCCTTATACAGAGGCAACTGGGGGAGGTCTCCGCAATCTGGGGCACTGGCAGGAACAATTCCACCATCACACTGAAAGGATAATTCCCATATAAGATGAGCTCATAGGCAGAAATTATAAAACATATTGGTCTTAAGGAAGACCAATATGAAGAATATACATTATTAAACATGATAATAACAAGTTATAAAACTTTTGAGAAAGTCCAACAAAATCCCACAAAAATGGGAGAGTTGACACATGAGAAAATAGAAACAATAGAATAATATAAAAAAAGACTTTAAAAACTAAGTATGTGTTTCATGTCAGAAGTGGGTGTGTGACATAATTACCTTCTTGGGATTTCAAAGTGCAACAATTAAGTCTCTCCTGACCTCAGTCAGATGATAACAAGTCTTAGCAAACTTGACATTCATAGGTACTTAACCCTGGATGGAGGAAAAGGTTGGAAATGTTTGTGTGTGAAGAAGGTAAGTGTATTTGTTTGCTAGGGCTGCTATAACAAAAATTACCACAGACTGAGAGGCTTAAGCAACACAAACTTCTCACAGTTCTGGAGGCTGGAAGTTCAAGACCAAGGTGTCAGCAGGTTTGTTTTTTAGAGACCTCTCTCCTTGGCCTTCACAAGGTGGCCTTCTCTCTGTGTCTTGTCTTTCCTCTGTGCACACATGTTTGTGTCCTAATTTTCTCTTCTTATAAGGACACCAATCTTATTGGATTAGGCCCCACCCATATGATCACATTTTACTTTAATTACTCCTTTAAAGGCCTCATTGGCCAGGCGCAGTGCCTCACGCCTGTAATCTCAGCACTTTGGGAGGCCAAGGCAGGTGGATCACCTGAAGTCAGGAGTTTGAGACCAGCCTGACCAACATGATGAAACCCTGTCTCTACTAAAAATACAAAATTAGCTGGATGTGGTGGCACACATCTGTAATCCCAGCTACTCAGGAGGCTGAAGCTGGGGAATTGCTTGAACCCGGGAGGTGGAGGTTGCAGTGAGCCAAGATTGCATCATTGCACTCCAGCCTACCCAACAGAGCGAGACTCCATCTCTAAATAAATAAATAAATAAATAAATAAATAAAGGCCCTATCTTCAAATACAGTCACATTCTGAAGTACTGGGGGTGAAGATTTCAAAGTATGAATTTTGAGATTACACAGTTTAGCCCATAACAGCTCAAATGCCTTTGTTTCTGCTTTTAAATCCCAATCAACAAATCACTAATTGTGTGACGTTGGAATAGTTACATAATTACGTTTTGCTTCATTTTCTGCTTTGCAAAATTGGGGTGATAAACAGCACCTGTTTCATAAAGCTGCTGTTAGAATTAAATAAATTAATATATGTAAAACTCTTAGAAATAAATCCACTTAAAGTGCTTAACGAGATAAAGGAATACAATCTATCAAATAAGAAAAGAAAATTATTATTTTTTAAAGTAGAAGTTGTAGAAATAAAAAATATTGATTTAGGCTGGGTACAGTGGCTTGTGCCTGTAATCCTAGCACTTTTGGAGACCAAGGCAGATGGATCACTTGAAGTCAGGAGTTCAAAACCAGCCTGGCCAACATGGTGAAACCCTATCTCTACTAAAAATATAAAAAAATTACCTGGGTATGGTGGCGGGTGCCTGTAATCCCAGCTACTTGGGAGGCTGAGGCAGGAGAATCCTTTGAACCCAGGAGGTGGAGGTTGCAGTGAGCCAAGATTGTGCCACTGCACTCCAGCCTGGGTGACAGAGTGAGACTCCGTTTCAAATATATATATATATATAAAATCTTAAATAGAGATGACTTTAGATTTAGTGATTTGGAAGAGATATCTGAGAAAATCACCCAGAATGAAGCACCAGCAGGTAAATAGATGGAAAATATGAAAGAAGCAAAAACAAAATCGACAGAATAAATTTTTAAAAACTAAAGTAGGAGAGGTTACATTCAAAGAAATAACGACTGAGGATTTTTCAAGGTTTGGAGAAAGACCTGAGTTCTGGGTTGAAAAACCACACTGAGTCCTAGGCTGGGTGAATGAAAGTGAATTCACACCTGAACAGCCCATAATGGAACTGCAGAACATCAAGGAGAAATAAAAAATCATAAAAGCCATCAAAAAGAAAACAGATTAAAGTAATGAGGATCCTGGCAAGCCAGGCACTGTCCCCTGACCACAGGGATTTTTCTCCACACCTCTCCCCTCCCTTCCTCAGAATCCAATGGAGCACCCATTGCGTGCAGGGCCCTGTGCTCTCCACTGAAATGTTCTCCTCTGCTTCTTACATTTCACTTTTCTTCCTAGTCTAGCCCAAGTCTTACCTCTTCCTCCAGGAAGTCTTACTGACTGCAGCTGTTCTCACCACTTCCTACTGTCACTGTTACACTCCACCCCACACCTGCCCTCACTGGCCTCTGCTTCTTGCGTGTTGGTCTTCCCCGCTGCGTAAATAGTAGCACTTGGAGCTCTGGGACTTGGCCCAGGATCTTACTCTCCTGCTCCTCCCTGGTCAGCATGGTGCTGGCTACACAGGGTGTGTTCAGTGAATACGTTTGAACACTCAATCAGTTGATCCTTGGGAGTCAAATATACATTAAATTTGCATGCCTAATCAAGCTTCTTTGTACAAGCTCTTCAGGTCCTTTTGAAATCATGTGTTTTCACTAAGTGACTGGGCCAGGTTAGAGTTAATGAGCCCCCTTAAACCACATTTTAAAGGCTTTCATTATATTACTCACCAGTATTTTTAAAATAATGACTTTTATTTAGTTATTTATTTCTTATTTTTGATTTGTGAGACAGGGTCTCACCCTGTTGCCCAGGCTGAGTGCAGTGGCACAATCTCTGCTCACTGCAACCTCTGCCTCCCGGGTTCAAGCAATTATCATGCCTCAGCCTCCTGAGTAGCTGGGACTGCGGGTGTGTGCTGCCACACCTGGCTAATATTTGTGTTTTTAGTAGAGATGGGGTTTCACCGTGTTGGCCAGGTTGGTCTCAAACTCCTGATCTCAAGTGATTCAGCTGCCTCAGCCTCCCAAATTTTGGGATTACAGGTGTGAGCCACCATGCCCGCCTAGTCCCTTACACTTCACCCATATTTAGAAATACCTCTTCTATGGCTGTATCTAAAGGCATCAACGTTAAGGTGATTCCCTGACCTCCCGTGGGGTGTGAGTCTGGCTGGGCAGTCTGGGTTTGCTGAGGACCGCCAATATGGGCTGGCCTTTGGGAGGGACTTTTGAAAATTCCAAAGTCAAAATCTGTCTCAGAACTGGGGAGACGGTAGACCAGAACAGGAGCAAGAGGACCCAGAAAAGGCCATCCAGGAGGTCCCTCTGACCTGGGGGCAGTCAGGGAGAGCTGATCTTCTGGAAAAGAGGGGCACACTTGGCTCTGAGCCATGGGAACCACTGGGAGCCGAGCAGCCAGCCACAGATCCCGTGAAAGGACTTCATCCAGTGGAGGGGAGGGGAACAAAGGACAGGGTCTCCCCCATCCCTGGCTCAAGACTAAGACAAAAAGCCTACCCTGGGCTAAATGTGACTGCTTCTGCAGCTTCTGCAGCCTCACTCACACTGTCTGGTGGTGACCTGCAGTGAGGTGGTTTATATCTTCTGGCTGCATGCCAGCAAATGACTGGTCCTTCTGGGGATAAGCTCATGGCCCAGGGAGCCTTGGGCATGGTTGTGGTGCCTAGAGAAGAAAAGGATTCGCTGCCAGGTGCTAAATCTGATGGGTCCCTACCATGGGCCAGACGCTGGGTAGAGAGATTCACATCTGCCTTGCCTGGAAAGGTAACACTCATCCTTTCACTAACGAGTGTTTATCAGACCACAGTGGTGTATCAGAAACTGTTCTAGATACTGGGTTGCAGCGGCAAACAAAGCATTCAGAATCTCTGCTGTCATGCTGCTTGGGGTTTATTATGATTTTTTCTTCTTTTTTTGAGATGGAGTCTCACTCTGTCGCCCAGGCTGGAGTGCAGTGGCGAGATCTCGGCTCGCTGCAACCTCTGTCTCCAGGGCTCAGGCGGTTCTCCTGCCTCGGCCTCCCGAGTGGGCTACAGGTGCCCGCCACCACATTGGGCTAATTTTTCATATATTTAGTAGAGACGGGGTTTCACCATATTGGCCAGGCTGGTCTCGAACTCCTGACCTCATGATCCACCTGCCTCGGCCTTCCAAAGTGCTGGGATTACAGGCGTGAGCCACTGTGCCCTATTATGATATTTTTACCTTTATTTTTCAGAGGAAGAAACTGAGATCCCAAAAGGCCAAAAAAGTGGCCCCACTCACCCATGTGGTCTGTGGCTGAACCAGAAGAGCAGCCAAGTCCTGCCTGGCTCCTCACCCCTGAGCTTTCCAGACTCTCCGGGGCCCTGGGAAGCCCATCCTGCTGAGCACACATTCTGTTCAGTGCATCCACTTGAAGAACGACCTTGACTGAAACGGCTCATGGCTCATCCTCTGACTCAGGCCTGCCTGACCGCGTGGACAGCAGCTGGACAGACTTCCTCCTGACTAACGAGCCCTCGCATCCTAATTGGGCCAGGGCTGGGCCTACATGCTGCCGTCGTTTCTGGAACGTGCTTGGCCAGATGAGTGGGAGGCAGATGCTGGGGACTCCCTTAGGTGTATATAGGGCATGGACCTGATAGAGGAGGCCCTGAGACTCGAGGAGAATCCAGCGGAATGCAGGAGCCACAGCACTTCTAGAAGCTGGGCTCCCACCACTTCTGGGCGCACACCCTGACTTCACAACCAGGCCCTGATCTCGATCTGGCTTGAGACACTTGTGGAGGTACGGCCTATCTCTAAATCGACTCACACGTTCCTTTGTTGACATAAACAAGAGTTGTTGTTCCTGCTGGATAATTCTGAAGCGGGGTGCGATGCTTGGAAATGCCTTGACAAGGGCCATTTTAAAGAGCATGACAGTCATGGCCCCTCCACGCCCACTGGGATTGCACCCCACTTGGTTCTTGGGATGCCCAGCGGTCATGTTGGATGGGACCGTGTGCAGAAGGCTCAGTTCAGCCAGCTCAGGAACACTTCCTGATTCTGCCCTAAACTGACTGCTGGTTTGAACTCCAAAGAGGAGGCCCCACAGTCCTGGACCAGAGTGGGGTCAACACCGCAGCTCTCAATTTGGCTTGGGAATTCCAGCAAAGCATGGGGCCAAGAGGACTTGTGGAACCCACTGGAAATGGGTTTTTCTTGGGGAAAGAGGATAACCATGCATGGGGCTTGCTACCTCCAGGGTTGCTCTGCCAGTGCAGTTAGCTGACCGGAGGCAGAGCTGCCTGCTGTTGGGAGACATGGCATTATTCTGATGTGGGAGCCAGCAGGTCAAGTCCCACCCCAAACTCAGCCAAGAACAAAGACTTTTCCTCTGGGAAAAGCCACCCAGGGCACCACTTCCCCACTCCCCACAACTGTTGACTCCCTTTGGTTGTGGAATCCCGGAGGCAGGGACTAGGGCTTCTCTGTTTATCTGTTTCCTGCGCTGGAAGGTGCTCCATACAGATCTGTGAAATGCCAAGCATCTCCCCAAAGCGGGCAAGATGAATGCCAGCAGGGAGGCCCCAGGCTTTGCAAGGTGCCCACGAGGTTGTGCTCCCAACAAGAGATGGAGAGGAGGCGGGCAGGGGTCGCCCAATGTTGTCTTTTGTCAGGGACTTCACAGAACGTTCAGACATCAGAATCGCAGCTGTGGGGCTCGTGGCAGGAAACCCCAGTGGCTGGGTTCTAGAATCTGGCAGATCCAGGCTCAGATCCACTCATCTCCACCACCAACTGGCTGTGTGCTCCTGGGGAAGCCTCTCTGACCCACTTCTCTGTTTCCCCGCATCTGTGATGGGATGTGAAGGCCAGCCTGAGGGGCTGCGTGGGAGAAGTGAGATTTCACGTGTGAGACGCTTGGCTCTGGGTTTGGTACTGGCAAGGCCAGAGCAGCACCAGCTACTGGTAGCCTTAGTGGGACCCTATGAAATTGTTCCTGTTTGGCTATTTTAATCTACAGAATGGCAATTTCTCAGAGTTCAACCTGATAGTGTCACCTCTGACATTGTCTGGCTACTTGAGTGTGAGGCTGGGTTTTGCTGAGACCCTTGTCCACCCCACCCAGGGGGATTCAGGTTCCAGCTCCTTCCCCACCCACACCCTCTTGATCCTCATCTAGGCTCAGCCCCTAGCAGTGGAAGGGTCCTGGGTGGGCACCTCACACAGCTCCCTTCCCACCAGATGGAGCAGCTGAACCCAGGAAGGTAGATTCTTGCCAAAGATGCACAAACTATTAGGCGTGGACCTAGGACCAGAATCCAAATTTTTGGACTCCTAATTCAGTTCTCTTCCCACCACATCAGCCTAGAGCAGCTGCCAATGTTTGGAGCCAGGGCGCTGGGTCAAGGTGAACCAGCTGTTTATAAGACATGCTAAAGCCTGGCATGGAATTTAATGAGGTGCAGGACAATAGCATTTTCAGGACTTCTCTCGGAGGGAGTACTGCGTGGGCTCAGAAGCGTCTTTAGTCCCAGCTCTGCCACTTGAGGGTTAGGCAAGCTCGGTTTCCTCATCTGCACAGTGGAATAATTACAGCAGCTACTCGATAGGGTGTTGCAAGGGTTAGATGTATCAATATTTGTAAATTGTATTGTCAATAATAAAATGTGTAAATACAATTTACAAACATTTTAAGAAATATTGGAGAGCACCAACAGAGTGTCCAGCACTTTGTAAGGCCACGTAAGTGTTTGGTATTATTATTATTTGAGGCAGAATCTCACTCTGTCACCCAGGCTGGAGTGCAATGGCGTGATCTTGGCTCACTGCAACCTCCGTCTCCTGGGTTCAAGTGATTCTCCTGCCTCAGCCTCCCGAGCAGCTGGAATTACAGGTGCCTGTCACCATGCCCAGCTAATTTTCGCATTTTTAATACAGACGAGGTTTCACCATGTTGGCCAGGCTGGTCTCAAACTTCTGACCTCAGGTGATCTGCCAGCCTCGGCCTCCCAAAGTGCTGGGATTATAGGTGTGAGCCACCATGCCCAGCCTGGTATATTCTTATGAAGACACTTGGGGATTGATGTGGGTGGGTGTGAGTTGGAGCCGGGGCTGAGGCATTGCTGAGGATGAGAGATAAGAGCCCTTAAGCTGACCCTGGGGTCCTGTTTTTCTTCCGCGACCTCCAGTGCCTGACTTTGTCTCGAAATACACACAAGACGAACACTTGAAAGACCAGCAGATTGCATAGGGGTTGGGGTGAGGAGGAGTCCACAGCTTCCTGCCTCCACATTGTCTTCTCTTCCATAAGGAGCATCACTCCACACCTCCCAGGTCTTACAGAGTCCAGGGTTAGTGATGGCAAATGAGGCGATCCCTGTAAAGTGCTTGTACAGGTTCTGGTCCTAGCAGGCCGTATCTAGGTGTTTGGCAACAATCCTTCCATCCCCTGAAGAATGCAAACTCCACGAGAGCAAGGATCTTGGTCTGGTTTATTGATGATGTAACCCAAGTTCCTAGATGAATGCCGGGAACATGGTAAGAACACAGTAAATACTTGCTGCAAGAAATAATAACTTTGTCCCCACCCTCCAAGAGATTAGAATCTAGGCCAGGCATGGTGGCTCATGCCTGTAATCCTAGCACTTTGGGAGGCCGAGGTGGCAGATCACCTGAGATCAGGAGTTCGAGACCAGCTCCACCAACATGGTGAAACTTTATCTCTACTAAAAATACAAAATTAGTCAGGCATGGTGGCAGGTAACCATAATCCCAGCTACTTGGGAGGCTGAGGCAGGAGAACGGCTTAGACCCTAGAGGCAGATGTTGCAGTGAGCCAAGACCGTGCCACTGCACTCTAGCCTGGGCAGCAAAAGAAAAACTCAGTCTCAAAAAAGAGAAAAAAGGAGATTAGAATCTAAAGGAGGAATCTGGAACACAGTCACGGACACTATGGAAATGAGTTCTGAATACTTTAACCTCATGTGTTCCCAAAGCCTCCCCCGGTTTGCTTTCCTGATCATGTTGATTCCTCTGCTCTCTAAGGGCCAGGCCCCTCCCAGTCGCCACTGTCTCTGCTTCATCCAGGCTTTTGTTTGATGTCACCTGGAAAACTGCAACACACTCACCTTCCGTGCTATTCCCCCTGAAACCAAAAGGGGCACTTACTAAAAATAAATCAGGTTGGGTCACTCCCTTGTCTAAAAATGTTTGAAATCTTCCCATTGCCTCCAGGCTAAAATCCAACTCCTATGACCAAGAAGCACATGCAAAGATGCTTAGCCTCCTTAGTCATCAGGGAAATGCAAATCAAAAGCCACAGTGAGATGCCGCTTCACACCCACGAGGAAGGCTGGAATCAAAAGAACTGAAAAGACATAATAACAAGTGTTGATGAGGATGTGGAGTGATTAGAACCGCCCCACATTGTCTGTGAAAATGTGGAGTGGTGTAGCTGCCGTGGAAGATAACTGGGCAGATCCTCAAAAAGTTAAATACAAAAGGACTGTACGGCCCAGCAATTCCTCTCCTAGGCAGATACCCCAGAACACTGGAGGTATATGTCTGCACAAAAACTTCTACACTAGTGTTCATAATAGCATTAGTCAAAATAGCCTGAAACACCAGAAACAACCCAAATGCCCATCCATGGATGAATTCATAAATAAAATGTGATTTATTAGCTGGGCATGGAGGCATGCGCCTGTAATCCCAGCTACTCAGGAGGCTGAGGCAGGAGAATTGTTCCACCCTGGGAGGTGGAGGTTGCAGTGAGCCAAGATCGCACCATTTCACTCCAGCCCGGGAGACAGAGCAAGACTCTGTCTCAGGAAAAAAAAAAAAAAAAAAAAAAAAAAAAAAAAAAAAAAAGCGACTTCGTCTATTTGTGCTGCTATAACAAAATACCACAGACTAAGTAATTTATAAATAATAGAAATTTATTTCCCTGGAGACTGGAAAGTCCAAGATCAAGACACCAGCAGATTCAACATCTGGTGAAGGCTCGGTCTCTGCTTCGGTGCTGTTATATATAAAATTTTGGGCCACAAAAGGAATAGCACTTGATTATAAAATTTTCTGTTTAATTCTCAGCGAGGCAAGTTACTCCTATAGAAGGGTGCGCCCTTACAGATGGAGCAATGGTGAGCACACACTTGGACAAGGGAGGGGAAGGGATTCTTATCCCTGAGTCACGTGGCCCCTGCTGCTGTGTCGTTCCCCTATTGGCTAGGGTTAGATCGCACGGGCTAAACTAATTCCGATTGACCAATTTAAAGGGAATGATGGGATCAGTGCTTTGGCAGGAATTAGAGCAGAACAGGCAGCAGGTAATTGGAATGAGTCAGGGTAGAGCAGGTAATTGAAAAAGGTTTCTTTACGAGGAAGTTAAGTTTAAAAGTAGAAGGCAACGAATTGAACATACTGACGTATTAATTCTTTGAAAAGAAATTTAGAACTCATATCTAACAGTGCCTTGTTTCTGCATCCCCTGGAGGGGATGAACACGGTGTCCTCACATGGTGGAGCGGGACAAACCACTCCCCCAAGCTCTTTCATGAAGATTCTAGTCTCTTCCATCTTCACAGCCTGGTCCTACCTCTTAATACTATTGCATTGGGGATTAAGTTTTGACATGAATTTTGAAGCGGATACAAGCATTCAAACCATAGCTGTGGTGTAGCCATACAATAAAATATTATTGAGCCATGAAAAGGAATGAGGTGCTGACACACGCTACAACCCGGTTGAACCTTGGAAACATGGTGCTCGGTGGAAGACGCCAGTCGCACAGGCCGCATAGTGTATGATTGCATTTACATGAAATGTCCAGAATAGGCAAATCCAGAGAGACAGAACATAGATGAGTGGTTGCCAGGGGCTGAGGGGACTGGGTAATGGAGTGTAAACCAGAAATAACATGCTAAGCCCCCCAACCAACGGAATGGACCCTTCCTTACCCAAGGGCATTCCCAACTTAACCTGAAAAACTAGTTCAGACCATGACGGGAAGTGGGGGTCAGAGGTCAAACATGTCTCCTACCTTCCTCCTTCTGGAATTCAGATATAGCTGACCAGCATTAACATTAAAACAAACCTCTTTTTTTTTTTTTTGAGGCGGAGTCTTGCTCTGTCACCCAGGCTGGAGTGCTCACTGCAACCTCTGCCTCCCAGGTTCAAGCAATTCTCCTGCCTCAGCCTCCCAAGTAGCTGGGATTACAGGTGCATGCCACCACGCCTGGCTAATTTTTACATTTTTAGTAGAGACAGGGATTCTTCATGTTGTCCAGGCTGGTCTCGAACTCCTGACCTCAGGTGATCCACCGCCTCAGCCTCCCAAAATGTTGGGATGACAGGTGTGAGCCACCACACCTGGCTAAAACAGATCTTAAGGCTGATGAAACAGACCTTTTGTAGCAATAAGACACCAAATTCCAACCTAACTCTAGTATAGCATCACAGGACAGATAGCAAGTCCTGAATGAAATTAAAGTATTTTAGCTCCCAAATGTATTTCTTTGACATATTTTGAAATGGCCCTGCAAAGATGTCTCTTGTGAGGAAAAATCTGCATTCTGTAGAGAATCCTTCCCTTTCCAGGCCTTTTCCTGATCCAGTAGAGAATTAACTAAGACTCTGGCACCTTTTTAGGTCCGTGGAGAGCTCTGAAGCCTGCCACTTGGAGGCCTCATCTGCGTGATAAAACCTTGGTCTCCACAACCGCTCATCTTAACCCAGACATTCCTTTCTACTGATTCCAGGTCTTTAGATAAACTCTTTTGACCAACTGCCAATCAGAAAATTTGTGGAATCTACCTATGATCTGGAAACTGCCTCCCCTACCGCCACCTCAAGTTGTCCCGCCTTTCCAGACGGAACCAATGTACATCTTACATGTGTTGTTTTATGTCTTAGGTCTCCCTAAAATGCATAAAACCAAGCTGTACTCTGACCACGATGGGCGCATAGGATCTCCTGGGGTTGTGTCACGAGCCATTGGTTACTCGTATTTGGCTATAAATCTCTTTTATAGCCAAATAGTATAAATAGTATAGTATAGTACAGTGTAGTATAGTATAGTACAGTACAGTGTAGTATAGTATACTATAAATCTCTTCAAATATTTTCAGAGTTTGACAGTTTTCATTGACAGGAGAGTAACTGCTCACAGGTATGCGATTTCTTCTCGGGTGGTGAAAATACTCTGGAATTGGATAGTGGTGATGGCTGTATAACTTTATGAAAATACTAAAAAACCACCAAATCATACACTTCTCAAACTCCTGACCTCAGGTGATCCACCCGCTTTGGCCTCCCAAAGTGCTGGGATTGCAGGTGTGAGCCACTGCACCCAGCCTGAATCATACACTTCTGAAAGGTAAATTTTATAGCATGTGAATTATATCTCTATTTTATTTTATTTTTTGTTTTGAGACAGGGTCTCACTCTGTTGCCCAGGCTGGAGCGCAGTTGCGCTATCTCAGCTGACTGCAACCTCCACCTCCCGGGCTCAAGCAATCCTTCCACCTCAGCCTCCCGAGTAGCTGGAACTACAGACATGTGTCACCATGACTGGCTAATGTTTGTATGTTTTGTAGAGATGGGGTTTTGTCATGTTGCCCAGGCTGGTCTGGAACTTCTGGACTCAAGCAATCCACCAGCCTCTGCCTCCCAAAGTGCTGGGATTACAGGTGTGAGCCACTGTGCCTGGCCACATATCTCAATTTTAAACATTGACAGTGGGTCTGTTCTTGAGGGTGGGCCAGCCAGTGGCTTCGCTCCCTAATTCTAGCCCGAAGCCCCTGTTCTCTCCCTTGCCCCATCTTCTCTCTAAGGCTTGAGCCACCAATTCTGGTCACACTCACCTCATGGAGCCCACTAGCCCCTTTCGTAGGCCTTAGGCTGGACCTCCACTCAACCCCAAAGGCCCTGTGTGTGTCTTGCCTTCTGATTCCTCCTGAAGACATCTCTGTCATGTTTTCCCCTCTAGAATGTCTTTATAGATTTCCTCAGCTGGCCGGGCGTGGTGGCTCACGCCTGTAATCCCAGCACTTTCGGAGGCTTGAGGCGGGCGGATCACCCGAGGTCAGGAGTTTGAGACCAGCTTGACTAACATGGAGAAACCCCGTCTCCACTGAAAGTACAAAATTAGCTGGGCGTGGTGGTGCATGTATGTAATCGGGAGGCTGAGGCAGAAGCACTTGAACCCAGGAGGCGGAGACGTCGGTGAGCCGAGATCGCACCATTACACTCCAGCCTGGGCAACAAGAGTGAAACTCCGTCTCAAAAAAAAAAAAAGATTTCCTCAGCTAACCTTCTTCCTTCCTTTCCTCCCACGTTGTATAGAGAAGGCCAGCCATTGTAATCCATACAGAAATTTTGGCTCTGAGGACATTTAAATACAAACATTTTAAACTGAATTATACCAACTCTGCTGAATTTCCATCAAGGACACACTTTCCAGAGCCGACTCTATGGAGCTTAAATAAATCCTTGATCAATTTTCAAGAGAACACTGTGAAACTGCATAGTTCTTCTCCATTTTCATTTTTACCTGTTATCATATTTGGTTCTTTCCTGCTGACATTTTCTAACAACGTTTCAGCATAGGCCTCCCGATGTCTATCAAGGCGTGTTTTCTTGGATTATAATTTGCAGGTCTAGATTTTATCACCAAGCCATGAATCTCCCACCCAAGTTTAGGGAATAGCATGTTTTTCCCTTGTGTGACTTTTGCCCTTGTAAGTTTTATTTTCTCGTACCGTCCTAATGTTAACGTTCACTGTGGTTGAATGAAAGACTGATAGATTACATTTATTTCTCAAAGAAGCTAAGTTTTAAATAGATAACGCATGCATGTGGTAGAAAAATGAGAGCAGGACGAAAGGGTGCACAAAGGCAAACCTTGCCCCTCTTGCTGGTCCCTTGCCCACCTGCCCTCTGCAAAGGCTGTGTCTCAGACGGGGTGCCCAGGATGCCGCCTTGACATGGAGACCCACGGCAGGCAGGAGCCTCCGAGGAAAGGGAGGAGCAGCAGAGAAAGAGGTGGCTGCAATGCAGTCTCCGGGAAGGCCCAGCCGCCCCGAGGGAGCTCCAGAGCCGCGCTGTTCCTGGTCGGGAGGTCAGGAAGAGGCTCTTTAGGCTCTGGGGATACCAGTCATCGCTCAGTCCTTCTTGGGTATGATCTGGGGCAGAGTCTTCATCTGGGAACCACTGGCCCCTCCTCCCCAGGCCAGGGCCCTGCAGCCAACACTCCCCAGAGCTGGGGGATGCATCCTCCCAAAGGGACCTAGGCAGCTCAGCCCGAAAACCACTGTCACCCACTGGCCCCAAGTTACCTCTGTCCCCTCCTTACCCTTGTTAGCCGAAGACTTATTTTTAATTGTTATTTTCTTAGACCTCTGGAGCACCCCGCGCCCCCAGCCTGGGTTAGCTGTCAGGAGCCGCTGTCTCTTCCTTTCCCACTGCGGCTCCACCCCTGGCTGCCTCAGGGGAGCCCACGCAGCGGGGCAGCCGGGCCTCAGCCTCAGGCAGCCTGGGGAGCAGAACCTTAGAAGCCACGCTTTTTCTTTTTCCTTTTTTTTTGAAACAACTTTCTGGGGCTCTGGAGTTATAAAAAGCTCCCATGTGTCACTTTCCAGCATTTGGGCAGCTGCCGAACGCCACCCGGACTGCACTGCTGCCCTCCCAAGGTGTGCCCCTGGACTGATGGGCTGGGCTTGGCAAAAGCAGCTGGAGGTTATCGAAAATCTGTTGTAAGGAGCATTGTTAACTTATAATAAAAATCGAATCCAAAACATGCTTTTGCAATACCCCCTCCCAATATCCACCAGAGGCAAAGGCAGAATTAAGAAGCAGGGTCTTGAGATGTAGGA
The DNA here is from genome assembly GCF_001698545.2 of Rhinopithecus bieti. Taxonomy (NCBI): domain Eukaryota; kingdom Metazoa; phylum Chordata; class Mammalia; order Primates; family Cercopithecidae; genus Rhinopithecus; species Rhinopithecus bieti. The sequence continues at coordinate 300,420 of NW_016819943.1, forward strand.
AAGGAGAATGGACCCCATGCGGGAGGAGGACAGGCCACCCCGACTTTGGTCCACTTGGCCAGAGGGTGAGCACCACCTGTCTTGGGGAATGACTCTGGGCCCATCTCAGGTGTGGCTGCAGGTGACACATCTTCTCTTCCTGTCCACCCCCAGCCCCATGGCATCCCTCCCTGTCCTGCAGAAGGAGAGCGTGTTCCAGTCGGGAGCCCATGCCTACAGAATCCCTGCCCTGCTCTACCTGCCTGGGCAGCAGACCCTGCTGGCCTTCGCAGAACAGCGGGCAAGCAAGAAGGATGAGCACGCAGAGCTGATTGTCCTGCGCAGAGGAGGCTACGATGCGTCCACCCACCGGGTTCAGGTGAGGCAGGAGGTGTCTGCACTGGCTCCTCAGGGCTCCGCCACACCCTTCGCTGCTGTGATCAGGGGCCAGGCGTGGATCTCAGGGAATACAGGGACAACTTTATCCCTCAATGGCTGAGGTCTGGAGGAGAGATAGAGCAGAGAAAGTGCCCCCAGTGGTCACCTGGACCTCTGGGCTCACCATGAATTAGTCCAGTTGGCCTCTATCTGTTTTCCTGAATGATTAAATGAGTTGCCCAGCATCCTTGATAACCTGAGGGAGGAATAGTTCAGTGTTGCATAATGGGTGGTTGTGTCCTTTGAATAAAATTAAGTTGGGGACCTGGGGTGGGGTGATGGCTTGTGTCCTGAAGTTCCATCTTATAGATTAAATAATTAATCCTGATAACAGCACCCAAGGCTGGCTGATCATATTGGAAGAGTTTAATATTATTATCATTCCTTTGTGGTCATAACTACACAGCTGTTCAAAGCATGGGATTTGAAGCAGATGGACCTGGGTTCAAGTCCTGGTTCTGCCACTGACCAAAGGTGTGACCTAGGCAACTCTTCCACCCTGTCTCAGTCTCTTGTTCACTGTAATAATGGAGCTATTAACAACTGTCCCCCAGGGGTTTAGGCATTAGATGAGACCATGGATGTTAGACTTTTGGCGCTATGTCTGTGTTTAGAACTGCTCAATGGGGGTAGCTATTAATAAATGGGGACAGACAGCACATGTGACATAGATTTGGGGATTCTGGAGGCTCAGTGTGACTCCTCCTTGGCTGCATGAGTAGGATATGGAGTGTAGAAGGTGAGAGGTGACCGTCACATTCCGTCTTGTACTGGTCAGGCTACTGCACCTCCCGCCAGGGCTTTGCTATTCAAGGATGGCGAGCTGGACTGGGGTGGGAAGTGGAGGATGAAGCTGGGAATGGCTCATGCACGAGTCATCTTCGTATCTTGTGGTCTGGCAGGTGGGTGTTCTGTAAATGCATGTTGATGGCAATGGAAGGAACAGAATCACTCAGCCAAGCGTGGCTGCCTTGGAGTGGTGAGGTGGATCCCTGGGTCTCGCAGCTCTGGGGAAATGTTGCGAGGAGGATATGAGTGTTGGGTGAAGAGTTCTCCTCGATGACTTTTGACTCTAACCCGGGAGACACGCCTGTGCCTACCCCTCCCACGCATGCAGCTCCTGGCACCATCCCCAGCTGTTTCAAGGCTGCCTTCTTTCTCTCCCCTCACTCAGTGGCAAGCTCAGGAGGTGGTGGCCCAGGCCCAGCTGGGTGGACACCGGTCCATGAACCCATGCCCCTTGTATGATGTGCAGACGGGGACCCTCTTCCTCTTCTTCATTGCCATCCCTGGGCAAGTCACAGAGCAACAGCAGCTGCAGACCAGGGCCAATGTGACGCGGCTGTGCCAAGTAACCAGCACTGACCACGGGAGGACCTGGAGCTCCCCCAGAGACCTCACTGATGCGGCCATCGGCCCAGCCTACCGGGACTGGTCCACCTTTGCGGTGGGCCCAGGGCATTGTTTGCAGCTGCACGACAGGGCCCAGAGCCTGGTGGTGCCCGCCTATGCCTACCGGAACCTTCACCCCATCCAAAGGCCGAGCCCCTCCGCCTTCTGCTTCCTCAGCCACGACCATGGGCGCACGTGGGCGCGAGGGCACTTTGTGGCCCAGGACACCCTGGAGTGCCAGGTGGCCGAAGTTGAGGCTGGGGAGCAGAGGGTGGTGACCCTCAACGCGAGAAGCCACCTCCGAGCCAGGATCCAGGCCCAGAGCACCAGTGACGGGCTTGATTTCCAGGAGTCTCAGCTGGTGAAGAAGCTGGTGGAGCCGCTGCCCCAGGGCTGCCAAGGGAGTGTCATCAGCTTCCCCAGCCCCCACTCAGGGCCCGGCTCTCCAGCCCAGTGGCTGCTCTACACTCACCCCACACACTCCTGGCAGAGGGCTGACCTGGGCGCCTACCTCAACCCGCGACCTCCAGCCCCTGAGGCCTGGTCGGAGCCAGTACTGCTGGCTAAGGGCAGCTGTGCCTACTCAGACCTCCAGAGCATGGGCACCGGCCCCGATGGGTCCCCCTTGTTTGGGTGTCTGTATGAAGCCAATGATTACGAGGAGATTGTCTTTCTCATGTTCACCCTAAAGCAAGCCTTCCCGGCTGAGTACCTGCCTCAGTGAGCCCACCGTGCCCAGCACAAGGGCCTCGCTTTCACCTGCACGCCCGGCTCAGAGGCTCTGCTGTTGCCTCTCCTTCCCGTGGCCCCTGGATGTGGGGGCCACTCTGGGCTCCCTTTGGTGCCAGTGTGTGGAGAGACGTCCACCTCTTGCTCTTTTCCTCCTGCATGGTTCCAGTCTTCCCAAAAGGTTCTGTTTCAGCCCAGAAACCAAAAGTGCCCGGCTGCCTGTAGCCCCTCCATAGGGAAGGCGTGGAGGGTCCTGCAGCGCAGCTGTCACCTTGCCTGCCTGTCCCCCAACCCCAGCTTTGTGTAGGTCTTGACAAATTTCCTAGTTCAACCCCTTCCTTCTCGGGAACCACTCATTGTGTTCCTGGGGAAGAACTGAGACCACGATGTAAATGAGCAGAGATGTGTGAGTGTCCATGTGTATCTGCGTGTGCATGTGTGTTCGTGTGTGCCCATGCGTGCCTGTGTGTTTGCGTATCTGTTCATGTGTGTTCGTGTGTGTCCATATATGCCGGCAAGTGCATGTGTTCATGTGTGTTTGTGCGTGTCCATGTGTGTCTGTGTGTTCATGTGTGTCCATGTGTCTCCACGCATGTGTGTTCATGTATGTGTGTCTGTGTGTGCATGTGTTTGTGTCTGTGTGTGCATGTGTGACTGTGTGTGCATGTGTGCTTCGTGTTGTATTTTCCCGTGTGTGTCTTGCATGTGCATTTTTTTGTGGTGTGTCTGTAGTGTGTATGTGTTCCTGTGCAATGTCCATGTGCCTGTCTGCCCCATATGCATGTGTGTTTGTGTGTGTGCCCATGTTCATCTGTGTGTCCGTGTGTCTGTGTGTGTCTGTGCGTATGTTTGTTCATGTGTGTGTGCTTGTGTATGTATCCTTGCCAATGCTTTGGGGCAGACAGCATGGGGAATAGCTTTGCAGGGAGTAAGGCAGGATCTGGGAGAATTAAGCTAGCTTAAGTCATTGTATTGGTGTCTTAGGGCTGCCGGAACAAATTACCTTAATCTTGGTGGCTTAAAGCAACAGAAATTTGTTCTCTCACAGTTCTTTCTGGAGGCCGGAAGCCTGAAATCAGCATGTCTGAAAGGCTCGGTGCCCTCTGGAGATGCTGGTGAGGGGGGCCCTCCCTGCTTCTTCCAGCTTCTGCCGGCTCTGAGCACTGCCTGCCGGTCCTTGGCTTGTGGTCGCATCACTCCAATCCCTGCCTCAATCCTCACCTGGCCATCTCCTCCTACTCCTCCTCCTCCTGTGTCTTCTCTTCTATGTTTATAATGACACTTGTCACTGACTGGATTTAGGGCCCACTCACATAATTCAGGGTGATTTTTTCTTTTTTTTGAGACAGAGTCTTGCTCTGTTGCCCAGTCTAGAGTGCAGTGTCAGCATCTCAGCTCACTGCAACCTCTGCCTCTCGGGTTCAGGTGATTTTCCTGCTTCTGCCTCCCAAGTAGCTGGGATTACAGGCACGCACCACCATGCCTGGCTAATTTTTATGTTTTTAGTAGAGACAGGGCTTCACCATGTTGGCCAGGCTGGTGTCAAACTTCTGGCCTTAGGTGATCCACTGGCCTTGGCCTCCCAAAGTGCAGGGATTACAAGCGTGAGCCACTGTGCCCAGCCCAGGATGATCTTATTTCCCAAGATCCTGAACTTAATTACATTTGCAAAGATGCTTTTTCCAAATAAAGTCCCATTCACAGATTCTGGGAGGTGGATATATCCCCTTGCACTTCACAAAGGAGAATATCCTAAAGGCTACTAAATTGCTCAACATCATTAGTCGTCAGGGGAATGCAAAATAAAACCATGAGAGACTTATCTACTAGAATACCTACATTTAAAAGATTAACAACAGCAAGTATCAGCAAGGATGTGGAGCCACTGGAACTCTCGTACATTTCTGGCAGAAAGTAACTGACACAACCACTTTGGCAAGCGTATTTGGTGGAATCTACCAAAACAAAATGTGTAAATACTCCATGGCCCAGCAGTTCTACTCTGGAGCACATATCCAAGAGACATGAATGTTCATAGCTGCCCGAGACACATACAAGATTGTTTATAGCAGCTTCATTCACAAGAGTCCTAAACTGGAAACAACCCAAATGTCAATAGAAAGTAAGATAGATAAATAAATTAGGGGCCAGGTATGGTGGCTCACGCCTGTAATCTCACCAAGGCGGATGGATCACCTGAGGCCAGGAGTTCGAGACCAGCCTGGCCAACATGGTGAAACCCTGCCTCTACTAAAAATACAAAAAATTAGCCGGGCGTGGTGGCAGGCACCTGTAATGCTGGCCACTAGGGAAGCTGAGGCAGGAGAATTGCTTGAACCCTGGAGGTGGAGTTTGCAGTGAGCTGAGATTGCACCACTGCACTCCAGCCTGGGCAACAAGAATGAAATTCCATCTCAAAAAAAAAAAAAGGTAAATTTGGGTATATTCATTCAGTGGAATATTACAATACACAACAATGAAAGAGTGGACTACTGCTCTCCACACTAGCATGGCTGGTTTTCAGACGTCATGTCACGTGAAGGATGCCAGACTCGAATGAGTACACACCTTATTATTCTATTTACATGAAGTTCAAGGACTGTAGGGAAAAGAAAGAGAGATCAGCCTGTTACTGTGTCTATATAGAAAGAAGTAGACATAAGAGACTCCATTTTGTTCTGTATTTGAGATGCTGTTAATCTGTGACCCTACCCCAACCTTGTCTTTGCAAGAGACATGTGCTGTGGTGACTCAAGGTTTAATGGATTTTGGGCTGTGCAGGATGTGCTTTGTTAAGCAACTGCCTGAAGGCAGCTTGCTGGTTAAAAGTCATCACCATTCTCTTAATCTCAACTACCCAGGGACACGTACACTGCCAAAGGTCTCAGTGACCTCTGCCTAGGAAAGCTAGGTATTGTCCAAGGTTTCTCCCCATGTGATAGTCTGAAACAATGCTGCTCAAAGGTTTATGGAGATGTTTGCATATGCATCTCAAGGCACAGTATTTTCCTTTGAACTTATTCATGTCACAGAGATCTGTATCCACATGTCTTACTACTAATTTCCTCCCGACAATGATCCTATTGTCCAGCCACTCCCTTATCTTTTTGATGGTAAAGATAATTATCAATAAGTACTAAGAGAACTCAGAGACTGGTGTCGGCGTGGGTCCTCTGTAAGCTGAGCGCCGGTCCCCTGGGCCCACTTTTTCTTTCTCTATACTTTGTCTCTGTGTCTCATTTCTTTTCTCAAGTCTCTCGTTCCACCTAACGAGAAACGCCCACAAGTGTGGAGGGGCAGGTCACCCCTTCAAAGGACAGGAAAAACTAACCTATGATCTACCAGTCAGCATAGTGACTGCTCCTGGTGGAGGGGAGATGTTGACTAGGACACAGCAAGAGGGAGGCTGCTGGGTGCTAGAGACATTCTATTGCTTGATCTGGGGCTGGTTATGGGATGATTTCGTGTGTAAAAGTTTGATGTGCTGTACACATAAGATTTGTGTGCTGCCGGGCTCGGTGGCTCACACCTGTAATCCCAGCACTTCGGGAGGCCAAGACAGGTGGATCACAAGGTCAGGAGTTTGAGAACAGCCTGACCAACATGGTGAAACCTTGTCTCTACTAAAAATACAAAAATTGGCCAGGCCTAGTTTCAGGTGCCTGTAATCCCAGCTAGACAGGAGGCTGAAGCAGAAGAATTGCTAGAACCCAGCAGGCAGAGGTTGCAGTGAGCCAAGATTGTGCCATTGCACTCTAGCCCGGGCAACAGAGCGAGACTCCATC
>NW_016819943.1:307460-335593 GCF_001698545.2 Rhinopithecus bieti
TGCCAAAGGTCTCAGTGACCTCTGCCTAGGAAAGCTAGGTATTGTCCAAGGTTTCTCCCCATGTGATAGTCTGAAACAATGCTGCTCAAAGGTTTATGGAGATGTTTGCATATGCATCTCAAGGCACAGTATTTTCCTTTGAACTTATTCATGTCACAGAGATCTGTATCCACATGTCTTACTACTAATTTCCTCCCTACAATGATCCTATTGTCCAGCCACTCCCTTATCTTTTGATGGTAAAGATAATTATCAATAAGTACTAAGAGAACTCAGAGACCGGTGTCGGCGTGGGTCCTCTGTAAGCTGAGCGCCGGTCCCCTGGGCCCACTTTTCTTTCTCTATACTTTGTCTCTGTGTCTCATTTCTTTTCTCAAGTCTCTCGTTCCACCTAACGAGAAACGCCCACAAGTGTGGAGGGGCAGGTCACCCCTTCAAAGGACAGGAAAACTAACCTATGGTCTACCAGTCAGCATAGTGACTGCTCCTGGTGGAGGGGAGATGTTGACTAGGACACAGCAAGAGGGAGGCTGCTGGGTGCTAGAGACATTCTATTGCTTGATCTGGGGCTGGTTATGGGATGATTTCGTGTGTAAAAGTTTGATGTGCTGTACACATAAGATTTGTGTGCTGCCGGGCTCGGTGGCTCACACCTGTAATCCCAGCACTTCGGGAGGCCAAGACAGGTGGATCACAAGGTCAGGAGTTTGAGAACAGCCTGACCAACATGGTGAAACCTTGTCTCTACTAAAATACAAAATTGGCCAGGCCTAGTTTCAGGTGCCTGTAATCCCAGCTAGACAGGAGGCTGAAGCAGAAGAATTGCTAGAACCCAGCAGGCAGAGGTTGCAGTGAGCCAAGATTGTGCCATTGCACTCTAGCCCGGGCAACAGAGCGAGACTCCATCTAAAAAAAAAAAAAAAAAAAAGGCGTGTATGTGCCTTACTGCATATATGTTACACCTCAATAAAAAATAAAAATTGAACAAAAGAGCAGATTTGCTAGTTTACCTCCCAAAGCAATATTGTATATTGGGTTTTAAAACTGAAATGGGTTTCAACTGAATTTCAATACTGGGTTTAAAACTGATTTTTTTTTTTTTTAGATGGAGTCTGACTCTGACACGATCTCATCTCACTGTAACCTCCGTCTCCTGGAGGCAGTTCAAGCAATTCTGTTACCTCAGTCTCCCGAGTAGCTGGGACTACAGGTGTGCACCACCACACCCGGCTAATTTTTGTATTTTTAGTGGAGATGGGGTTTCACCATGTTGGCCAGGTTGGTCTCAAACTCCTGACCTCAGGTGACCCACCTGCCTCAACCTCCCAAAGTGCTGGGATTATGGGCATGAGCCACCACACCTGGCCTTATTTATTTATTTATTTTTGGAGCCCAGGTCTTGCCCTGTTGCCTAGGCTAGAGTGCAGTGGCACAATCATAGCTCACTGAAGCCTCCCCCTACTGGGCTCAAACAATCTCGCCTCAGCCTCCCAAGTAGCTGGGACTACAAGCACGTACCACCACTCCTCGCTAATTAAAAAAAAAAAAAATTGTAGAGATGGGGTCTTACTATGTTGCCCAGGCTAGCCTCAAACTCCTGAGCTCAAGTCATCCTTCTCCCTCAGCCTCCCAAAGTGCTGTAATTACAGGTACGAGGCACCATGCCCAGCTGAAACTGAATTTTTACATAAACGCTTTATTTCAGAATAATTTTAGATTTACATAGAAGTTGCGAAGATAGCACAGAACGTTCCTGTATACTCCACACCCAGTTTCCCCTGTTGTTGACATCTTACATAACTGTGGTACATTTGTCAAAACAAAAAGATTAACATTGGTACATGGTTATTTACTAAACTCTAGACTTTATTCTGATTTCACCAGTTTTTCCACTAATGTCCTTTTTTTCCCCCTGTTCTAGGATCCAGTCCAGGATACATTTAGTAAAACAGAATTTTTACTGTAATAAATTTGTATCCTTAGGGACACACACATAAACAGATGGATACACATAGTTCCACAAAGTCTTCCCTTCCCGGGACCTTCCCTTAAAAACCACCTCTAAACAAATAAATAAGCAACCACAAAGAATGCGTGCTTCAGGCTCAGACTGCCGATGTGTAAATGATGGAAGAAGTCGTTCAGTCTCTGGAGTCCAGGAAGGTGGCCTTCAAATCTGTTACACAGAGCTCCATGTCTAGGCTGTGGCACCTTGTCGGGGGCTACTTGGTCAACTTTGAGCCCAACGCCACTGCCTGGGACATCTGGGGGTTGGGTTGTAGGGATGTGTGTGCGTGTGTGTGTGCAAACACGTGCGTGTACACTGGATATCCATCATCCAGTCCAACTTTGGGGTTGGTGGACCAGCCTCATTCAATGTTCCACCTCGCAACCCCACAACCAGGGTGCAGACACAGCAGGGATTATTAGTGGAGCCCGGGCCTCATCCACACACTCCCCTCAACACAGACCAGGGAGAACTGGAGCTCCAGGTGTGGGGAGCCCGCATGACCCTGGATCTTGTAGATATCTGAGGCAGGGCTGCTACTGTCCACCTCACCTCTGAGCAGCGACCCTGGTGCAGCCATCCCCTTTCGACTCCATCTTTACTCTCCCCTTCTATGGCCCTATGGCCTTCCTGACTGGGTGAGTCACAGGTGCCTCTCCAGGTTTGTTTTGTGGTCCAGCTGGGACAGTGGGAGGGGCCTGGACTTCTGTTGCCTGAGAGACCAGCCCTGGGAAACCACTGGGGAAGGGATTTTGAGTCTGGGAAAGGGGCATGGCAGTTGGCACACCTGTCAATGGGGAAGAGAACCAAGGCCCTGACAAGGCCTGTGTGGCTGGCTGAATAATGGCCCCTCCGCCCACAAAGATGTTCACATCCTAATCCCTGGAAAAGCTTAGTGTTACTTCATAAAACAAAAGGAATTTTGCAGATGCGATTCACTTACTCTTGAGATGGTGAGAGTATTCTGGATTCTCCAGGTGGGACATAAATGTAATCAAAGGGTCTTTGTAAGAAGGAAGCAGAGAGGGATTTGATACAGAAGAAGGCCTTGTGACCACTGAAGTCATTCTTGGCTTCGGGCTTTGCAGATGGAAGGAGGGGCCACCAGCCGGGGAATGCAGCTTGAGAGCCAGAGAAGGCAAGGAAGTTTCCCTCAGTGCCTCTGCGGGGACACAGCCCTGCAGACACCTTGACTTTAGTCCAGTGAAACAGACTCAGGACTTCTGCCCTTCCGGACTGTAGAGAAAAAATGTATATAGTTTTAAGTCACCAAATTTGTGGCCATTTTTTATAGTGGCAGCAGAAAACGAATACAACCTGGCTATTCTTGCTGTTCTTGCATGCACACCTGAGAAGTGCGTGCTGAGGGGGTGAGTGAAGGAGGGAGTGCTTCTGTGGTCAGCTCTGGGACTGCCAATACACCCCAGGATTCCTGAGGGTCACAGTGGCCCAAAGTACCACAGATCCTTCTGGACGGACTAGGGGAATACCTGAAGGAAAAGGAAGATGGAAAAGAGGTCACATTTGTCATATCCTCCTTTAAGTCCTCTCTTTGGTCAATCCCAACATCTGATGGCTCAAGGAAAATGACAGAGGAATACTGGCATCCGTAAGCTGGGCCACCCCTGTTGTCACGGCCTTTCCTCAGATTTCTAAATCCTCCATCCCACCCAGGGAATCCAGACGTTCCACGTCCGAGAGGATTGCATCTGTCCAAATCCCCAGGGGAAGGACAGACCTGCTCTCTAGAGAGGATGGAAAGGCTGTGTTACCATGACGACCTTACAGTCCCGCCAGCTGCCCCACAGGCACATGGGCCATTTCCCAAGAATTACTACTGCGGACAGGAGGGTAAACACCTAGGCCCTTCATGGTCTACTGAACACAAGGCTGAGCTCCCTGGTGTCTTAAGAATCCTCAGTGCTGGCTGGGCGCGGTGGCTCACTCCTGTAATCCCAGGACTTTGGGAGGCCAAGGTGGGTGGATCACCTGAGGTCAAGGGTTCGAGACCAGCCTGGCCAACATGATGAAACCAAAAATCTCTACCAAAATATGAAAATTAGCCAGGCGTGGTGCAGGGCACCTGTAATCCCAGCTACCTGGGAGGCTGAGGCAGGAGAATCACTTGAACCCAGGAGGTGGAGGTGGTAGTGAGCCAAGATCACACCATTGCACTCCAGCCTGGGCAACAAGAGTGAAACTCCGTTTCAAAATTAAAAAAAAAAAAAAAAAAAAAGAATCCTCAGTGCCATCTGGGTCCTTCCACTCATGGTCAAGTAGTGGCCAGCCTTCTAATAACTGGCCTTACAGAAGCACCCGTGGAGCCCTGCCTGCACCCTATGGACGTCTCTAGAGTCTCAGAGTCCCCAGTAGGAGTAGGCTTCCTGAGGACCAGGGACATCCCCAAAGAGAGGGACACTGGGAGCCAGATGCCTGCTCTCCAGACACCAGAGGTCAGAGCACTATCAGTGCTGAGAAACTGAGCTCTTGTCACCATTAGGGACCCCCAGGACAAGCGTCATCATTTCCACCACGTCTCCATTCATTTCCTCTTTTTGTTGGTTCCAGGCATCTGATGGCTCATGGGAAATGACTGTGAGGTGCTGGGAGCGACAGGCTGTGTTCTTGCTGGTTGCCACACCTATTGCTGAGACTTTGCAAAATGAATCCACTGAGGTCCCGGGGAAGTGACCAGGGTCAGTGACATATCAAGGCCACCTTTTCTGTATCACCCGTATTACCCACTAGGAGCACCAAGAGTTCAGTTTGCCTCCCCAGGACGGGAAATTCCCGTTATACAACACATGCAGACTGAGCATCAGCAATGGGCCGGATGGCATTCTGGGAGCTGGGATTCAATGGTGACAGGACAGAGCCACTGCCCTCAAGAAATTCATGTTATGGGATAGGGGTGGACAATAAAAAACGAAGTAGGAAATGCAACGTCTGTACCAATGAGTGATAAAGAGGATGTCCAGGGAGCGATGTGGTCAGGAGTGAGTATGGGGTGCACGGGGTGCTCGAGGACAGCCTCCTGAGGAGGTGACATTTAGCAGAGGCATTGGCAAAGAAAGATAACACAACCTGATTGTTCCCCTCAAGGAGCCATAGTCAGGGACACTGGGACCTGACCAGGTCCAGCCAGCTGCCCAACCCAGGGACTTTAGCCTCCTGCTTTTCACTGGTGTTGAACTTGGAGCCCGCTTCCTGGGTTTCTGCCTTCAACTACTGGGAAGTTGTGAGAAATGCGAATTCTTTTTATTATTATTATTATTATTATTTTTACAGACATCGTTTTGCTATGTTGCCCAGGCTAGCCCTGAACACTTGGACTCAAGCAATTCTCCCACCTCAGCCTCCCAAGTAGTTGGGACAACAGGCTCATACTGTTGTGCCTGTCAAAAAATGCAAATTTTTGAGTCCTATCAAATTCTACAGACCTACCGAATCTGCAGCCCTGAGGCTGGGGACCCAGCAATCTGTGTTTTAACAAGCCCCTAGATGATTCTGATGCCTGCAAAAGTTTGAAGACATGGAGAAACCCTGGAGTAGAGCTCAACCTGCCCACTACTTTGTTCAAGATGCAGGAAGCTTCTCCCAGTTCCGCAAGACCACCCTGAATACTCTGTTGATCTCGCTTATACCAGTAGCTGCTGATGAGATTTCAGCCTTGGAAACTGGGACCCTGGATAAGGGTCGTTGATGATCTTGGCTGGGAGTGAGGTTGGCAGAGCTCCTTCTCACACAGGCTTTTCTCTCTGCCCGCGGCTCCTGTTGATGGAGCAGAGAGGATGAGCGGCTAGTCATGCCCTTCTAACTCGGACTAAATGATTCAAAGAAAACGTTCTTTGGGCCTGGGAAAACGGTCCATGGGTCTCCATGAACCTTCCCTTGGTGCCAGTGGGTTTGTAGCCCACTCATTGCTGTGGGTCTCTTCTTCACTGCCCTGTCTCCCTGTCCCCATGGACTAATTAGCTGTGGACTATCCCAGGCCCCAGCTTGGCCAGCACTCTCTGTCACACATCCTTGCAATGAACTATGCCATCAGTGGGCTCTTAGAAGATAAGTCTTGTTCCCCCTTGGTCATTCTGTAATGTAAAAAGACATTCCTTTTTTCTTTCTTTCTTTTTTTTTGAAACAGAGTCTTGCTCTGTCACCCACGCTAGAGTGCAGTGGTGTGATCTCGGCTCACTGCAACCTCCACCCCCTAGGTTCAAGCAATTCTCTTGCCTCAGCGTAAAAAGACATTTCTAATGAGCATAACCTAATAGAAAGACTGACAATGGATTTTGACATGATTCCAAAATCATGAAGCTACACGATGAACTTTGGCAGCCTTCTGGGCCTCCCATCTCAGGGCCACATGCTCTGCTCTTGGCCAGCCCACTGCCTGGTTCGTTCCTATGACAAGCATGTGTGCCAGGTGCATGGAGACCGAAGGACATGAAGTCAGCCACTGGGCCAACTGTCTCCTGACAGTGAAAACTGCCTGAAATTTGTCAAGACAGTAAATTTAAAAGCTATAAGAGTCATGTGTTGGTGAGGCCCACACAACCATGTCAAATTTTGCCTCCTCCTTCAAAATTTTTAATCATGCCAAAGCCACACACATACACACACCCACACATATGTAAACACACATCACAAATACAGCACACACATGCCGAGTTTCTGCTCCTGTCTTCTCCTCCCAGAGGGACCATCCCTTCTTGTTAAATCATTCCATGAAAGGCCCTGTCTCCTGAACAGATCCTCCTGGCCTGACCCTGGTACCTGTCACCTCCCAGAAATGGTCTGCAATTCCCACCAGGAGAGACCCTCCTCTGCATTGGATACCTGGGGTGGGAGGTGATGGTGGGAGGGAATCTGAAGTCCAGAAGGCCCTCACTAAAAGGATGAGGGGCTTGGGGAAGGAAAGAGGGGCCTTGGAGCATCTCCAGGGTGGTTACCATGGAAGCCTCCGAGACTGCCCTGTGGGGAGAGCAGGCACGGTGGTCTATTAAACCCAGAGGCACTGATGGGAAGAATCTGCCTGCTCAGGAGAGACCCTCTCTCTGCACAGCTAAGATTAACTGGCTTCAACACGGCTGCACGAAGACTAACAACCTTGTTGATTCTTAGAGTTAAGGCCGCAGGTGGTAGTAGCAAGACACGGAACGTTAGCCCTACAGAGACGGACGTGACCTTGAAGTCTGTTAAGTCTGACCTACTCATTTGGCAGGAACGGAAAGGGGTCTGATACAGTGATGTCCTCCAAACCACACAGCTGACTAGAGGCAGGCCCAGGAGGCAACTGCTTTTCTGATCTCAGAGGAACGTTCCCACATCTGTTCTGGGCACCTCCTTTGTGCTCTGTCTGAACATCCAAGAAGTACAAAGGGCTTCCTTTCAGGTTCTGGGATGTGGAATCCTGCTCCACCTGTCTCTGGAGCCTGTGGCCTGAACCACTGGGCACTGTGCCGTCTTCCCTGCCCTTCCCTCATCTCCTCATCAGATTCGAGGGGGAGAAGGGAGCTCAGGCTGCCAGCTCTGGCCTGTGGACTTGCCAGCCTGAGATGTCTGAACCAAAATGATGTCAAGAGCTGAAATACAGACTTCATCCTCCCTTGTTGACAGCCTAGGAGGGAGCAATTTGCGCCAAGCCAGGAATTGTTGGAGAGCTCAGTCTCAAAGGCCCCTGTGTCTGCATCATGAGAATTCAGTGCCGGGGCCACACTGCCATCCACATCTCATGCCCAGCAAGTGAAGAAGAAAGGAAGGAATCCAGTATTTAAATGTGCTGCTTGGAGAAGAGGTGAGAAAGCTGACTGTACTTTTGGCAAGGTATTGCTTTTCAAGTTCCATTTTTGTGCCGTTTCTGGAAGAGGGCTTCAAAGTAATAGATGCCAAACATTTGGAAGTACAAAGAACTAGGGGGAAAAAATCACCCATAATTTTCCTAACCAGAGGCACATTTTCTTCTGGTCTTATCTGTGAATTTTCTTTTTTCTTCAAAACTCAGATCATGCTGCACATTTTTCTTTTACTCCACTTTGCAGATGAACATGCTGCAAAACTGATCTAGGATCATGCTCTTGATCCCCCAACTTGACCTTATATCAGAAACATTTCCTCCAGGTTATTCTCTAGCAAAAGATAATACATCAAAGAGACATGCTGTGAATTACTTATGCATTCCTTTAGTATTAGAAACAGAAGTTACTTCCATGTTCTTTGTTATAAATAACACTGAGATGAACATCTTTGTAAGTAAATCTTGGCCCTTATCTGTGATTATTTCTGTGAATTGAATCCTCTAAAAGGAATGATCACGTCAAAGATGAATATTTTATATCTCTTGAAATGGGCTGCTTGCCAGTGTAAAGAAAAACGCTCGATTATGATTCAAAATACCCTGAAATGGCTTTCCTCTTTCATACTTTTAAGCAATTGAGAAAAATTGACTAAATAATGCATTTGTTTTTTAATTCACAAGTTATGGTCCCTGCTTTCTCCCTGATATTGTTTATAATCTAGATATATACAAATAAATAAGGCATTTGTTTTTTAATTCACAAGTTATGGTCCCTGCTTTCTCCCTGATGTTGCTTATAATCTAGATGTAAGACCAGAGGTGGACACACACGCACAAAGTTCTAGAATCACAGAGGTCAGAGGGTCCTGGGTATTACCTGGCCTAGTTTCGTTCATTTGACAAGCACTGAAACAGAGGACTGGGGAGGCTGAGTGACTTGCTCAAAGTCCTACAGTCCTGGCCAGGATGGTATCAGCCTCTACAGGGCCTTCTCCACTAACTCCCTTGACCAGAAGGTCAAGGGTCCCGGTGAAAGATCCGGATGACTGTCACTTCCTTTCCTTTTCCTTCACACCTAAAAGGCACTGGTTGAACAGCCAGGCCCTCTGTTCTGCCCAAGGAGGCTCTAGGTCAGGAGATGCCCAGGTAGTTGCTGTTGTCTGAGCCAGGTTTCTTCCACACGTGGAGCATTTTTTTTTTTTTCTAGATCTTTCAATGACATTCCAAGGGCAGTCTTATAATATCAGAGCCATTTGGTTTTCAATGAGGACCTAACTTCTAATGCACTAACTACTCATGCTTTTTTTCTTCATTATTCCAATCAGAAAACATGTATTGAGTATCGGTTATGTGTTATGTACTGTGCTAAGGGAATAAGACAAAAGAGAACGTTGGGTGGGCATAGTGGTTCTTGCCTGTAATTGCAACACTTTGGGAGGCTAAGGCAGGAGGATCACTTGAACCCAGAGTTTGAGGCCAGCCTCAGCAATATAGTGAGGTACCATCTCTACAAAAAATTTAAAAATTAGCCAGGCATGGTGGCATGTGCCTGTAGCCTAGCTACTTGGAAGGCTGAACTGGGAAGATCACTTGATCCCCAGAGCAAGGCTGCATTAAGCTGTGATCATGCCACTGGGTGACAGAGTGAGACCCTGTCTCAAAAAAAAAAAAAGAATGTTTACTGAGAGCTACCTGTGTGCCAGGCTTTGGTCTAAGCCATTTACAAGTGTTGAATCCTTATTATTGAATCCTTACAACAACCTGTTAAGTCAGCTTACTATCATCACCCTCATTTCACAAAGAAAGAGGCTGAGGCAGAGAAAGAGTAAGCCACTTGTCCATGATCTTACAAGTTGGTAACTGACCAGTCCATGATCTTACAAGTTGGTAACTGACCAGTCCATGATCTTACAAGTTGGTAACTGATTAGGCTCTAGAGTCTGCCCTTTTCCCCATCTGGCCACAGAGAACTGAAGTGAGCTCTGACTGGGGAGGAGTTAGACCATGGACAAGAATCTCAGTGCAGGGTGAGAAGACCCAACATAGAGTATAAGCTCCAGGAGGGCAGGGGTTTTGTTCCCTGCTGCATCTCTGGGGTCTAGGACAGGGTCTGGATTCATGGTAGATTCGTAGTCAATATCTGCTGAATCAATGAAAGCATAGACGTATGTAAGGTGCCAATTCAGTCATACGGCAGCCCAGAGTGAGTGTGGGAGAGGGAGGAGGAGAGGAGGAAAGGCAAATGAGGTGTGGGGCTCGAAAAGCTTGGTGTGACCTGCCATGGAGCTTGCATTTCGTCCTGGAGGGGGGACACCACAGGCGATGTAACCTGGAGAAGTGTCAGGCTCAGATTTGCATTTTAGAAAGAGAGACCTGGTAGGCATGCAGGGACAGAGTCAGAGATGTGAGTGGGGTGTCCTGGAGGAGGAGGCGGGAGGAGGACGGGCTAACAAAGGCCCTCTCGAAATAGTCCAGGCAGCAAAGAAGGCTGGGACCGTGGGGCTGCCGCCAAGGGAATGGATTCCAAAGAGCTCCAGAACTCGATGATCCATCAGATGTGGGTGGTGACAGAGGGGGCGGGGATGAAGATGTTGGTGGTTTCTGGCTTGGGAGAAGCCGGTTTGGTGACAGCAATCTAGATAGGCTATGTGTGTGGAAGAACAGGTTTTCGATGTAAAGATAGAAATTTCAAATGAGATAGCTTTTAAGTGCCCATAGGGTGTCCTCACAGGCAGCAGGAAGTGCAGATCTGAGGGAGGTCAGGACCGGAAATACAGATTTGGAAGCCACAAGTGAGGAAAACACTCTGGGGGAGTATGGAGGAGACAAAAGGGACGACCAAGGACAAAAGCCTGGGAAGGAGGGGGCTCAGGGAGGAAGGCGCAGAACTTGGGGGAGCAGCAGGAAGGATTTTGAGAGGGAGAGAGAGGCCTGCAGGGTCGCTCACTATAGAGGGGTCATGATGATGATGGGGTGCTGGGAGAAAGGAGCTGTCGCACAAGGTTTTGGTGGGAGGGTTGGGGGTGGGGAAAAGGCTGCTGTAGGAGGCTGAGTGAGGACAATTTATTCCAAAAGCTCCCCAACTTATTCCAAAATCACCCAGGTGACACCCAGACAAGAAGAAAGAGCAGGGAGCTGTGGCTCTCAGTCTTGGCCACCCAAGGCACTCTTCTGGGGAGGTCCCGGCCCCACCTTAGAGATTTTTATTGAATTGGTCTGGGGTGGGGCCTTTCAGACTTTCGCCAAGACTGAGAACCTTTGTCAGGGAGGATTTTAAAATTTTATTTTGTAACATGGAAAAATCTTAAGCTTGCTTATAGGATGAGGGGAAGGAGTGGGTGGGGAGGAGAGGGAGAAAATCCAGAGGTGTGGGGGTGGCTGTGGGAGCTGGTCCCAGCCACAGGAGGGGAGAAACTGGAGGAGCCCCGGGAATGATGGGATGGGGGCGGGTGCGGACGCGATAGAAGGCGGGTGTGGACATATTGGAAAGCTGCCTGGGAGACCCATCTAGCATCTGTGGGCAGAATAGTGAGGGCGTTAATGTTTGGTGGCTTCTGGAAGTGAGCTAGCCTGAGGAGCGTGGGGAGGTGAGGTAGGGAAGCAGGGTCCACTGGAAAAATGCAGGCTTTGGTGCCACAGCCAGCAGAGAAGGCCGGTGAGAGGCTGGAAGACTCTGGTCTCCATGCTAGTGGGAAGCCGTGGGTTTTGTCCTGCCTGGGCTGTGCTGCCTGGCAGGGGCATTTCTCTGGGCACATCACCAGCCCCTTCTGGCTGGGTGTGGCGGGAGAAGAAGGAACTGTGAGAGAGTTGAGGGGCATGGGGAGGACAAAGGTTGTGGACGGTGTGTGTGATGGAGAGGAGGGAACAGGAGGTGGTCAGGACAGGGCTTGGGGCTGACCAGAGATAAAATGGGAAGCGATTGCAGCCCGAGGGCTGGAGTGTGATTGGGAGGCTAAGGTTTGAGATGCTGGCGCTCCCTGGGCTGCAGCTATAATGGGCAGAGTTGGCAGAAGGTGCTGGATCCAGGTATGGAGTAAGGAGGACTCCTGCCAAGTTCTCAGGGGTGGGATGGAAATAAGAGAGTCAGGAAATGGTCAGATTCCAGTCTTGTAAGTACTGTCAAGGATTTCTCACTTTGTCCTACAGGCAGTAAGCTGCTGTTGAAGTCACTCACAGGGGAGTCACGGAATGAACGGGAGGCTTTAGGGTGAACCTGCAAAGTTCTTTGCAGTCTGTATTGCAAACTGAAGATCTGGAACTGAAGATTTGGGAGATTAACTAGCTCACAATTGCAATGAGGCCGATGACCTCTGGGTGGGGTGGGTTGTGCAGTTTGACAGGTTTAACAACAACCCGGCCCTGGTTCCCTCTCCCACACCTCCAGCAAGTGTGCTTCAAGCCATCTTTTTGTTCTGTTTTGTTTTTGTTTTGTTGAGATGGAGTCTCACTCTGTCGCACAGGCCAGAGTGCAGTGGCATGATCTTGGCCCACTGCAACTTCTGCCTCCTGGGTTCAAGCAATCCTTCTGCCTCAGCCTCCTAAGTAGCTGGGATTGCAGGCAACTGCTACAATGTCCGGCTAATTTTTGTATTTTTAGTAGAGACGGGGTTTCTCCATGTTGGCCAAACTGGTCTGAAACTCCTGACCTCAAGTGATCACCCACCTCAGCCTCCCAAAGTGTTGGGATTACAGGCGTGAGCCACTGTGCCCAGCCTCATCAAGCCATCTTTGAGTTCACAATAAAAACCTAGAAGGTAGGGTGAGACCCATGCTTCTGTTCTAGAGGGAACTTCCTCTAAATCTCCACAGCACACGCATCTCCAAGGACTCTGAAAATGGTCATCTGAAACTACCGTATGCTGGGGACCAGCCCCTTGGGCCTAGACCCAGTAATTTTTTTATCTGTGCTAATTCCAATAATGGTCTGTGTAAAAATAACAGTGGGAGCCCAAGAGGCTTCCAGACAGGAGAGGATGCAGGGGAGAGTATAGGTGAGCCGGCCAGAGGCTCTAGGCCCAACGCGTTGCAGAGCCCAGCACAGAAGTTCCAGCTCATTTAACTCAAGGTGTGTAGCATATACAGTGGTTTTGGGATCAAGCAGATGTAAGCTAGACTCTCAGGTCTGCCACTAACTTGCAGGCAAATTATTTAATCTCTCTGGTCTCAATTTCCCTGCCAGTGAAATAGACATAATAGGATTTCCGTTTGTGGGTTGTCCAGGAGGATTGAGCGAAGCAACTCGTGCAGAGAGCATAGCAGTGCTTCCCACATGGTTAGATGGTAGATAGATATTGATCATTTTTATTAATTCAACACGTTTATTGGGTACTGCTAGGGACTGGTACTGGGTACTTCAGGGGAGTTATGTCCCGCCCCCTGAAATTCACATACTGAAACCCTGACCCCCAATGTGACTGTATTTGAAGACTGGGATTTTAGGAGGTAATTAAAGTTAAATGAGGTCATAAGGATGGAGTCCTAACCTGACAGGGTTGGTGGCCATGTAAAAAGAGGAGGCGAGGAGGGAAGGTCACAGGAGGACATGGTGAGAAGGCGGCCACCTGCAAGTCAGGGCGAGAGCCCTCCTCAGAGTGTGACCATGCTGGCACTTTGATCTTGGGCTTCCAGCCTCCAGACTTGTGAAAAATAAATGCCTGTTGCTCAAGGATCCAGTCTATGGTATTTAGTTATGGCAGCCTGCGCTGACCAAGACAGGTGCGTACTGTCTGGCAGCATGAGCCGGATGCTGCTGCAGTGTGCAATGAACAAGACAGATCTGCATTCTCACGGAGGTGAGAATCTAATGAGGGGAGAAGAGAGGTGCACACAAAACAGTGCAAGTCATGATAGGAAAAGGCTCTGAGAGAAGAACAAGCAAGTTGTTGGGCTAGGGCAGGGGGCAGGGCTGGGTGGGAGGATAGAGGAGTGCTGATACGCCACAGTGTCAGAGAAAGACGCCTGCTTGGGGTAGCCTGCAAGGCTGGAATGGTCCAGGGAAGAGGTGATGCTTTCAGGTGGGGGTGGTGGCGGGGGTGGTGGCAGGGATAGTGGCTGGAAGGGCAAGAGCGGGGAGGCATTTCAGAGATGTTTCCCATAGTTTTAGGAGCTGGCCAGGATGCAGTCAAGAAAACCTGGGGCTTCCTGAGACCCAGTCCGGCCAAGTAGGAGGAGAGAGCGGGAGGAAGACCATGCTGGGAAGCACCTTCTGATAGGAATGAAGCTGGGACCAACCAGGTGGGGTTTTTGTTTGTTTGTTTGTTTGTTTTGGCACATTAGTTCAGACAACTGCTGGCTGTAGAAGCAGAGAGGAAGAGGAACAGAACGTGGAGTTGGGAAGAAGCTGCCGTGTAATTGCCACGGAAAGAGTGGCTGTTGGCAGGAACTGCATTTAGGAAGCACAGTAGTCGGCCCTGCCAAGGAAGGCGGTCATAATTCATGCCTGGGAAGTGCTCAAGGCCAGAATGGAGGTTGGAGGAGGCGCAGGGGCCTGAGGCGTGGTGGCCGTGGTAGACCTGCCAGTGCTGGTGATGGCGGGGTTCAGGGTCTGGCTCAGGGGAGTCTTGCTGAGAGTTGCTGTTCCTAGAAATTGAAAAATCTGACTCTGGGGGTGGAGAACCAGGAGAGGGGTGGTTGCTGTGGCAACAAGGGCACCCCACAGAGGTAGGGTGGGGCAATCACAGTGGCAGGGTGGAGATCACAGGCCCATCTTGCTTCACATCCCAGGTGTGGGCCTAACGGCAGCGAAGTTACCAAGAGGCCATGGGCTTGGCCCCTTCATGTTCAGTGCAAGAAACAGATTCAGATAGCTTTCTTAGAAAGGGAATGTATTTATACATTTTCCTAAAAGTTCAAATGCAAGGAGAGAGCTCATTCTTAAATCAATATTGTAATGAAGGTCAAGAATTCCTTTGAAATAAAAGTCCCCAGGGCTTGTTTTTTAAAAACCTGTTTCATAAGTAGGATCTTCATCCATGTCACTTAAAGTAGGACACTCCAGAATTGCCCCTCTGAGTTTCAGAAAATATTAAGCCCCAGTTATCATCAACAGTAGGTATGTAAATTGGTGCAACCACTTTGGAAGACAATATGGCATAACCAATCAAAATTAAAAATGCACACAACCGTTGAACATTCATTCCTCCTCTAGCGATTTTTCTTGCAGATAGACTAACTAAAAACTGGATCTTTGGGAGGCTGAGGCGGGCAGATCACTTGAGGTCAGGAGTTTGAGACCAGCCTGACCAACATGATGAAACCCCATCTCTACTAAAAATGCAAAAAATAGCTGGGCATGGTAGCACATGCCTGTAGTCCCAGTTACTCAGGAGGCTGAGGGAGGAGAATCGCTTGAGCCTGGGAGGCGGAGGTTACAGCAAGCCAAGATCTCGCCATTGCACTCCAGCCTGGGCAACAGAGCCAGATCCCATCTCAAAAACAAAAACAAAAACACCCTGGAATCTACATGTCCAGGGAGAGGAGACTGGTAAAATGCACCATGTTGTGAATATAGTATAGTAGGTATCTTTAAAAGAATATGGTAGACATAAACTAGCTCCACGAAATATCCAGAAATCCGAAGTGAAAAATGAAAGGCACATAACAGAGTATTTAAAAAATGGGGCCTTGCAAAAATCGGGTTGTATATGCATAGAAAACACTGAAAGACTACACAAGACACTGGCCCTGGAGAAACGGATCTGGGGTCTGGGCTGGCAGGAAAACTTACTTTTTATTGCAAACCCCTTTGAGCATGTTAAATAACATGTTACTATGTGCACATGTTACTTTTCAATTAAAAAAAAAAAGGTTGAAGAGAGCAAAGTTGGTCTCTTTCTTAGGAATCCTAGAGGAATGATGGGGGGAGAATCTCCCAGGATACAACCAGCCATCCACACAAAACAAAATGCTTCAAGTAGGATTTTACACACATGACCTTGAGCCAGAGTTCTCTTTTTATTTTCTTTTATGACAAAAGTAGTATGTGGGCAGTAAAGGAAAGCTGGAAAAGTACATGGAAGAAAAAAAATTGCTCGTGGATATACCGCCTAACTCAACTGTGTTTACTTCCAGTGTCTTTCCAGGATGGAGGTTTTCCATAGTTGGAATCGTAATGTATTCCCATTTGGTTTCTTGATTTGTTTGTTTTGAAATGAAGTCTTGTTCTGTCGCACAGGCTGGAGTGCAGTGGTGTGATCTTGGCTCACTGCAACCTCCGCCTCCCGGATTCAAGCGATTCTCCTTCCTCAGCCTCCCAAGTACCTGGGACTTCGGATGCCCATCACCATACCTGGCTAATTTGATTTTTAGTAGGCCAGGCTGTTCTTGAACTCCTGACTTCAGATGATCTGTTCACCTCGGCCTCCCAAAGTGCTGGGGTTACAGGTGTGAGCCGCTGCGCCTGGCCTTGATTTGGTTTTTCACTTAACATTGCATTATTAATATTTTCCTCGGCCCTTAAGAATCTTGACAAGAGACATTTGTTGGCTTTTTGGACATGGTTTCCTCTTACCCAATTCTTCCCAAAGTCAATACTAATTCTCCTTGTTTTCGTTCAAGCCCATTTGATTTTCCGCCATCTTCAGTGAAACAGGAGATGCCCGCTGCCAGGCCTTCGGTATTCACAGATGTCCTTGAGCACAATTATGGACTCAACGGGCCCCTGGACTCCTTGGGAATCGCCCCTGTGCCTGTTAGCGATGTTCCTGGCTCTCGTCCCAGGGGGAGGCCAGAATGCAGCGCCACCTGGTGGTCGAGAGTCACAAGGCGCAGACCCGGACGCGTTCTGGTTCTTTGTAGTCGCAGGTAGAGTTCTCTTCCAGAATTGGGTTGTTAAACCGGTGGCGAACGTCACTGATGCCAGCTGCCCAGTGGAGTCCCCAGGAGCCCACTGGAGCTCTGCCCTTCAGGAGTTGGTCAGGGGCCCCTGGGAGACCCGCCTCATCGTGAGCACCTACGTGGTGCCAGACACACTACATAACTTCACAGACATTCTTCAGCAGGTGTCACTATCCCTTTACAGAGATGCAAACCAATCCTGAGATGCTAAATCGTCATGGTACAGCTGAGATTTGGACCCCAGCCTTGTTCTGTGTGTCTGATTCAGAGTCTGATTTACAGCACTAAAATGGAGCTTATCAGAGGCGCAGAACAGGGAGTGGGTGGAGGGTGCCGTGATTTGAGACCTTGCCTTCCCATTGTTGGGGATGCACCAAGCCCCAGGAAGCCGTGCAGCCACATAGATGGATGGTCTCTGGCAAGGTCTGTCAGGAATTCAGAGGACTGTGGCCACTAGCTCTGCAAATTTGAATAAAATTTGTGCCTGCAGGGGCGTGGGTGGATCTGGAAAGGTCAAGATGTTGGTAGCAGAAATGGAACTGGAAATGGAAAATGGAAAGGCAGGCTGGTGGAGCCTGGTATCTTGACAGAGCTCCAAAAACAACTATGGAGAGAGAGGGATGGAGAGAGAGAGAGAGAGAGAGAGAGAGAGCGAGCTGGGGGAGGGGTGGTGGTGGAGGAGAGAGCTGGGAGGGAAAAAATCTTTCCCTGGCAGATGATAAGGGAGCATGATCTCCTAGGTTTGGGAGTGTTCCAGCTCTACCAGACGTCTCCAGTGGGACGGTCTCCCTTCATCCTAGTCAGGGGCTGGGACTTGCCTTCCTCTTCCACCATCTCAGTAAGTGACCTTGGCCTTTGATTTGAGAGGGGTCGATGCGGGCAGGGTAAATTCTCAGGACAGAGGAGAGCATCCATCCTTCTTAATAAGCTGTGAATAAGGTGCTGGCTCCTGCTTTTGACTGGTTTTCCCAGCTGGTCTTCCCCAGTGCCAGGAAGCAGGAGCCTGGGGGCTGGCCCACCTGCCCTGGGCTCCTTGGGAGGGGAACAGTGGTGCTTGATTCCAGGAGGCTCCTTGTGGGTGACTGCTCCCTTCTCCAGCCAAGGATGTCTTATTATCAGGTCTGAAGATGAGGGAAGTTCACTACTGATTACACCAGCCAGTGAGCAACTTTCTAACTTCACAGTCAAATATTTGCCCTTCTGTTAATCAGGGTTCTTCAGAGAAGCAGATAGATAGGTAGATAGACTAGATAGATAGATAGATAAATAGATAGATAGATAGATAGATGGCTAGATAGATAGATGGATGGCTACATGGATGGATGGATAGATAGATAAATAGATGACTAGTTAGATGAATGGCTACATAGATGGCTAGATAGATAGATAGATAGATAGATGGCTAAATAGATAGATAGATGGCTATTATTATATAGATAGATAGATGGGCTAGATAGATAGATAAGGCAGATGGCTAGATACCTAGACAGATGGCTAGGATAATGGATGGGATAAATAGATGACTAAATAGAAGGCAGATGTTATAGATTTATAGATCAATAGATAGGATAATAGATAGATGGCTAGATAGATAGAGGGCTAGAGGGATGATAACAGATGGCTAGATAGATAGTGGCTAGAACAGATGGATTAGATAGATGGCTAGATAGATAGATAGATGCGATGATTAGCGGTACATAGCTAGATAAATGGCTAGATAGGTGGATAGATAGGTGGATGGCTAGATAGATAGATAGATGGCTAGATAGGTGGATAGATAGGTGGATGGCTAGATAGATAGATAGATGGCTAGATACATAGACAGATGGCTAGAGATGGATGGCTAGATAGAGAGATATACAGATGGATAGATGATAGATAGATAGATAGATATGGAATTGGCTCATGGGATGGTCAAGGTTAGCAAGTGCAAAGTCTGTGGAGTGGGTTGGGAGGCTGGAGACCCAGGGAAGAACTGATGCTGTGGCTCGAGTTCATAGGCAATCTACTGGCAAATTCACTCTTTGGAGGAAGTCAGTCCTTTTCTATTAAGACCTTCAGCTTATTGGATGAGGCCTACACACAGGAATTGCTTTACTCAAAGTCTACTGATTTAAATGTTCATGTCATCTAAATAATCCTTCAGAGAGACATCTAGAATAATGTTGACCAAATATCTGGGTCCTGCGGCCCAGCCAAGTTGACATAAAATTAACCATCACTGCTCCCTTTGCTTTTAGCCCTCAGTGAGCGAAAACTTCCACCCCCTGCACCCCAAGCTATGAGTGATATCTATCTATCCACCCAGGCTGGGGGACATTGGGAGCCCTGGGGCATAGTAAAGGGCTTCGATGAACACAGGAGGGGAAGGGAAGTACAGTGGCAAATGCTTAGATATATTGTATATCTACTAACATTACATAGTAGATATATATATTGTATATGTATAATGTGTATATATATACCTATACACACAATAGATATATAATGTAATATGTATGTGTGTGTGTATGTATATATAGTATATATTGACCTCTGCCTCCCCTCTCTTGGCTCAATCCCTTCTCAGACCCTGAAATCCCTTCTGTTTCTTGTCCACGGTGGAAGGACCCCTGGACAAGAAGCTTGGTGGCGTTTCCATCGTGCCTCTCTCCCAGCCTGCCCTGACCCTGTCCTGAGACTCAAACCTTCCTGTGATCTGCCCTCTCTCAAGGTTTCCAAAGCAGAATTGCTCCTATGCCTTGGCCCTGCCGCTTCAGCCCTCCTCTTCAACACTGAGGCCTGTCTGTTCTTCCTGGAGCTTCTAGAGTTGGCTGACTGCCCACGACCAGATGCCTGCCAGACCACCCTGATGCTTCTCACTGCTTTCCCAGAAATTGTTCAAGTCCCCTGATGGGGCCTGGGGCTTGCCAGGGCTGACAGTGCCTTTGGGTAGGTGCCCCAGTCTGGACCTAGAATCACATGTGTGAATCTGACCCCGCTTCTTCCCCTCAGCTGCTTTCCAAGCCTCTGCCCCATGGGTGAGGTTGACCAGATGCTCCAAAGGATGCGTAGAATCACACCATGCAATCACTCTGGGGCCCTATGACTGAGTGGCTCCTGGGCACAGCCTGGGGAGCAGGTTCCTCCTTTGACTGACCCTGAGCATTGAGGACAGCAAGGATAGTGGCAGGTGGTCTAGGCCTTCCTTACCCCTGCCAGCAGCTGCTGGCAGTCCCTTGTCCCTTCTGGAGGCTCCTGTCTAGCTATCAGGCAGTCACCTCCTCCAATGGTTTCAAGGACATTACTCCACAACACCCATACACCCATGGGCTCTTCCCATCAGCATCGTCTCCCACCTCCCATCCACATGGTGATGCTGAGCTCTCCACATTGATCCTGCCAAGCCAGATGCAGGTGGACATCCCTGAAGAGTGGGACTGTTCTTATATGTGGAGGGCTGGGGTGCAGTCGTCATCAAATGGGATGTCAAAGTAGGAATGCAGTGATTATGGCCTAACACATTCAAGAGAATATGGCTGGAAGATGTGTGGTTCTACCTTTATGCTATAAAATTTGGAACAGTAAAATGTTTTTTTTTTTTTTGAGATGGAGTCTCATTCTATCACCCAGGCTGGAGTGCAATGGCGTGATCTCAGCTCACTGCAACCTCTGCCTCCTGGGTTCAAGCAATTCTCCTGCCTCAGCCTCCAGATTAGCTGCAATTACAGGCATGTACCACACCCAGCTGATTTGTTTGTTTGTTTGTTTTTGTTTTGTTTTTAGTAGAGACAGGGTTTCACCATGTTGGCCCGGCTGGTCTCAAACTCCTGACCAGGTGATCCACCCCCCTCAGCCTCCCAAAGTGCTGAGATTACAGGTGTAAGCCACTGTGCCTGGCCACTCTCTAGCCATTATTTGAAGTCTTCATTGGTAGATCACTATCCCTCGCATGAGTTCTTGAATTTTGTAATATGTTAAAATTATTTATATTGACTGGAGACCTACAAAAAAAAAAAAAAAAAAAAAAAAAAAAAAATCCACCCACCAAAAGGGCAGCCCTGATCTAGATACTGGAATTTCCTGAATGTGGAGGGCAGAAGAGTGGGGGACAAGCCAGCTGACCATGCTGGATAGATCAGGCAATTGGGTGGAAAAGGAAGCAAAGATGGGATGGGCCTTAAAAATGAGGGAAGCGTGCCTGTGTGGCGTGTGTGCCAGGGGATCTCGCTCTGTGGAATGGCAAGGACTATGGGAATAGAGGCGTGAGAGATGGGGGGCTGGGGGCCTGGGGGAAGCTCTCTAAGTACAGCAGTCTTGGCATGGTAAAGATGAGTGGGTGGAGATGTAAAGGGACCAGTATTGCAAATGGATCCTCCTGGTGGCGTGGTCCGGGGCTTCACGGATGTTGGTGGCCAGCAGGGAAGCGAGAAGGGTGCGAAGATGCACAATGGGAGCATAGGAGATGACCCCATAAGGAGGGGGTGGACAGGCGCTGAGTGGAGGTGTGGGTGGGGAATGAGAGGCCTCCACACTGGGCTGCTGCAGAGGTGGCGTGTTCCGGGAGGGCCAGAGTGTGGAGGCCTGTTCCCATCACCACTGTATCCCCACGCCTGGCTCCAGGCCTGGCCAGAGGTCCTGGACTGGGAGTGCTTTGTCTGCCCTACAGACTCACCTGCTGTGCGTGTTGCTACAGCAGGGAGGTGCTGGGGACCCTGTCCTGGGACAACCATCAGCGTGACGCACGTTGAGTCCCTGGGCACATGTGAGCTCCTTTACGAGCTACGTCCTTCAAATTAGACAAGAAGAAACCAAGGCTGAGAGAGAGAAGAAACTTGACCAGGTTCCCACAGCTTGAATGTGGTGGCGCTGCCTGGCTGGTACCCCTTCCTGGAGGGGGTCTGTTGTCATGTCCTGGAGGCCAAGGCCTGGATGTGGGATGGGGGGCACTCTTTGTGCAGCGGGTCAACACCTGCCCCTTCGGCCTTGGTGGGCCTGACCCAAGGACGGAGGGTACCCAGGTCTGGGGGCTGAGGGATGGGTGTCCACTGCAGAGCCCTCAGAAATGACTAGTCCTGTATGGCAGTCCCTGGAGAGGCAGCTCCCCTTTGAGAGATGGGCAAATGTGGCCATGCCCAGCCTTGGAGGAGGTGCAGTCTGACCAGCCACCCCGACTGCTGAGATGCAGGACTCAGGACCCCGTGTTGTCCTTGGCCAGGCGGCCAGCCTGCCCTGTGGGGCTTTGGGGTTCTCCTCTCCGAGCTTGTTTCCCCAGCATCCTGGAGAAGCCCAGGGAAAAAGTCAGCCTGTGTTCCCACTGTAAATGGTCCACATCCCCTCCAAGCTCCCTTTGTGTGTCTCCAAGCTGGACTGCAGTGATCAGAGCTGTGCTGCCCGTGCAGCATCCACCAGCCCCTGGGAATGAGGGGAATGCGGTCACAGAGGCATCACTTGGACCTCGGCGGCCTCGGCTGGTGGCGGCCAAGGTCTCCCAGCACCCAGGCCGCTGGGAGTCTCTAAAGGGGAGTGGTAGGGCTCGACTGTCCCCTCTCCCTCAAGTTTGCTCTGTCCTGGGCAGGCTGTAGTCCCAGTTGAGAAGCTGTGCCCCCTTGGGTGTTTTAGGGGTTCAGGATGGGCGTTGAAAAGCCCTGGGGGAGAGCAGAAGGCTCAGGGACCCGTCTAGGGCGTGGCATCCCACGTGGGCGCCAGCATGGCCGCAGAAGAACCACTCTTCGGGCCCACGCATGCCTGCTAGGCCACACTTCTTCAGAAGTGGCCACAACTCTCCTGACGTCTCCGGAGCGGGTCATTCTGCCCAGTGGGACTTCAGCTGCCCCTGGACACTTCAGTTGTAGGCTGCGACCTGTTGCCAGGAAGGAGAGGGCCGGTGAGGGAGCCGCAGCAGCCGTGGCGGGGTGTGGGGGACGGTGGACGGCCAGGGCTTCCCCCCGCCCTCTCTCGCTTGGTTTCTGTAATGAGGAAGTTCTCCGCCGCTCAGTTTCCTTTCCCTCGCTGAGCGCCTGAAACAGGAAGTCAGTCAGTGAAGCTGGTGGCAGCAGCCGAGGCCACCAAGAGGCAACAGGCGGCAGGTTGCAGCAGAGGGGCCTCCGCTTCCCTCGGTGGCGTGTAGGTCCTGGGGGTGCCCGCTGGCCCGGCCGAGGAGGCCCACGCCCACCATGGTCCCCTGCTGGAACCACGGCAACATCACCCGCTCCAAGGCGGAGGAGCTGCTCTCCAGGACGGGCAAGGATGGGAGCTTCCTGGTGCGTGCCAGCGAGTCCATCTCCCGGGCATACGCGCTCTGCGTGCTGTGAGTACAACCTGCTCCTTCCCTGGGCGCAGAGATGACAGAGGGGCTTAGAGGGGGCCCAGCACTGGGATGGGTTGTTCTTATGTCACAGGACAGAGTGATCTGACATGCACACTTCCCCGTCACCCTGTCGAGGACCTTGTCCTTGGACCTTGGCCTTGGAGTTCAGAGAGCTGGTCTCGTGGCAGGTTTTGCAGCCTTGGAGCTGTCAGAACCACTCCAAGGCCTGATCTTACACCCCAGCTTCCCATGAGCTGTGTGGTGCCCGGGGCTTCCTTGGAGTCTGGGGAACGAGAGAAGGGAGTTTGGGCTTTTTGAACCAGGAGGAAGCTCAGGGCTCCTTGGAGGTGGGTGTGTTAGAGATCCGTTCAAAGATGCCCAGCTCAGAAACCCTGAGAAGAGCAAAGGTGGCAAGGGGGACCCTTCCTGGAGCACCCAGGCTTTGGGCCCCTGGAGGCAGCTGTTGTTTGGTGAGCCAAGAATATGGGCTGAGTTTAATCAAGAAAGGACTTTCCGTTCGCTCAGAAGCTGCTTTCAGAGGCCTGGGAGCAGAGGAAGTCACCATTACCACGAGCGAGCAGCCTCTTCTCTCTCTCCTGAGCACTTGGCTGTGACCGCTGCCCACCCCCACCCCCTCAATTTGGGTCTCTGTCACCATCAACTCCTCCCACTGCCCGGTTGGGGATGTTACTGAATGTGCCAGCTGTGCTAACAATGGAGGAACCAGCCACTTGCTGAAGGTTCCTTTCTAAAACTGCCTTCCTGTCCAGTGTCTGAAGGAGGCCCTTGCCCTGCAGCTCTTGGTCTAATCACAGGAGGCCCTTGCCCTGCAGCTCTTGGTCTAATCATTTTGCCGAGGCCTCAGGCAGTGCCAGGGTGTAGTCAGGGAAGGGTGTGTCCACTTGAACATCTCAAGTAGCATCCCCGGGCTAGCAGAAATGTTCCCCCAAGCAGAGAGGGCCTTGCCCTTCTTCAGGCAGGAGGGGAAGTGGGTGATGAACCCAGACCTGTTTTGAATACTGACTCACAGCTGGGGCCTGCTGTGCTAAGCGTTTGTTAGCCCATTTCATCCTCACCACAGCCTGAAGTGAAGGTCCTGTCAAAAGCCCCACTTTGCAGATGAGGAATCTGAGGCCCTGGCAGGTTAAGTGAGTGACGACTGTCAAAGCCACGGCCATCTGCCCCCAGAGGCTGCAGCTGAGACCCGCAGCCTGTGGCCCAACCTCTCCTGCTCCCAGTCCAGCGGGGCGTGCATGTAGCCTTGGGGGGCTGGAGGCAGAAGCAAGGGCAGCCGGAGAGTTTACAGGGTCAGCCGGGGCACTGGAAGGCAACCCAGGCTCACAGCTGGTCGCTGGCCTGTGCTGGCAGTCTGCAGCCCCACCTCCAAAGACTGGTTTCCTGTGCCCCCTCTCTCATGCCTCAGGGGAAGGAACGCAGGCCCAGGCTGCCTGGACTTCCCCAATGGGGACCTGCTGCTGCCGGGGCCTTAGAACGGGCAGGAAGGTTCCCTTAGGCATCTCCCAAGCCCAGTCTGACTCCACCCGGCCCATGTGGATTATTTGGATTTCTCTCCTGGCCCAGTGGGATCTTGTCCTGGCTGCTCGGTGCTGGCTGAGCCGAGGGCTTCCAGGGTCCCATCTCGTTAACCTTCGATGCAGCCCTTTGACCAGGGCTTTGTGGTTGCTCAAGTTACAGACATGGGGTGTGGGTCTCTCTGACTCCAAGCTGTGAGCCTCTTAATGTCTAGGATCAGCCTGAGCCAGAGTCAGAGCTGGAAAGGTCTTGGAAAAACTCTGGTGCAACAGCCCTGGCTTTTCAGGGGGTAGACAGAGTGCAGAGCGCTTGAGGCCTTTGTCCACCATGCTGGCTGGTGGCAAAACTGCTGGGTTCCAGGCCAGTTCCCGTATTCCTTCCTCCACCTCTTCTCTCAGAACCCTTGTCTGCACTGAGTTACTCTCAGAGTCATGACAGGTGTGCAGTGTCTGCTTCTTAGAGAGGGACCTGTGGTGCCCACAGATGTCCACTATCCTCTTAGCCAAAGCCTCATCAGCCTCCTATCCTGAGGCTGCTGGGTTGCAAACACCAGGAGCCCCACCCCTTGGCCAGGCAAACCCTGGGCTCAGGGTTCCCCTTTCTCCTCTGCTCAGCGTAGGAAGCTCCCCTTCCTGCAGGGTCAGGCTCCACTGTAGGCTGTGGGACACGATGGACCTGCAGACTTTCCACACATCTGCAGGCTTCATGTGGCTGCCACCCTGGATTTTGCCAATTACGGAGATCTTAAAACTAAAAAGTAATTAAATGAATGATAACAAGCTGTCATCTTCCAACACCTCATTTCTTGAAAGAAAGCAGCCAAACACCAAAAAAGGCAGGAAGAGCATATATAAAAAAAAAAAAAAAAAAGACCAGTCATTTAAAGCAAAGAGATTGAACTTCTTGAAAAACAAACCCCACCACCCTTAGTTTTCTCTGTTCCCTGCGGAGTGGCCGCAGCCTGATGGAAATGGCAAAGGCAGGCAGTCCCAGGCTGAGGGGTGTGCAGAGCAGCCAGGTTTTCTGCAGCTGCAGAAGTAGCAGCCTTTGGTCCCCAGCCCTGGAAACCTGGAGCCACCCTGCTCTAGAAGTGACTGCAGAAGGAAGCCACACACTCACCCTCCTGCCTTAGCAAAGTCCATGGGAAAAGTACACACGCCCCATGGCCCCTCAGATCCTCCAGGTGCCCCGACCTCATCCTGCCTGGGCCCCAGTGGCGTTCCCTCCCAGGCCTCCCCTGGTGGGCAAGGGGACGACAGCCGGAGTTTCCACCTGATGGTTTGGGCAAGTGTGCCTGGGGTGTGGGAAACAGAGCAACCTCACCAGGGAGGGGCCTTTGTGCTCAGGAAAGAGGACAGGATTTGACTATGTAAATGGACTTGAGCGGGGGTTGGACATCAAAAGACAGGGATGCAATTCAGTGCCACCACGTGACTTAGGAGTGCACATTCTGCCCACACCCAGCAAACCCTGCATTTCCTCGAGAGAGGTCAGCCCCGTCACCTACCACTGGGCAGGAAAGCTTTGATCTCACCTCAGCAGCTTGGAAAGCCCTGCTTGACAGGGAGTCTGGGGCTCCATCTCGGGGCACAGAGAGTTGCAGCAGGAAGATGCAGTTGGCTGCTTGGTTTGAGTCCAGCTCTGCCGTCTTGCAGCCAGAGGCTCTTCTAAGCAGGGCCTATGTCATCCCCACCTGGTCCCCACTCAAATCCCCCACAGAGTTGGCCCTGCTCCGGGGAGAGTCTGTGGGTGCCTTGAGGGGGACGTTGGGTGCCTTGTGGATGGGAGACATTAAGAGCTATCAGGCTCATGCCCTCTCCTGCCATGCAGGGGCCAGCACACCTGGCAGGGCCTCATGCTGCAAAGAAGAGATGCCTTGGGAATGGGGTCAGTCAATGTAAGGGTCCATGGGCCGGCTGAGCCAGCATCCGCTTATGCAATCTGCACAGGCAAAGCTGATCAAAGGCCCAACATCAAGATACACCCTGCCCTCTCTGCAGGAGCAGCCGGGGCCCAGGACTGGGCCTCGGGTGGTCAGCTCAGCTGGCTGCCATCCAGCCTGGAGCTGCCCAGGAGGGCGGCATTCCCACCCAACCACTCCAGAGAGAGGGGGCTTCTCTCATGGGGGAGGCGAAGGCACGTGGCTGCCTTTGGCTCAGAAACCAATACCTGGTCTAGCCACAGCTGACTGTGGTTTTGGTTTCCCTCCACATGTGGCCTTCCACATGCCACCCAGGCACCATGGCAGGGTCTGGCTCACCCCTTTCTGGGGGCAATGTAGACAGTGCACCAGACAGTCCTGGACCCAGTGGCTTCACCTACACCACAAGAAAGAGGGGAAAGCCCGAGAAGGATGTCTGTTGGCCTCTAGGGGCTTGTTACACTGTTTCTTCTGCACATGTTGAGTGCCTTCTCCGAGGGGAATCTTGTTGAACAGAGCAGACCCTAAACCTTGCTCCGCTAACAGAAGGTTGTTACCAACCTGCTCTGCCTAACAACAGCAGGCAACTTCCAAAGAGCTATGTGCCAGGCACGATTCTAGGCTTATATTGACTCATTTGATGTCCATGAAGACCTTCAAAGGAAGTCCTGGTATCCCCACTTTACAGATGGGGAAACTGAGGCACAGAGTGGTTTATGGAACAAGCCTAGTTTACAGGACTAACAACTAACAGAGCCAGGACTTGCGTGCATGCTCTTCCTGTAAGCGAGAAACAGAGACCATAAGGTGTCCTGTGTGGGGCGGGGAAAAGCCTGGAGAGGGAACTCCTGGTGATGGAGCCACAAAGAAGGGGCTTGGGAGGGCGGAACTCCTGACCTCAAAGAGTCCAACAGAGGTGGAAAGCTGTGGTATGAGTGGTGGCTAAGTCCCCCTTTTGAAGCTTCAGTAAAATAGACACTGGTAATTATTTTTGTGCAAATGCAACAAGGCACTATTTTTCATACCTGATATTGACAGTCAGTGGGAAAAAATGCTGGCTCAGGCAGTAGCCAGAACTACTGACATCTGGTTCACACCAGAAAGCAGGCCAAGGGGCTTTGTCCAAGGCTAACTGTGCCGAGTTTTCTCTCTGCATGCAAGACCAGGAAGGGGTGATGTGCCCTGGAAGGCCTATGTATTTCACTCACTAACTGTACCTTCCATGTGAAGTGATGCAGAGCAAGCATGTTAAAACGGAGTCTCTCCAGGTTTTCTGTGCCTATACTCAGCCCCCCAGAAAAGTCCTTCTGAGTCCAGAGATAGGCTCCAGCTTTGGTGCTTTGCGTGTTTGTCTACCTGGTAGGTCAAATTCATAAATTCATGAACACAATCAGCACTTCTCGTGGGTTTTCTTTTCTTTTTTCTTTTTTTTTTTTTGACAGAGTCTTGCTCTGTCGTCCATGCTGGAGTGCAATGGTGCAATCTTGGCTCACTGCAACATCTGCCTCCCAGGTTCAAGCGATTCTCCTACCTCAGCCTCCCAAGCAGCTGGGATTACAGGTGCCTGCCACCACACGGGGCTAATTTTTTTCTTTTTATCTTAACCTCAGGTGATCTGGCCTCTTCGGCCTCCCAAAGTGCTAAGATTACAGGCATTAGCCACTTCACCCAGCCCCTTCCTTCCTTCCTTCCTTCCTTCCTTCCTTCCTTCCTTCCTTCCTTCCTTCCTTCCTTCCTTCCTTCCTTCCTTCCT
>NW_016819943.1:337396-341538 GCF_001698545.2 Rhinopithecus bieti
TTGAGCCACCGCGCCCGGCCCTGGTATACAATTCTTTATCATGTTTTTAGTGCATTCACAATGTTATGAAACCAACACCACTGTCTAATTCAAGGACATTCTCAATACCTCAAAAAGAAACCCTGTACCCATTGCAGTCACTCCCTATTCCCTCTCCACCCAACCCCTGGCAACAACTAAATGACTTTTTGTCTACGGATTTATCTTTTCCGGATGTTTCATAACTGGAAACATACGACATGTGGATTTTGGGGTCAGCTTCTTTCACTGAGCACAATGCTCTCAGGCTTCATCTGTGTTGCAGTGTGAATCATTCCTCTCCAGGGCTGACTAATGAGCCACTGTATTGAAAGAACCACATTCTGTTTTTCCATTCACCAGTTGACAGGCATTTGGGTTGTTTCCGTTTTTGGGCTATAATGAATAATGCTGCGATGAACATTCACATACAAGGTTTTGTGCAAACATTTATTTTCAACATTCTTGGGTACATATCTAGGAGCAGAATTGCTGGGTCATTTGAGTCTAACACTTTGAGGAACTGCTAAACTGTTTTCCTTGGTGGATCCACCATTTTGCCTGCCTACCAGCAATGTCTGAGGTTTCCCATGTCTCCACTTTCTTATCAGCACTTGTTATTATCTTTTTTATTATAGCCATCCTAGTGGGTGTGAAGGGACATCTTATTGTGGTTTTAATTTGCATTTCTCTAATGGTTAATGATGCCAAACCTGTTTTCTCATGCTTAATGGCCATTCGTATTTGGAGAAATGTCAATTCAGATCCTTTGCACATTTAGAAAACAGGGTTGTTTGTCTTTTCCTTGTTTCATTGGGTTATTGAGAGGATAAAATGGAAAGATGTGAGTGACATTTATAGCCCAAGGCCAGGCATGTGGTAACCTCCCACCGAATGCTTCTCACACATAAAAATCATGCTGGTGCTGGGCAAGGTGGCTCATGCCTGTAATCCCAGCACTTTGGGA
The DNA here is from genome assembly GCF_001698545.2 of Rhinopithecus bieti. Taxonomy (NCBI): domain Eukaryota; kingdom Metazoa; phylum Chordata; class Mammalia; order Primates; family Cercopithecidae; genus Rhinopithecus; species Rhinopithecus bieti. Next base: position 338,382 of record NW_016819943.1, read on the forward strand.
GGCCGAGGTGGGTGGATCACCTGAGGTCAGGAGTTCGAGACCCGCCTCACCAACATGGAGAAACCCTATCTCTACTACAAATACAAAACTTAACTGGGGTTGGTGGCGCATGCCTGTAATCCCAGCTACTCGGGAGGCTGAGGCAGGAGAATTGCTTGAACCTGGGAGACGGAGGTTGCAGTGAGCCAAGATAGTGCCCTTGCACTCCAGCCTGGGCGACAAGAGCAAAACTCCGTCTCAAAAAGAAAAAAAAAATCATGCTGGTGATCAGGCGTGGTGGTTCACACCTGTAATCCCAGTACTTTGGGAGACCGAGGCAGGCGGATCACGAGGTCAGGAGTTTGAGACCAGCCTGGCCAACACAGTGAAACCCTGTCTCTCCTAAAAATACAAAAAAATTTGCTGGGCATGGTGGCGGGTGCCTGTAATCCCAGCTACTTGGGAGACTGAGGCAGGAGAATTGCCTGAACCCAGGAGGTGGAGCTTGCAGTGAGCCGAGATCGTGCCCCTGCACTCCAGCCTGGGCGACAGAGATAGACTCTGTCTAAAAAAAAAAAAAAATGCTGGCAATTAGTCTTTATGAGCTAAAAGTGACTAGTGACATCTCAGAAGCAGAGGAGTACAGGGCCGCTCTGTGAAGGACATTCCACACAGAGGAGAGAGGAGAATGGGGGCAGAGGATCGCTTCGGAAACTTCCTGGAGGCCTCTGGGGGATGCTGAGCTGTCACTTGAGGCCTCCTCAGAGGAAGCACTCGGAAGCAGGAAGAGGACTGAGTGACGCCCCCGTGACTGAGGCTGCTGGGGCCAGGCTGGGAGCCTGGAAGCCGGCAGGAGGAAGAGATGGGGACATGGAGGCAGGTGGAGTGAAACCAGGGGCAATGAACATGACGTCAGGAAGAAAGGCAGGCATCTGAAGACCACTAGGCTCCAACTGTGGGGGTCAGTGCAGAGGGGACTGAAGTCCTGGGGCTGAGGACAATGGAGGGAGCACAGCGTGTTCCATGACGGGGGACTCAGGGTTGACAGCTGCGGCAGCACGTGAGGACCAGATTCTCTCCCCTGCTCACTTCATGCTCCCATTGTCCCCTTTCATTAGAAAAACACCATATTAACAAGTGCAGGCCCCTAACAGTTTGGGGTCAATACTTATCATAAACAACCCCATGGAGGGCTGGCCCCGAGAGATCAGCTGGGACCTCCCTAGAGCAAAGAGGCTTGCTGGGCCACACAGCTGTCAGTGGCAATGGAGAAACAAATCTGATAAACAACGACATCCTGTTCTTTAGAGTAACTTTAAAAAATGGTATTTATACAAAGCACAGAAAGTACACAGCAAAAAGCAGAAAAGTAACCACCCCATCACTGAGACACTAGCATAAACATTGTTCATTCGCTGGTGCATCTTCTTCTTCTCTCTGCCTCCCTGTGTGTATGTAATTTCCATGTTGTGTACACATGTATGACATGTATATGTGTAATTTTAGTCTGAGATTGCTGGCATTAGCATTTTCCCATTCAGTTAGGTTTTCTTCCTAATGATCGTATTTAATAGATGTACAGGATTCTATTATGTGATGTGCCATACTTTATGAAATGATTCTTCTATTGCCAGATATTTAAGTTATCAACAGCATTTTGTTGTTATAAATATGACTGATGAAGGTCTTTGTGAAGAAATATTATAAATATGTCTGGTTATAGATTCCCAGGAGTGGAATTACTAGATCAAGGGACAAGAATATTTTGAAGGCTCTTGATACAGAATGATACATTGCTTTCCAGAAATTTTGTTCCATGTATGCACCAGTAAGCTGTACAAGAGAGTGTCCGTCTCATTCTAACCTTCCTATTCTGAATATTTTCATTTCAAAACATATTACATTGCAAGGTGAAGGTGGTGAATGTTCGTTTTGATTTGCATTTGATTGTGATCATGTTGAACTTATTTGATAGAGTTATTGACGTTCATAATCCCTCGTTCGTGAGTGGTCTGTTCAATTCTCTTTGCCATTTTCCATTGAAGCTATCATTTTCTGTTATCTACTTGCACAGGTTTATATCACACTTGTTGCAAATATTTTTATTGTGATTTTCCTTTAAGTCTTATGATTTTTTGACATTCAGGGATTGTAAATTTTTATATAGTGAAGTCTATCAGTCTTTTCCTTTTTTCTCCCTTTGCTTTTCAATGCAGAGAATCCCTCTGCACACAGAAATTTACTTGTGCAAGGCAGGTGGGTTAGGACAGAGCCTTTGGAGCTAATAGACTTGGGCTAAGGATTCAGCAGTTTTTTTTTGGTTTTGTTTTGTTTTTTTTGTTTTGTTTTGTTTTCGAGATGAAGTCTCAGGCTGTTGCCCAGGCTGGAGTGCAATGGCATGATCTTGGCTCACTGCAAACCTCTGCCTCCCAGGTTCAAGCGATTCTTCTGCCTCAGTCTCCCAAGTAGGTGGGATTACAAGCACCCGCCACCACGCCTGGCTAATTTTTGTATTTTTTAGTAGAGACGGGGTTTCACCATATTGGCCAGGTTGGTCTCAAACTCCTGACCTTGTGATCTGCCTGCCTCAGCCTCCCAAAGTGCTGGAATTACAGGCATGAGCCACCACGCCTGGCCAGGATCCAGCAGTTTATTTAATTCCACTGGGCCTTGGTTCCTCATTTGAAAACCAGGGCTAAGAATACCTATGTGGTAATGTTGTGGGGCGGATTGGATGGAAAATATGTATCACACTTTTAGCACAGCACTTGGTAAAAACAAATGAAGCAGCTATGGGTTTTTCACTTTTGTTTTTGTTTGTTGGTTTGTTTTGCACTGAACCATTTAATCTCTCTGTAATTTAATAAATGATGTAAGATACAGATTTAGGCTGGGCACAGTGGCTCACACCTGTAATTGCAGCACTTTGGGAGGCCGAGGCGGCTGAATCACCAGAGGTCAGGAAATCAAGACCATCCTGGCCAAGATAGCGAAATCCTGTCTCTACTAAAAATTAAAAAAAAAAAAAAAAATAGCTGGGCATGGTGGTGTGCACCTGTAGTTCCAGCTACCTGGGAGGCTGAGGTGGGGGAATTGCTTGAACCCAGGAGGCAGAGGTTGCACTGAGCCAAGATTATGCCACTGCACTCCAGCCTGGGCCACAGAGTGAGACTCCATC
>NW_016819943.1:341913-348957 GCF_001698545.2 Rhinopithecus bieti
AAGATTTATGTGTATTTTTCTCAACTAATCATCTTTCCCAAAACGTTTTACTGAATAACATTCCTTTGCCCTTTGGGGCTCCTCTTTTATCATATTTTAAGTCATATATCTTTCTTTGTGTTTATACTCTGTTCCGTGTATATCTGCTTTTCTTTCACCAATATCATAACAATCATACCACCTAATTTTATAAAAGACTTTATTATAGGTGATTTTAATATCTATTCTTCCAGGTGAACCAGCTAATAATATTGCCAATTTGGAGAAAACTACTATTGGGACTTTGATTGGAATTGCACAAAATCCATAATGTAGCTTGTGTAAATTGACATTTTAGTAATATTCAGTCTTAACAAATATGGTTGTCCTTATCATTTTAAATTTTGTAATTTTCTTCATATAGATCCTGCATATTTATTGTTAAAATTTCTTCTGATTATTTTATACTCTTATTACTGTTGTGAATACATTTTCCCCTACTTTTCATTATCACTGATAACATACGGGGAAGTTATAGATTTTATAAATTCATCTTTTATTCTGTCACTTTACTGACTCCTCATCAGTTCAAATTGCTTTTTGGTTGCTTCTCTGGGATTTTCTTGTTTGACTCTCATGTTTGACTCTCATTTCATCTACAAATTACCATCCTTTTGTGGTGTACTTTCCAAATACTTATGACACTTATTCAGATTTCATAACTTATTGCATGGGCCAGTAGTTCTAAAACACTACAGTGGGGAATATTAGAAAAAGAAAACATTGGCCAGGTGCGGTGGCTCAAGCCTGTAATCCCAGCACTTTGGGAGGCTGAGATGGGCGGATCATGAGGTCAGGAGATCGAGACCATCCTGGCTAACACGGTGAAACCCCGTCTCTACTAAAAAATACAAAAAACTAGCTGGGCGAGGTGGCGGGCACCTGTAGTCCCAGCTACTCGGGAGGCTGAGTCAGGAGAATGGCATAAACCTGGGAGGTGGAGCTTGCAGTGAGCTGAGATCCGGCCACTGCACTCCAGCCTGGGCGACAGAGCAAGACTCCGTCTCAAAAAAAAAAAAGAGAAAGAAAAAAAACATCCACCTCAAGGAGACATATTGTGACAATTACTGTGGACCACCTGGGAAGGGCATGGGTTAGCCTCTGTCACCTAGTTACCACTTGATAAAAGGTAATTGTTGCTGCTCATCATGTCCAAGAAGAAGTAATCTTCTTCTAGTTTTAGAAAGAGTTCTGAAGGACTGAGTATTTAATTTTATCAAATGCCTTTTAATATCAATTGTGATGATTATATTATATCCCTTATTTCATTTACTGGTAAAATAGCTTAATTTTTTATATTTATATTTGGTTTATATATATTAAACAATTTTGTATGATTACAATGAACTATTCTTGATACAATACTTTTTTAAGGTACTCTGAAACTTATTTAGGATTTTTATATATGATTCATACTTGAGGTTGATTTATCTGATTTTGGTTATGTTATGGTTTTAAGAGTCATGTATATTTTACAAAATATTCTGGAGGCATTTATGTAGCACAATTATTATCTGATTTTTGAAATACTTAAAAAAATGTTGGTAAAGCCACTTCTTCTCAAGGCCATTTATAATTCTTTAATATTTACTTCAATTTATTCTTTAGTATTGAATTGGTCTTGTTTTCTATTTCCTCCCATGTCCCTTCTGTTAAGTTACATGTAATTTTCAGAGAACAATCTATTCGTTAAGATTTTCAAAATTTCTGGCAAACAATCATGCATAGTTTTGTATAACTGTAAGGTTTCTCTTTTATTGTGGCCATCTTCATTTTCTCATTTCTAACTGTTGGTGGTGCCCAGGGTCCTGGCAAGAAATAGATGGCATGTTCAACAGGGGTGACAAAGACAGGAATGGCAAGGCAGCCAGCGGCTGGCACCCTCAGGATCCATTCCCACCCCTGAGCTGAAGAGGCAGGGGCCAGAGCTGTGTCACCAGAACCTGGCAGGGCTGCAGCTAGGAGACTCCAGAAGTGGAGCTCTGTCCCCTGCAGCAGGCAGGGTGGGGTCAGTGGAACAAATCCGTCCATCCCCCCTGCCACCCCACTCACCCTGCCAGTGCCTCCCTTCAGCCAAACCTGGGTGAAGCAGCCCCCGGAGATTTGCTGGCTGCACAGGGCAGGTGGAAAAGGGTAGGGAGTGGGTCTCACTGGGGGAGGGGAGGCAGGGGGAGGCTGCCCAGCTCACTTGCATTTGTTTCTTTCCTCTATTCTGTTTGTCACAGGTGTGTCCATTTAATCTCCTACTTTTCAAGTGACAGGCTCTTAGGTTGGTTTATCTCTTCTGCGTTTTGTTTTCATATTCTAAAAAATGATCTCTGGACCGGACACAGTGGCTCACGCCTGTAATCCCAGCACTTTGGGAAGCTGAAGCGGATCACCTGAGGTCAGGAGTTCAAGACTAGCCTGGCCAACATGGTGAAACCCTGTCTCTACTAAAAGTACAAAAATTAGCCGAGCATGGTGGTGGGTGCTTTAATCCCAGCTACTCAAGAGGCTGAGGTAGGAGAATAGCTTGAATCCGGGAGGCAGAGGTTGCAGTGAGCCGAGATTGCGCCATTGCACTCCAACCTGGGCGACAAGAGTGAAATTCGATCTCAAAAAAAAAAAAAGAAAGAAAGAAAAAAAAAAAACCTCTGTCTTTTCAGGAAGCCCTGTTGCATCTGCAGGACTCAGATCAGTTTCTGTATTTCTCTTCTTCCCTCTCTTTTTAAAATCTTTGTCTTTTCCTCTAGTACCACTTTCTTGAGTGTGTCTTTTTCCTCGTTCACTTTCTCCAATCCATAGCTGCTATTTCCTGCCTCTGTCATGTGTTAAATTCTGACTCTAAATGTCCCGGCTGTTCCCTAACAGTCAGTTTTCTTTATCTCAGTTTGCTTGATTTTCATGATCGATGCCTCCAATTTCTGATATGCAGTGGTCTCTCTAGTCTTCCTGAGTTCACAAATCAGACTTGTCCAGAATGTATTTTTATCAGTGATTGTATTTAAGATGGAAGTAACTCCTTGGAATCCTTAGGAAAATGCCCTTTTCTGAGTGGTGACATGTTTTCATAGGTTAGGTGATTTTTGTTTTCTGACAAAGAACTGTCAAGAACAATTGGATCAGATTTGTTCAGAGTGGGTTAAAACGACTGCCACAGATGGGGGTGGGAGATGCCAATTCAAGATCCAGTCGGTGGTGGGGCCAGAGATGAGGGTGTGGTGAGACACACAGAGGATGGGCTCCCTCCAGGGGTCTGGAGGGGGTGCCTCATACCTGGGTCTTGGCTTTGAGTAGCTATCGGACAAGGAATAGCCCGCTGGACCCCCAAGCTGTTGTGGGGGTGCTCAGCCGGCTCCCAATAATCCTCGGCCACCCTCACCTCCATCTCTCACCTCCTGGCCAGTTGAGCCACCCTCACCTCCATCTCTCACCTCCTGGCCTGCTGAGCCACCCTCACCTCCATCTCTCACCTCCTGGCCAGCTGAGCCACCTGCAAATGCTTTCTCCCTCCTAGAGGGGCCCAGGTTAGCAAGAAATGGCCTCTTTTAATTCATCAACTTTAGCTTTCTCTCTGGCTGCAGTTCATCAAGGTTTGGAGTTGCGAATGGTGAACACCTTGTTTCCCAAGGTTGCCACCCATTTTCTTGTCCTTCTGCATTGGTGCAAATGGTTTTTTTTGTGTTTGTTTTTTTTTAATGCAGGGTTTTCCAGCCCCTGTTCTCCCACCCCATCTTGTCCAGAAATCTGCAAAAACACGTCTTAAGAAAATGCAAAAACACAGACAAAAGCATTAGAAATTAGAAATGATATGTAACAAGAGTCACAAAAGGATTTAAAAGCAATTACAGGAGCAGATCAGCAAAGCAAGATAGGAACACAAAGAGGTTCTTGAATTTTATAGTTTGATTCTCTGTCTCTCTGTGGGTCCCTCCATGGTGAAGATGTTCCTGGGCCTGGCTGTCAGTGTTCATTTGGCTAGGAATGGCCATACGGAAATGCTAAGATTTATCTGAAAGGATCAAACACGATGTTTCTTCCTACTTCCACAGGCTTGTCCTCCCGTATTAGGTAGAACTTCTCTTACCACATCAGGGTTGACCTGGTCTAGGAATGCCCTTCTGCTGAGAGGCACCTTCCTGCCTCTTGTTTGCCTCCACGCTCAGCACAGGGTGGGCACCTGTCATCACCCAGCACCTGTGGGAGTCACATGGGAAACTTGCTGGAAGCCCCTCTTCATTTGGGAATGGAACAATCTCATTTGTTAGCAGAAGGATGTACTGTTGGGCCCAGTGCTATCCTAACCTGGATCTCCAATGGGAATAATCCTGATCCAATTACTCTGAAAGGCCACCTAGTCACTGGGAGGAGTCTCAGCTCAGAGCCAGTGTTAGCATGACAAGGTGCTACCAAATCACCACAAAGAGCTGGGCAAGGTCTGGGTGGGACCCACTGCCCCCAAAGAGCAGTGAGCACGTTTTCCAGGTCATGTTCCAGGGCAGCAATTGCCAAACACTATTTAGTGGTTTGCTTTAAACATTTTGGCATGTAAGATATTGTGTGTGGATGTGCATGTGTATATACAAGTATACATGCATGCATGTTTCATGTATACACATGTATGCATATGTTGTGTGTGCACATGTACGTATGTGTTTGTGTATGTATACAGGACCAGAGTGAAGTACAAACTGCTGGTGGGGGGAGTAGGCCAAGTGAGCACCCTCTTCCACCACCTGGCAGAGCCCCTACACCCATGCAATACAGTTTGGTACTACTGCTCGCCCGCTGACTGTGTGTGGCAGGGCTGGGGGGGTGTGTGTTGGGTGGTGCTGTATGTTTTCCCTTGAAGGTTGAAACTGATTCAGCCACGGGAGTCAGAATGTCCAGCCCTGTGCATTGGCTGTGCAGGGTCATTAACATCTGCTGAGATGTTACTGTCTAACGGGGAAGTATCTTCTTCTTATTATACTAGCTTTTGAATTCTGTTTTGGTAACATGGAGCTGTTTCTTTGTTTCAATGTTTCTAGAACATCTTTGAAAAAGCCATAAAGGTTTTTCTGTCACACTTGATTGAACCAGAAAGGCTTTCCTGTTCTGTGCGACTGCCTCTGACTCTCTCTTCGTGAGTATGTTCTTTCTCTCTGTCTACAGGCTGATGTTCTTTCTCTCTGTCTACAGGCTGATGTTCTTTCTCTCTGTCTACAGGCTGATGTTCTTCCTCTCTGTCTACAGGCTGATGTTCTCTCTCTGTCTACAGGCTGATGTTCTCTCTTTCTGTCTACAGGCTGATGTTCTTCCTCTCTGTCTACAGGCTGATGTTCTTCCTCTCTGTCTACAGGCTGATGTTCTCTCTCTCTGTCTACAGGCTGATGTTCTTCCTCTCTGTCTACAGGCTGATGTTCTCTCTCTCTGTCTACAGGCTGATGTTTGAGCCGGCTGGAGCTCTTCCACAAGTCAGCTCCCTCAGCCAAATAAGAGGCTGTTCTCACCCCTCACCTCATTTGCATACCTACAAGAGGAAGTGCCAAGAGAAGAGAGCTCTTATTGCTCTTATTGAAAAATAAGAGCACAGCAGAGTTGAGCTGTGTCCACATTTGTTTGGCAGGCTCTGCAAAGGGGATTGAGGCCAGTGGTTCTCTGTGTCCCAGAGGTGTCCCTGGGAGATGTAGTGTCAGTGGACTAGAGATTCATCCTTGCTGTCTCTGATGCAAGACGATTGTATCAATTCAGGCTCTGGAGATAGGACAGGGAGCAGAAGGATGGGGACTAAAACCATGGGAGAAAGAAAAATCACCTTTTCTATGTGAAGTGAAGAGACATGTGGAAGTGAAATTACTCAAAATTATTTTTAAGTACCCATGATGCAAAAGCCATAAAATAAAATATTGTAAAATTAGCCACATAAAATTGTAAAACATTTACACAGTTTTAAAAAAAAAAAAACCTGTTAAAAATAACTCCAAAATATATTGTAGCATATATCAGAGTCTTATTCATAACTAAGCAAAAAATGATACCAAAATAAGCAAGCCAAAGACACAAAAGGGAATTCACAGAAAAAGAAATACAGATAACTAAACATGAGAACATGCTGAAAGACCTTCCTCATAATGAAAGGCAAATTAAAGCAAGTTCTCATTCTCACCTCTCAGATTTACAAAGATTAAAAAGTCTGATAACAGCCAGTTGGCAGGGTGTGAGGAAACAGACACATTCATATCCGGTTAGTAGGAGAAAAAGAAGGCCACAACTTCATTGGAAGACAGTTGGTAATCTCTATTAAAACAGCAAATCTCCAGGTAATTTAGCCAGCTGTCACCTTCTAGTGATTTATCTACAATCACTAATAAACGTCAACACATGTGCAGCACATGGTGAAACATGATGCAAATGATAATAAACCATCTCTCAGTTGGCTTGAGAAGACCTCTATGATCTTTTTCAGTGAAAAAAACAAATTTCAGAAAATGGTATATATAGTATGATATTACTAGCATCTAAAAAGATATGTATATATAATCTTGTGGATATGTTTAAAGTTTCTGAACTTAGTTACAAACAGGAATAGGAAATCTAAGAAGAGGGGAAGGAGATGTTTATTTTTCATTTTATATCTTTCTGTATGGTTTTCATTTTTTAAAGTTAGTATATATTTTTTAAAATCTAGTTAAACAGGATCAGGTGCGGTGGCTCATGCCTGTAATCCCAGTACTTTGGGAGGCTGAGGTGGGTGGATCACCTGAGGTCCGGAGTCGAGACCAGCTTGACCAACATGGAGAAACCCCATCTCTACTAAAAATACAAAATTAGCCGGGTGTGGTGGCACATGCCTGTAATCCCAGCTACTTGGGAGGCTGAGGCAGGAGAATCGCTTGAACCCAGGAGGCAGAGCTTGCGGTGAGCCAAGATCGTGCACCATTGCACTCCAGCCTGGGCAACAAGAGCAAAATTCCATCTCAAAAAAAAAAGAAAGGCCGGGCGCGGTGGCTCAAGCCTGTAATCCCAGCACTTTGGGAGGCC
>NW_016819943.1:349360-387658 GCF_001698545.2 Rhinopithecus bieti
AAAAAAAAAAAAAAGAAAAGAAAAAAGAAAAAAGAAAAGAACCCCATCTCTACTAAAAATACAAAAATTAGCCAAGTATGATGGCAGGAGCTTGTAATCCCAGCTACTTGGGAGGCTGAGGCAGGAGAATTGCTTGAACCTGGGAGGCAGAGGTTTCAGTGAGCCTTTAACATCCCCAACCCTTCCAAACCCAGGGCCCCCCTCTAAAAAAAAAAAAAAAAAAAAAATCTAGTTAAACAATAACATATCAGTAACATATGTAGATGCTCAGTGGAGTGCCTGTACCTGGGACGGGGTGAGTGTGTGTAGCCTCTACACTGAAGCACTGGCTTAATTACAGAGGCTGGTCCTGTCTACAGGGCTCTATGGGCCAGGCAAGCCTTCCAGGCTCATGAGAATCTGAAGTAGCAAAGCAGGGCAAGATTATGGTGGGTGGGAACAGACCAGCAGCTTTAAGTAAGGGCCTAAAATCCAAATAGCTTTCCCCCAACCTCCTGACAGCCTGCTGGCCTCAGCAGCTGATGGATTCCATGGGTGTTGGCTGCTGCCAGGGTTTCAGTAGGCTGAGGACCACCCTAGTGTGCCCCTCACCCAAGGTGCTAGCACTTGACAGCTCGCTTTTCCTCTCAGAGGTTTTAGGAAAGTGAAAGCTATCGTCTCCTCCTCACGTTAGGGATGACTGTGCCAAAGGAAGGTAGAGCTTCTAGAAAGAGAAGAGAATCTGGGATTCCTAGGACTTTCTTGTTAGAAACAATCCCAAGACTTGCTCTCCAGCTGCTGGGGCAAATCCAGGTCTCGGTAGGGCTGGTGGCCAATCCCTGGGAGATAATCCACGGGGCACAGTGTCCAAGGGGATGAAGCCATTTCGGGGCAGCGGGGAGCTCAGTGGGAACGAGTGATCCCTGCCCCGGCCAGGTGGCCCCTCTGCGGCTGTGCCTGGCTCCCATTCACCAGAGGCCGCTATGCTCAGGCCCACTGGAATCGTGTTTCTTCTTCAAACACCTCCTCCTTTTTTTTTTTTTTTGAGACGGAGTCTCGCTCTGTTGCCAGGCTGGAGTGCAGTAGCACGTTCTCAGCTCACTACAACCTCCGCCTCCTGTGTTCAAGCGATTCTCTTGCCTCAGCCTCCCGAGTAGCTGGGACCACAGGCACACGGCACCATGCCCAGCTAATTTTTGTATTTTTGGTAGAGATGGGGTTTCACCCCATGTTGGTCAGGATAGTCTCAATCTCGTGACCTTGTGATCCTCCCTCCTTGGCCTCCCAAAGTGCTGGGATTACAGGCGTGAGCCACCATGCCTGACTCGCAAACACCCCCTCTTACTTCATCTTCTTGGCAGCTGAGAGCTTAAGAAATCCCCTCCATGTGGCAGACTTCTTTGGATCAGACCCTGTAGCTGCCAGGTCCCCACCTAAATGACCCTCCACCCCACCTTTTCCTGGTGCTCTGAGTGCAGAAGCAGTGGGGAAATAAGAGTGCCTCAGCCCAGGATTGCTGGACGTCAGGGCTCACCTCCATCTTAGAGAATGGTCAGCTCCGAAATTCAGAGACTTGTGTCCAGATTCCTCAAGCTGTGTCAGGAAGTCTTGTCTTTTCAGTTAAGAGGAAACCGGGTTTTCCTGCATGGGCTCTAATAAAGTCTTTGATCTATTTCAGGTATCAGAATTGCGTTTACACTTACAGAATTCTGCCCAATGAAGATGATAAATTCACTGTTCAGGTGAGTCCTTTATAAACCTAGAAATCTGAACCTGACTTCAGCCAATACTGGCAGAGAAGGGGTGGAAACGATGAGGAAGAAAGCGCATGCACAGGTAGTCGGACATGAAGGCCTGGCTGAGCCTGGCTTCCTCCCAGGAGTTTGTGGGGTGGCTTAGCTGGTACACGGTGCCCCTCCAAGTGACCCTGCTCTGTGACAGGACGGAGTTGCATGCCACGGGCTATTTGTAGTCCATGGGTATGAAGAGGAAATGAAGGCGAAGCAGACTGCCCAGAGATGAAGGGAAAGGAAGGGCTGTGGCTTGGCCAACTGCTGTCTTCATCTCTCAAAGGAGAGAGAGGAAGTGGCTCAGGAGGGAGAGAAGGGAGGTGAACTTACAGGAGAACAGACCATGTTTTCTGAGGGGCTGCGAGACTAGCACAAAAGAGAGCCTTTCCATTTGTAGAACTCTGTTCTGTCCGAGGCTGATACTCACGGCATCTGATTTCACCATGCAAAGTCAAAATGTGCAAAACTTGCAGTTCACTTTTTTTAATATTTTATTTTTGAGACGGAGTTTCACACTTGTCGCCCAGGCCGGAGTGCAGTGGTGTGATCTCGGCTCACTGCAACCTCCACCTCCTGGGTTCAAGTGATTCCCCTGCCTCAGCCTCCCGAGTAGCTGGGATTACAGGCGCCTGCCACCATGCCCAGCTGATTTTTGTATTTTTGGTAGAGATGGGGTTTCTCCATGTTGGCCAGGCTGGTATTAAACTCCTGACCTCAAATGATCTGCCCACCTCGGCCTCCCAAAGTTCTGGGATTACAGGTGTGAGCCATCCCGCCTGGCTGCAGTTAAATTTAAAAAGAAAAATCAGCTGCAGCCATCCAAGCCGGGGAAGGCCACCCTAAGCACAGTTTACTAAAGGCTTTGTTTTGCCACAAAATGTGACAACTGAGTGTGTGGAAGCCAGGAGAGCTATTCTTATCCGGCTGCATGAAGAGCACATGGGGGTGGCAAGAAGGAAGGAGACAAAGTTTTCACATCCCCAGTGGGGGGCAGGGGGGATGTGTGTGTGTGTGTGTGTGTGTGTGTGTGAGAGAGAGAGAGAGAGAGATGCTCAGTTCTCAGGGACTAGAGTAAGAGACACTGCAGTGCATCCACATCCCAAGCAGAGTAGCCGGGGTAGACAGAGGTTTGGACATCATGTCATGGAAGAGCAATGACGGCATTGGAGAAGTTTGGTTGAAAAGAAAGTGGAAGTGGGAGGGGAAAGGCAGGATACACTCCGGTGTCAAAGCTTGAAAGGAATGATTCATTGTGTGCAGAACTAGGATGCAGTAGTAGACAGGGAGCTGGACTCAAGGTGGGAGCAAACCACAGGCAAGTCCCTGGGGGCAAAAATCCCCCAGGAATTGTCAAGAGGGAGAGCGTGGTAAGGAGAACGCCCCTCAGGAAGATGGTTTATGAGGATGGAAGGAATTGGTTCGAGGAGCAGTGTGGTTGACAGAAACCCAAGGGGCGTGTGTGATGCAGCCTGGTCCAGGGGCTGTTTGCTGCAAGGCCTCCTTGGGAGATGTGAGTTTGGGCTCAAGCAGAACCATTCCCCGTGTAGTCAGGCTGGTCTTGCTGCCAGCTGCCTTATCCTCCTGCCCCTGCATCCACTGCAGCCTCTAAGGCACATCTGCTGGAAGGCTTTCCACTGGCCTAGGGCGCCCGCAGGTTTCGCCCGGTTCTTAGTAGTCGCCAGGAGCAGATGTTGGCACACCTAGTACAAGAACGTCCTTTCCAGCGCTTGGCAGCTATTTGCCATGAGAATATCTGTCTCTGACATGGACTCTTCACCGTGTGTGGGATGTGACTGGCGGAGGGGAGCCCTGTCTGGGGCAGGCAGTTGGCTTCAATGACCTCTACCATTTTTTCCAAGTCTAGAAGGGCATGAGCTATTCTGGCAGAGTTGGCATCTGTGACAGGTGGTTTGCTGAGAGGAGTCGGCAAACTCTCTTAATTTAAAAGTTGGTCGCTGCTTTTGATCTTTTTTCCCTTTGCGGTTTCTTCTCTTCCTTCAAAGTGAAGAAAACTTTAAGTATGACTGGAAAAGACATGACTCTGTGGCTTTTAGTAGAGTTGGCACCCGCGGCCTGTAAATGTATAGACTGCGTTTCCGGTTTGCCCCTCTCTGTCACCATCACGCTCTTGCTACTGTGACGTCTTGTGACCCTGGGAACTGCTGATGAAATCTGGGGCCTCATCAGACTACGGGGGTGGGGGGGTGGGGGCGGTGCAGGGAACAGAAACTCACCTTGGCTGACTCTGTAAGGGTTAAGGGGTGGGCCGCCTTTGTGGAGATGTGCAGAGCCAGGAAGGAGAAGGCCGCCCCAGGGCCTTGGGACCAGAAGAGCATAGGGTCTGCACGCGGCTTCTCCCGTGGCTCAGCTCTTCTCCGTCGGGTCGCTCTTCCCCGCCAGCAGCCTTCCTTCTCAGACCCCAGTCCTAAGAGGGAGTCTGATGGCTCAGCCTCCATGGCTTTCTCTGCATGGGCCACTGAGGGGCTGCCAGTCTGTGTATGAATTGGCTGTCTTCAAGCAGATGCCCCCCTCTGCTCTCGGAGATGGGGACAGAGTCATGGGGCAGCGTGGCTCCTCAAGGTCTCTGCTCAGCCAGGGCAGTGGGTGGGCAGCTTTCATAGAAGAAGGGCAGCCCTGCTGGACATATCTACTCCTGACCCTGGCACTAGGCCCGTGACGTCCTCAGTAGCCGACGTGGTACAGGGAACTGTGGGCTTAGGTGGTCTGAAGAGGTTTCCCTTCAAGGTGAATTGAAGGAGAATTCTCATAGGATTCTCCTAGGTGGACTCACTTATGAGAATCTACCTCCAAGAGTAAATGACAGCAGATGTCTACTGACGACCAAGTGCACACTCATGCTCAATTAAGCAGACTCAGAGCCCTTCGGGGAAGCTTTAGCAGTTATTGATCTCTGCCTATTTTAACTCAAGTTCCTCTTTTCATGTTGAGGCAAAACCTCACGGTCTTTTCTAAGCTTAGCCACAGTTTCTAAATAACTCATTCCTGACACCTGAGCCTGTTCAGTGCCACCAGAATACGAGGCTCCCCAAAATAAGAATCTGGACTGAAACTTTGCCAAGTGAAGCTCCGACAGGCTTTCATTGTTTCTTAGTTTAGTAACTTTAGCTCTTTTCCTGGGGACTTCTGTTCTCTTGTCAACACCAAAGATCTCATCTTCGTTCTTTGCAGACCAGCTTCATGGAGTTGGCCCACGTGTCATAACCCATGACAGCCCCGTATCAATCAGGGAGAGGAGCCATCTCACCCGGGGGACTCTTTTCCCTTATTCCATCTTTCACAGACTTGAAAAAAAAATCCGAGATGGGAGGGCAGGATGCAAACTGTAACTTCATCCAACCCCCTCATTCTAAATATGAGTGTTGCTGAGAACTGCGGAAGTTGGAACTCACAGCCAGGCCTCCCGGCCTCCCCGGCTAAGCTTTCTTCCTTCCAGCCCAGAAGGTGTTTCCAGGCCTGGCTGGAGTCTCCTGGGGAAGGATGAGCCCAGGACTCTGCCCAGAGGGCAGGGAGACAAGGCAATGTGGCCTCTCAGAGAGCTTGGCCTCTTGTCCTTCACACGGTTGTAGATAATATTTGATCCCAGGTGGCATCTGTCCCTTGTGGTAAATCAGCAAGGTGCCCCTAGAATGAAAGCAGACTCCCAGATCCTGGGATCTGGGTTCAAGTCCAATTTGGCCAGCCATGTGGCCTTGGACAAGGACTGCCAAGAAACTGCTGGAAAGTAGAGATCACACACATACCTCCCAGTGTAAGGAAGCTGCCGAGGAGGACGGTGGAGACAGTGGGGAACTGGAGGTGCTTTAGAGGATTCTAGGCAGTGCTGGGAGTGGCAGGGAAGGAGGGGTAAATTTTGGAACTCCATCTCCCTCAGCTCTGCTCTTTGGGCTGTGGGCTTCGTGTCTTCAGGGACCTGAGTAGGCTCTGGAACCGTTAAGCAGTTGTTCAACAGCTGCTGTGCCACTCAAACTCTGAGAACCTTCTGGACTTAGCTTGCACTGCTTGTCCTGGTTGGGGGAGGGTCGGGACAGTGCTCTGAGCCCTGCATGAAGCCAGAGGAAGGCAGGATGGCTCAGCCCCACGGGCCTGACTGTCCCACACCAAGAGAGCAGGTTTCTTGTAAAGCCCAAACTCCTTTCTTGACTTGGAAAGGGAAGTGACTCTCCTGTAAGAGAAGCGGTGCCCATCTTGAGCTGCTCGCTGCAGACTGAGCTGGGACGCTGCTGCTGCCTTTGAAATGGCCCCTCTCTGGCAGAGTGAGGAAGAGTCTGAGGCCCTGCAAGCCACCCTCATGGGCCAGCTCCAGGGTGGCCAGGGAGGCCTGGAGCAGCCTCAGACGTGTCGCATAAATGGTTGTCTCAAACCCAGGGCCACAGTTGAAGCAAAAGGGGCCCTTCGGCCCCATCCTACAACCTTTTGGCCCTTGCGTCCTTTCTGACATCCTTCCCACCAGGAGGAATAAAGCAGAAAATTAAAACTACCCATAATCCCCTATCACATCAGTGTTCTCTGTGAACTTCCTGTCTTTTCTTGAGGTTGAGATTGTATCTAGGATATTGATTGTTTGAGTCAAGATGGGAGCACCCCACGTGTTTTCTGTTTGTTTTGTTTTGTTTTTGAGACAGGGTCTCACTCTGTAGCCCAGGCTTGAATGCAGTGGCACGATCTCGGCCCACTGCAACCTCTGCTCCCGGGCTCAAGCAATTCTCCCACCTCAGCCTCCTGAGTAGCTGGGATGACAGGTGTGCACCACTATGCCCAGCTAAATTTTGTCTTTTTCTGTAGAGCCCGGGTTTTAATGCAAGTTTAGATGAAGAGTTAGAAAATATCTATCTCGTCGACCCTTTCATTATTCTTCCTGGATTTGGAAGAAGAACTCCAGTGACCTGAACCATTCTGGTGAGTTCTAAAGAAGAGACACTCATGACTCAAGTCCCTGGTCCCTGACGGTGGCTGTCACGTATCTCTGGGCGGCATGGCTTTTGGAGAGGGAAAACAAAACAACTTTCTCAAAGCTGTTCCGTCACAAGCATCCGGGAGGTGAACGGTTGAGCCATTGTTATTAAGCTCAGGAAGCGAGTGGCAGCTGTTATTGTTCTGAGTGGTCACCGAGTGAAGTAAAGATTCCGTCTGAGCCGCCGGGCAAAGGATGTGGCTCTAACACACTTCCTGAAGTTGCACAACAAGGGGCGCAGAAAAGGCTCAGGGCACAGAAGCCTACCAGGGCTGCCCTGTGTGGGCTCTGCAGCCATGCCAAGGACAGTGGGCCCTGTGGGGGTCCGTGCTGGTGGAGGGGTTCCTTTATGCTATGACGCTCACCTTCTAGAAGCCTGCGTTTTGAATTGGTTTTTCTATCTACTGCAGAATATGGACAGATCTGTTTTCCAAGCCTCTGAACATCACAAAACATCTTAGTCTACACATTCAAGAGTAATTTGATAGATATAAAATTCTTGGAACCAACTGTTCGCTCAAAATCCTATACGAGGTTCAGCACTGCCTTCAAGAAGGTAGTGTTATGGACCAGGCACAGTGGCTCAACACTGTAATCCCCGCACTTTGGGAGGCCGAGGCAGGTGGATCACCTGAGGTCAGGAGTTCGGGACTAGCCTGGGCAACATGGTGAAACCCCGTCTCTACTAAAAATGCAAAAATTAGCTGGGCGTGGTGGCGCATGCCTGTAGTCCCAGCTACTCGGGAGGCTGAGGCAGGAGGATCACTTGAACCTGACAGGCAGAGGCTGCAGTGAGCCGAGATCTCACCACTGCACTGCAGCCTGGGTGACAGAGCAAGACTGTCTCAAAGAAAAAAAAAAAAAAGTGTGTAGCATTATGAATAGTTCTGAGTACAAAATCCAAGGCCAAACTTGTGCTGGTTCCTATAGAGGGGACCCATTTTTTTGTTTTTTTCTACTTTGAAGCTGGTGGGAATTCTTTTCCAGCTTTGTCCTTTTCCTTTCATTGAGAGTGCCTGCAGTGTGCTCAGCTTGCCCACTTTGCAAGCTCTGTTCTTTGACACAAAAGACCTTTCTTCTGTTAGGTCTTTGAGTAAGTTTTTATCCCAGCTCTTCTGGCATCTTTCTCCTAATCCCCTGAGAAAGCCAAGCCTCCCCTCATTTTCTAGCCTCCTGGGGTACACATGCCCTTGTGACCGAGAAGCCCTTCCCTCTTGTGCGGCTGCAACATCCCTAATCCCTTCCCAAGTTTGTCAGAGAATTCTAGAAAGAGTGTCCATGCCATTTGTCATCTCTACCTCCAAATGACTGTCTTCATTTTCTCCCCATCCCCACTAGCCATTTTGTCCTTGCTTCTCCATGTTCCAGAGCCTTCTGGTTCACCTTGTCCCAGATCATGGGCCTGTTTCCTGTCTTTGTTTCCCAAAGTGGTCTAGAACTGACATCAATGTGCACCATGTAGCTGACAAGTTTAGATTGGGGAATAGGATGCAAGTGTAACCAATGAGGTGTGAAGCGAAGGGCTCTGTGGGCTTCTAATAAAGGTCTATTTGTCTTAAAAACAGACATAGGGATAAGATAGCCTCTTTCTTTCTTTCTTTTTGAGACAGAGTTTCGCTCTTGTTGCCCAGGCTGGAATGCAATGGCATGATCTCAGCTCACCACAACCTCCACCTCCTGGGTTCAAGTGATTCTCCTATCTCAGCCTCCCAAGTAGCTGGGATTATAGGCACCTGCACCATGCCTGGCTAATTTTTGTATTTTTAGAACAGATAGGGCTTCACTATGTTGGCCAGGCTGGTCTCGAACTCCTGACCTCAGATGATCTGCTTGCCTTGGCCTCCCAAAGTGTTGGGATTACAGGCGTGAGCCACCACGCCCGGCCAAGATAGCCTCTTTCCTACCTTTGGAAGCTGCCATAGGATGTGACAGCTGGGTCTCTGCTGCTACCTTGTAACTATGAGGAGATGTAGCCGGCCAGTGAGGCCAACACACGGAAAGGAGAAGTGAACCTGGGTCCTGGATGATGCCCTTGAATTCGCTGAACAGAATGAAGCAACCTGGGATCTGCCCTGCCTCTAGATTTTCTGTTTTGTGAGGTAATTAATTCCTTTTTGCTCAAGTTAGTTGAGTTAGGGTCTTCTAACAGCTAAAAGTGTCCTAATATACGAAAGTTTAAACTATCCTAGGGGAATTTCAGAGCAGAAAAGTGAAAATTTCAAATTGAATATCGAGTTTCACTGCACCAAATGCCCATGAGCCGTGCTCTGACAACGCAGTCCCTGGGTCTTCCCTCTCCTTAGTCTATATTGTGTTTCTGGGACCTGCTCCAGCCCTGTCCCAGACATTCCTAATGACTTATGTTCCTGTCAGACATCCTCAGGCTCAACATCTTTCTCCAACCCTAACCAGAAAAAGCACAAAACTCAATCAGTGTTTTAACAATGTCTGTGCCCTGGGGAGGCATCTTGATTTCTTGCTTATTGCAGAATGGTTTCGTTTCTCATCTTGACTTTGCCCTTCGAGATCAGGTTCCGGGTCTAATTGTGTCTGTCAGATTTGCAAGAGGCCACATAGGGTTTACCAAATAGAATAAAGTCTTTCTGAGAGGTCTCGCTTGATCACCCCAGAAAAATAGTCACCCCACCCTTCACCTGTTGCTCTTTAACCCCTTACCCTCCTTTCTTTTCTTTGTGGCTCTTGTGACTATCTGATTTTATATTTTATTTATTTATTTATTTTTATTTTTTTGAGACAGAGTCTCACTCTATCACCAGGCTGGAGTGCAGTGGCACAATCTCGGCTCACTGCAACTCCTGCCTCCTGGGTTGAAGTGATTCTCCTGCTTCAGCCTCCCGAGTAGCTGGAACTACAGGTGTGCGCCACCACACCCAGCTAATTTTTGTATTTTTAGTAAAGACAGGGTTTCACCATGCTGGCCAGGATGGTCTCAATCTCTTGAACTTGTGATATGCCCGCCTCAGCCTCCCAAAGTGCTGGGATTACAGGTGTGAGCCACTGTGTCCGACCCTGATTTTATATTTTAAAATATACATTTTTTATTGACTTATTTATTGTCTACATTAGAACTATTCCTAGCATATAGTGAGTGCTGGATAAATATTTATTGAATTAACTCTTCTGCCACCATTAAAAAGATAGGAAGTGCTACAGGTTTCACTTAAATGATGATTTATCTCACCCTTGCTGCAGTTATCAATCTTAAATTTGTCCTCGACAGGATCCGCCATTATCTATTGACTTGCTTTTCATGCCTTGGTCAACTTCCTCTGCATTCGGGAAGGGTTCTCTTTTCTGGACTCAGTTCTGCTATAGCTCCCTCCAAAGTGGATTCTCATTTCAGCATTGAATTGAGCTCCTCATTTTTTTTTTTTTTCTCAAGATGGAGTCTCGCTCTGTCACCCAGGCTGGAGTGCAACAGCGAGATCTCGGCTCGCTGCAACCTCTGTCTCCTGGGTTCAAGCGATTCTCCTGCCTCAGCCTCCCAAGCAGCTGGGATTACAGCCACGCACCACCATCCCCCACTAATTTTTTGTATTTTTAGTAGAGACGGGGTTTCACCATGTTGACCAGGCTGGTCTCAAACTTCTGACCTTGTGATCTGCCCGCCTCGGCCTCCCAAAGTGCTGGGATTACAGGCGTGAGCCACCGCGCCCGTCCGAGGTTCTCATTTTGTTGCAAGTCTGCCTTGCCTGGCTGGTCTTTTTTTTTTTTTTTTTTTTTTTTTTTTTTTTTTTTNACCATGCCCAGCTAATTTTTGTATTTTTAGTAGAGACGGGGTTTTGCCGTGTTGGCCAGGCTGGTCTCGAACTCCTGACCTCGAGTGATCTGCCCTCTTCGGCCTCCCAAAGTGCTGGGATTACAGGTGTGACCACTGTGCCCAGCCTATTATTTTTTGTTTGTTTGTTTTTTTTGAGACGGAGTCTCGCTCTGTCGCCCAGGCTGGAGTGCAGTGGCCGGATCTCAGCTCACTGCAAGCTCCGCCTCCCGGGTTTATGCCATTCTCCTGCCTCAGCCTCCCGAGTAGCTGGGACTACAGGCGCCCGCCACCTCGCCCAGCTAGCTTTTTGTATTTTTTAGTAGAGACGGGGTTTCACTGTGTTAGCCAGGATGGTCTTGATCTCCTGACCTCGTGATCCACCCGTCTCGGCCTCCCAAAGTGCTGGGATTACAGGCTTGAGCCACCACGCCCGGCCGCCTGGCTGGTCTTTGTGCCTCACTGGCCCTGTCATCTGTTCATCTTTCTCCTCTTCCTGACGTTTTCACTCCGGGGTCCTAAAGGCCTTGCCTTTTGATGTCCATGTGAGGCTGCCGATGCTTCCCAAGATGTCCCGAGACAAGTTCCAGCAGCTGCATTTCCAGAGAAGGCTCTTCCTCAGGTCTTCAGGGTGGTATAATGTCCTAGTTCCCTCGGGGAAGCAGTTTCTTCTCTCAAGCTTGTTTCCTCCTCAGAAACACTGGGAGGCCAGCAGTACTTCTGTCCTGTGGAGGTTGTGAGGACTAAAAGAGATGGTTTATGTAAACATGCAGCTCATGTCTGACACGTGACTCCATGGATGACTGTTTTAAAATGGCGAGGATGCACAGAGGCCAGTCAGCTCGCCGGCACCAACGCAGGGTCACTGGGCAGAGGCCCCGGCCCATAACTGGCCAAGAGCTAGGGACACCAGGCACAGGGGAGGGAGAAAGGGCTGAGACTTTGGGACACAAAAAACTCAGGAGTCCTGGGATTGGCAGCAAGGCCATCCAAAGGGGCCTTGGAGAGAAGGACGAGTGCCTGGAAATCCTGACTGGCCCTGGATCAGGGCCCAGGAGCAAAGGTCATGGGGGACGGAGGCACCAAGTAGGGCCCCCAGACTCTGTCTGCCTTGGGACCCTCTGAGAACTGGGGTTGTCCTGTGCCTGCTCACTGGGCGTACGT
This sequence comes from Rhinopithecus bieti, assembly GCF_001698545.2. Taxonomy (NCBI): domain Eukaryota; kingdom Metazoa; phylum Chordata; class Mammalia; order Primates; family Cercopithecidae; genus Rhinopithecus; species Rhinopithecus bieti. The sequence goes on from NW_016819943.1 coordinate 361,044, forward strand.
CACTGCTGCTTTGGATAACTGAGGAAGATAGAGTCGGGGTGAGGGCGAGGGTGGGTGCCTGGAGTCCCACCAGGTGACAAGAGAGAGCCTTGAGGACACAGGAGGGACCAGAGGGAGGTCCCACAACTCCCACCTGGGACCTATCTTATCATCCCATTCTGGCCTGGTTCCCTTTTGTTGAGCCCCTGTCAGGAGCTAGGCACTTCATCCCTGTTCTTTAATCCTGGGGGAAGGTTTACTACTATTGGTGCTATGATTACTATGCCCATTTTTAAATTCAAGGAAACAAAGGCTCAGATGAGATAACACTGTTTGCTCGTTGCATAAAACTTGTGACAGAAGAGGGATGTCATTGGAGCCATGCTGTGGCTCTGTGCCCTGCAGTCTGGGGCCCTGGGCTGGAGGGTGAGCTTCACACAAAGGCTACTGGTCTTTGTTTCTCCAGCCACCCGAGGTTCCCCAGCTATGCAACCAGCTAAGGGCTTTGCAGTTATTTGAGCCATGATCCTTCCTGAATGAGACCCAAGATGACTCTACTTTTAAGCCAAGTCCAGTGAGTGTTACAGCCGTATGTTCTGACTACATTCCTTAAGGGTCAGAATGACAGCTTAGAGATTCCCAATGGCTCATTCATTTATTCAGTGAATATTAATTGGGAACTGAACATACTAATACAACAGCCAGCCTCAGAGACAGTCCGTCCTTCACAGGATGTTCAGTCTAGAGACCAATGACAAGCAATTTTCACAATTAGACTCCGAAGCCCAGATTTTTACATCTTGAGGTAGAAGGGTCTCAGGAAACTTCTACAGTGAAAGGAGCTCCCTTCAAGTGGGAGGAAATGAATGGCCCAGCCATGCCTTCCAAAGAGCCTTCTGAGAGGTGCCCACTCCCTCTTCTGTGATTCCAAACAATCCCCCCACTCAGTGTCCACATCCTCGCATTGTGGGGTGGTAGGCGGCCCGGTGTCTATCTCCCCCAGTGAGCTGTGGGGGCCTTGAGAACAAGGGTGAGGGTCTCAGTTGCCTAAGTGTCTGCCCTTGGGCACAGGACAGAGGACGCGTTGCCATCCCCTGCATGAAAGACCCAGCTGGACCTGGCTTGAGAAGAGGCTTCTGTTGACCACTCAGTGCCCACAAAACCTCTGAGGTTAACCTTAGTCTGCCCTGTTCTTAGCAGATTGTACTTCATTTTGAGTAACCCCAGGAGAGAAAAATCCAAATTTCTCTCCCAAATATTGAATTAATCCATACATGAGCAGTTAGTGATTTTCATAAAGAGATTTGCCATGGAAGAGCAGTTCCTTCATTACTGCTCTTCTTGGCTGTCTGAGTTAAGAGACCCTGCCAGGCTGGTGGCCATCAGGGTGCTCAACCCATCTCTCCACCGTATTTATGCCCCTCATGACTGGCAGGAAAAGAGGTCTGAAATCTTGAAATGGAGAAATGTGTTTTCCAAAATCCAAACATCTCTCACAAATATATGCTACAAAGACCCTAAAAAGAGTTCTCAGCGCCTCACACAGACACAAGGACAGAACACGAGAACAGAGTCCCAGCCTTTAAAGAGAGAAAACAGACATTCCAACAAGCAGATTAAAAGTCAGTCAGGGTTGGGCGTGGTGGCTCATGCCTATAATCCCGGCACTTTGGGAGGCCAAGACAGGTGGATCACCTGAGGTCAGGAGTTCGAGACCAGCCTGACCAACATGGTGAAACCCTATCTCTACTAAAAATACAAAGATAGCCGGGTGTGGTGGTGCACACCTGTAATCCCAGTTACCCGGGAGGCTGAGGGAAGGAGAATCACTGTAACCTGGGAGGCAGAGGCTGCAGTGAGCTGAGATCACGCCACAACACTCCAGCCTGGGTGACAAGAGCAAAACTCCGTCTCAAAGAAAAGTAACTCGGAAGTCTACAAGAAAGATACCATTGCCTGCTTGGGAAACCAGATGATAGAACTGCTTCCTCCCCTGATGAAGGCTCTGGGGAGATACTTACTCTTACAACACTAAACACCTTCCTGCCCCCAAGGTCTTGGTACCTGCCCTGCCTTGTGCCTGGGACTCTGTCCCCCAGGTCACTACGTGGCTGACTGGCCAACAGGATTCCTCCCAGGCCTTTTCCCAGGTCTTCCCATCTAATATCATGCCCCGTCCCATGGCCGCTCCTTATTGCACTCCTGTTTTTTCTTCATAGCCCTTATCGCTGTCTGCAACGGGATTCATCTCCATTGCCACTATAACAAATTTCAGCAAAACAGAGAGGTTTAAAACAACACAAATTTATTATCTTGCAGTTGTGCAGGCCAGAAGTCAGAAGCTCTCACTGGGCTCAGATCAAGGTGTTGGCAGAGCTGCGCTCCTTCCAGAGGCTTCAGGGGGAAATCCCTGTTCTTGCCTTTTCTGGTTTCTCAGGGTCACTTTCATTCCTTGGCTCACGGCCCATTCCTCTGTTTTCAGAACTAGTAATGGCCTGTCAGGTCTTTCTCATGATGCTGTTTCTAGGGCTCTGACTCTCTGCTTCCCTCTTCCCCTTGTGAGGACTCTTGAACATAGATTGGGAAAGCTGAATAATTCGGGATCCTCTCCCAACCTCAAGGCCAGCACATGAGCACCTTATCTCCCCCAGGCCGTGGTACATAACAGCCATAGGTTCCAGGGATAAGGAGGGGTTGGGAGGTGGAGGCCGCTCTTCTTTCTACCACAGCAACTATCTTGATTATGTATTGACTCACTCATGTATTATCTGTCTCTACTACGAGGCTGTAAGACTCACAAGACCTTGTCTATCTTGCTCTCCACTGTCTCTGTAGCACCAGAAGAATGCCTGGCACAGAGTAGGTGCTCAGTAAACATTTGCTACATGATTGAATGAAGGAGTAAATTTGCAATACAAAGTGGGAAAGGCCAAGGAGGGAAGAAGAGTGGAGACCTCCAAAGCCTTCCTGTTCTGAAATTATCTGATACATTCTACAAGATTAACAAAGCCTCCCAAGATGTGGGGGTTTGGGGCCAACATTTCATCATCAGCTCTGCGAGGCTGGCACAGCAGGCGCTGGGTCTGGGATGAGGAGGGCGGCCGGAGTGTCTGGGGGCCGAGCTGCCAGGCTCATCAGGGAGCTGCCCCAGGCCCTGCCCCGCCACGCAGCTTCTCTCCAGGCTGCTCCCTGGGCTGGGGACTCTGGGCTTGTCTGCCAGCTGTCACTTCTGTCTTCCCCAGCGTACCTCAAGAGTTTTACAAAAAGGAAAGAAGCAAGCTGGAAAGAAGAGCGTTTTAGGGATATGTAATTAAGGAAAAAAATATCCCCCACAGGCTCTGGGCAATGGGGAAATTGGAGATTGCTTGCATTCCTGGGCCCAGTAGAACCACGAGGGCTTTTGAAACATAATGATTAGCGCAGGTTTTTAGCATTGATAAGTGTGTGTAATGATGAATGCCATCTATATGGGTGTGCGGTGCCAAAAGATGTGTGCTTAAATTCTAAAAGGGGAGGAGTTTAAACGGAGCTGCATGTAAATACAGGACTTTGCTTCGGGTGAGAAGGAAAGGGGAAATGGAAACAGCGAGGGGTCGAGCTTCCTCAATTACATGTGGAGGGGTCGAGCTTCCTCAATTACATGTGGCAGAAGGAAACAGCTATTTCAAAGGCAAACATTGAACGTGGGAGGTGGAGGAGGCCTTGGATGCTCCCAACAACATCCCTTTAGCCCTCGATCTCCCATCCCTTCTTCCATCTTGAGACAGGCCAAGGAGCCCCAGGTCCATCACTATCTGTGGCTCCCAGGTAGCCAGGGGCGCTCCCACCCTAGCCCCCAGCAACCCCCCCACCCATCTTCATTCTTCAGCCCCACCTGACATGTTGACCCTGACAGGACTCAGTAGATTCCTGCTGGATGAAAAAGGCATGGGTGAAAGAATCTTGACTGTAAGATAAAAATGGTTACCCAGGAAGAAACAGAAAGAGAAATTAAAGAATGTGTCTTGAGAGAAATGGAACAATAAGCAGATTTCAATCTGAGGGCTTTGTGAAGTCAGGTTCTCCTTCACACGGCTTAACGGGACACTGCATTCCTCTCTTGTCTAATCTTTCTTTTCTTTTTTTGGACGGAGAAGGATTACTGCAGATTAATATTGATAATTTCTGCTTTTTCTCTTAGGAAAGTAGTGAGGGTGAGGAAGTTCAAATCGAAAATACAAAACAGAAGTAAAATCCCCTGACATGGAAATAAGCCTTCCTTCTTGGGAAATAATCAGTGTAAATATGTTTCTCTAAAATGTAACTTTAGAGTCTGCAATGTATTTGACATCTTAAAAATGGTCTTCAAGACTTTATGGTAAGGCCAGGTGCAGTGGCTCATGCCTGTAATTTTAGCACTTTGGGAGACTGAGGCAGGCGGCTCATTTGAGGTCAGGAGTTCGAGACCAGCCTGGCCAACACGGTGAAACTGTCTCTGTCTAATTCAAAAATTAGCCTGGTATGGTGGCGAGTGCCTGTAATCCCAGCTACTCAGGAGGCTGAGGCATGAGAATCGCTTAAACTTAAACTCGGGAGGCTGAGGTTGCTGTGAGCTGAGATCGCACCACTGCACACTCCAGTCTGGGCAACAGAGTGAGACTCTGTCTCAAAAAAAAAAAAAAGACTTTATGTTATGCACATCAAGTGTTCAATGAGGCATTTGTTAGAGATGGACAGTCCTCAATTTTGGAGTGAAAAGATTTGCAAAAATTTGTCAATAATAATATGATGTCCAGAGCTGGTCCCACCACTGGCTCTCTCCTGCCACCTGCCCAGAGGTGGCTTCAGGCCACACTCCCTTGGCAGAAGAACACGCTATGAATGCCTCTGGAGCACCCTACTTCTGCCTCCTGGCCCGTTTTCCCTGTGCTGCTCCCTGGAGTCTGAGAAACAAATGTTGCCTGTGTCCCCTCCCTGGTAGAGCCTGAGAGATTCCCTACATCTGCACTGGCCAGTGCTGAAACCACAGGCCACATGGGGCCACAGAGCACTTGGAATATGCCCCCTCCCCCCAAAAAGAAGGTTCTATATCTCATGATAATTTTATTGCACATTGAAATCTTAATATTTTGTACATATTGCGTTAAATATATTAATCAAATTGATTTTACCCCGATCTTTAAAAACTCCGAGGTTGGGCACGGTGGCTCACACCTGTAATCCCAGCACTTTGGGAGTCCAAAGCAGGCAGATCACTTGAGGTCAGGAGTTCGAGACCAGCCCGGCCAACATGGTAAAACCCTGTCTCTATTAAAATTACAAAAATTAGCCGGGCCTGGTGGTGCGTGCCTGTAGTCCCAGCCACTCCGGAGGCTGAGGCAGGAGAAATGCTTGAACCAGGCAGGTGGAGGTTGCAGGGATCTGAGATTGCCTCACTGCACTCCAGCTTGGGCAATAGAGCGAGACTCTGTCTTAAAAAAAAAAAAAATTCTAAAATCTGGCTGCTAGAAAATTTAAAATTGTATGCAGGGCTCACATTACATTTTCACTGGGCATCATTGCTGCAGAACCTTGCTGCTCAGAGTCTGGTCCACAGGCCAGCAGATCAGCATCACCTGGGAACTTGTTAGAAATGTGGACAATCAAGACCCCAGACCTGGGAATTCAGAATCAGCGTTTGAACAAGATCCCCAGGTGATCCTGGTGCACGTTAGGGTTTGAAGACCATGCATGGGCGGGGGAGGGGAATGGCAGTCAGTCTCACTCACCATGGGAGGGAGTGCAAATCCCGGAAAATGCTCTGGAGGGCAAATTGCCAATGTCTATCAACATCTGTAATGTCTGTGTCCAGTGAGGAATGTTCTCCCACCCCTAATTTGCCCAACAAGTCACGTGGACAAAGATATATATACGAGGACACCCACTGCAGCATTATTTCAAATAGGGGTCAAAGAAGAGCCCTAACAAACAACCTCATGTTGCCTAGGTTCGCATTCAACCTAACCGTGATGAAGAGAGAACTCCTTAAATACGCTGCGGTTCAGCCAGTGGTAGACTATGCGGCTGCTTAAAAAATTAAAGCAGAGCTGTGTGTAGTGAGTTGGAAAGATCTCAAACATTAAACATAAAAAAGTTGCAGGTGATATTGTTATAGGAGAGCTATTGGTTTTTGTTTGTTAAGGGATAGATGATATACACAAGATTGCACATACATAAGAGTGTTGAGATAGAACTTGTATTTTAGAGTTGGAGTCTCACTGTGATGCCCAGCCTGTTCTTAAGCTTCTGGGCCTGGCCAGGCATGGTGGCTCACACCTGTAATCCCAGCACTTTGGGAGACTGAGGCAGGTGGATCACCTGAGGTGAGGAGTTTGACACCAGCCTGGCCAACATGGTGAAACCCTGTCTCTACTAAAAATACAAAATAGCTGGGGGTGGTGGTGGGCGCCTGTAATCCCAGCTACTTGGGTGGCTGAGGCAGGATAATCGCTTGAACCTGGGAGGCAGAGGTTGCAGTGAGCTGAGATTGCACCATTAGACTCCAGCCTGGGCAACAAGATTGAAACTGTATCTCAAAAAAAAAAAAAAAAAAAGAATCAACTCCTAGGCTCAAGCAATCCTCCCACCTCAGCCTCCCAAAATGGAGACAGAATTGTTAAAATAATTTTTTTTGTTTTACATTGAAAAGTTATACCTCAGCTTGGTCAAAAGAAATTAAAACAGTACCAAAGGAAATACGTCAGAACTAGAGGCCCCCTTTTCTCACTGGTAACCCTAATGGCCTGCAAATCCCCACCCTGGTCCCGTTGTTGACAGTTTCTCAGATACTGTTTTCATATGTTTTGTATATTTATATTTGTTTTTGTAAATGGGATAATACTGTATACGCTGTTCTATGATTTGCTTTCTTCCCTTAGCAATCTGTCCCTGAGATTAATCCAAGTTCATTCACACATCTTTTTGCTTTTTAATGGTTGAACAATAACGGATGGATATATAGATAGATGATTTTCTTTTTTGTTGTTCTTACTACGAAAGACAGATGCTACAACAAGCAAGGCTTGCGTGTGACTGTGCATACAAGCTTTCTCCAAGAAAAACTATTACTGGGTTGAAGGAATGCATGTATGATTGTACATACTGCCAAATTGCTTTGCCCGGGGCTCTTCCAAGTGACCTTCTCACTCAATGTCTCTTGGCCCTCAGGATGCCCACACATCTCAATTCTGGACATTACCAGTGCATGTAATTTTCATCAGACAATGAGTAAAATATATGATCACAATATTTTATTTTGCATTTCTCTCATTAGAAATGGCACTAATGACCTGGGCGTGGTGGTTCATGCCTATAATCCCAGCACTTTGGGAGGCAGAGGTGGCGGATCACCAGAGGTCAGGAGTTCAAAACCAGCCTGGCCAACATGGCGAAACCCCAACTCTACTAAAAATACAAAAATTAGCCAGGTGTGGTGGCGCATGCCTGTAATGCCAGCTACTCAGGAATATGAGGCAGGAGAATCACTTGAACCCAGGAGGCGGAGGTTGCAGTGAGCCGAGATTGCACCACTGCACTCCAGCCTGGGCAACAGAGCAAGACTCTGTCTCAAAAAAAAAAAAAAAAAAAAGAAAGAAAGAAAAGAAGAGAAAAGATACTAATGACTAGACATGGTGCCACATGCCTGTAATCCCAGCACTTTGGGAGGCCAAGGCAGGAGGATCACTTGACCTCAGGAGTTCAGGACCAGCCTGGGCAACATAGTAAGACCATATTTCTACAAAATTTTTTTAAAACTTTTTTTTTTTTTTAAATTAGCCAGTGATGTTGGTGCATGCCTATAGTCCTAGCTACTTGGGAGACTGAAACAGGAGAATCACTTGAACCCAGGAAGTTGAGGCTGCAGTGAGCCAGGATCACACCACTGCAATCCAGTCTGGGTGACAGAGTGATCCTGTCTCAAAAGAAATGACACTGAGCCTGTTTTCATATACGCATTCACCATTTGTGTTTCTTTTCCTGTCAATTGCCTGCTTATATTCTTTTCCATTTTTTCCTTTTAAAATATGATTTTAAAACCCTTGATATGTTTTGTATATTAATTTTGGGGGTAAGTTATACTGAAAATATTTTCTCCAGCCTGCAATGTTTTTAAACATGGTTTATGGCGCATTTTGTCATGTGGAAGTTTAAAACCATTAGGTAGTCAAATGTTTTCATTTACGGATTCTGAGTTTCATGAATCACCCATTCCAATATCACTTATTTGGGGAAAATACTGTTTTCTTCTAACAATTTTGATGTGTTTTATGTTTAGCTCTTTATTTATTTTATGTTTGGTATAAAATAGGGACTATAACTTCACCCTCCAAATGGATAGCCAACACCGTATTAAATAGCCCATCCTTTTCCCGTTGATTCACAGTGCCGTTATATCATGTGCTAATTTCCTCCATAGTCCTCATCTGATTTGAAACACCTCCTCCTGTTCCGTTGATAGATTAATCTACTCTTGCCCCAGCTGCATAGGTTTCATCACTGTGGCTTTCTTGTGTGTTTCCTTATCTGGCAGACTAAGTTCCCATTTATTTTTCTCATTAGTCCTTGCTTGCCGTGCATTTCCTTTTCCAGGTGAATTTTAAAATCAGCTTGTCAAGTTCCCTAAAAATCCCAGCTGGAATTTTGTGCAATTACATGTAATTAATAGGTTAACTTGTAGATAACTTATGTTCTTATAACATGAAGTCCTTCAATTTGAGATCATGATTTCTCTCTCCATTTATTCAGCTTTTCTTTTATATCTTTTTTCTGCTTCCTCCATATAGTTCTTAAACCTGCCCTGTTACTGCGTGTGATGTAGCTTTAATTACCTTTGCAAACAGAATCTTCCTTTTCTATCATGACATTTTCTGATTAGGTTTTGTGGGTGTGTAGGAAAGTGATAATTTCTGTAGGGTATTCTTAACTATCTGTCTGAATTCTCTTATTCGTTTTAATAGTTTCTGAATTTATTCTTTTGGCTTCCCTAGGTACATGATCTTGTTGTGTGCAAATAATGGCAGACTGTCTGTTCCTTACAGTGCAACTCATTTAGGGACAGGGGAGTCGTTCTGATCTGTTTTGTACTGGCTGGGACCTGGGGAGTCGTTCTGATCTGTTTTGTACTGGCTGGGACCTGCCGTGCAATGCTGCATATCAGTGGTATGGTGCTTTTGGTTGTCTCATTTCTTCTTCTTTTTTTTTTGCGACAGAGTCTCACTCTGTCACCCAGGCTGGAGTGCAATGGCGCGATCTCAGTCACTGCAACCTGCACCTCCCAGGTTCAAGCGATTCTCCCACCTCAGCCTCCTGAGTAGCTGGGATGACAGGTGTGGACCACCATGCCTGGCTAAATTTTGTATTTTAAGTAGATTTAAAATACAGGGTTTCACCATGTTGGCCAGGCTGATTTCGAACTCCTGACCTCAAGTGATCCACCTGCCTTGTCCTCCCAAAGTCCTGGGATCTCAGGGAGGATGAGCCACCACGCCCGGCCTTGGTTGTCTCACTTCTGATTTCCAAGGATGATTCTGCTCCAGGAGGAGGATGCATGTCAAAGACAAGGAGTGCGATAGAAGTGCTGGGAGACAGGCACCCACCGAATGGTGCCCAAATGGGACCAGCACCGTGGATGGGAGCTGGCAAGCTTAGCCGGTGGTCAGCCACAGGGTCTTCTGAGCCAGCTCAACCCACTGCGAGGCTCCTCTTTGGTGAGACGTGGTGCTGGGGACATGGTCAGGGCCAGACACCAGGAAACTCTCAGGCCATGACCTGTGTATCTCTAGATAGTTCTGGTCATCTTTAATGTGTTCCTTAAATAGGGCAGAAATCGGCCTCCTATGACATCCACTCCTGGATCCCAGTTCTCCCCTCGGGAGACACATGGAAGCCTCAACTGTTTGAAAACCCAGGCAAGTCTCCCTTGAGCTTTCTTCAGGCAAAACCCTCTGAGTTACTTCAGCCATTCCGCACGCCCCTCCTCACCTCAGGCCATCCCAGGTTCCCCTCCCATGACACACTCAACCTGGTGTCTGTCCTTCCTAAAGGGAATCTCAGAACCCAAGCCCTGCCGCGTGGACTGACCCTCCCACCAGGCTCTCCTCCATGAGTGTGGTCTCACAGACAGTGGCACCGGGGAGCGTCCACATAGCGATCCAGCTTCACAATGTATTTGCCATCGACTAAAATGCCATCGTCTTTTTCACACGTGCTCCTGCAAAGCTAGACTTGGAACTTTATTTTTATTTATTTATTTTTTAATTTTTTTGAGACAGAGTCTCACTCTGTTGCTGGAGGGCAGTGGCACGATCTTGGCTCACTGTAGCCTCCACCTCCGGGTTCAAGCAATTCTCCTGCCTCAGCCTCCGGAGTAACGGATTACAAGTATGCACCACCACGTCTGGCTAATTTTTGTATTTATAGTAGAGACGAGGTTTTGCTGTGTTGGCCAGGCTGGTCTCAAACTCCTGACTCAGGTGATCCACCCACCTTGGCCTCCCAAAGTGCTGGGATTACAGGTGTGAGCCACCGTGCCCAGCCTAGACTTAGAACTTTGGATTGTTTTGTCCTAAACTTCCCATGGCTACACCAGCCCCCTACCCCAGACCACTGAGGTCAGCTTCATCCTGGCTGTGGCACCTGGCATGTGTGCCATCCTCCTAGCAGGGTGGCAGCCCCACATTGGAAGACCCGCCTCCTGGATCCTCATCTGAATTACTGATGTGAACGAGAGGAGGAACCAACAGCACAGACGCCTATGTCTGGACTGACACTGGTGTGGCCTCAGCCAGGCCCGTCTCTCTCCATGTGCTCTTCAACAACAACCAAATCACAAATGAACCCCATAAAATGCTTATGGAAACCTATAGATATCAGATGAAAGATCACAATCTGGTGGCCCCTATGTTGGATTTAGTGTTCTGTTCACCCAACCCATATTTTTAAAACTTATGAACCAGTTACAAGCATTTTTAAAAAGTCAGAGATTTCTACATAATCATCTGGATTTTCAGCTTTCCTTGAAAAATCTGAAATCTGATACCCTTGATTATTCCATGGTGATGTAGCTGGAGTGGGGTGTGTATTAGTCTGTTTTCACGCAGCTGATAAAGACATACTTAAGACTGGGCAATTTACAAAAGAAAGAGGTTTAACAGTTCCACGTGGCTGGGGAGGCGTTACAATCATGGTGGAAGGTGACAGGCACGTCTCACGTGGTGGCAGACAAGAGAAGAATGAGCTTGTGCAGGCAAACTCCCATTTTTAAAGCCATCAGATCTCATGAGACTCATTTACTATCACGAGAACAGCGCCCCCATAATTCAATCACCTCCCACCAGGTTCCTCCCACCACACGTGGGAATTGTGGGAGTTACAATTCAGGATGAGATTTGGGTGGGGACACAGCCAAACCCTATCAGAGTGGAAGCATCTCCTTTCAATGGGGCATTTCTCTTTGATGTGTCACTATCCCCACCTCGCCCTGTCGCCTCACTCCCGGCCTGTTCCACTCATTTACATCACCCGCCTGACTGCTGTAGGCCATTGAGCTACGATTTTCATCAGACGCAACCAGTTACCTAACTTGTGAGGCCAGCAACCATACACTGGTAAACAGGTTTAGCTGACTTGGTGTGTTCCCAGGCCCAGCACCTGCTTCCCTCTCCTCACAGATCATGCTGTTAGTAATCTCGTCTAGCCTCTTGCCTGGGATGGATGTCAAGCTCACTACACGGTAAACTCCAGAACAGCCCTTGTTACTCCCGGTGACAATCAGAATCCCCCCTGGCCTGCCCTCAGGCATCCTGGCTCTCTCCTCTCAGCATCCCCCACGGACTCGTGGGCACCGCCGGCTGAGCTCGCTCACCCAGAGCTCTCTCCCTTCTCTGGGACGAGGCTTGGTTCTATGGAAGCTGGGGTCGTGGCAGCCCGTTTTCTGCCTTGGGCTTTGGTCCCAGTTCCTCAGAGCAGTGACTTTCAGTTCCTCTGCAGGTGTGACCTGTCTGCTCCTGTTAGAGCCTCCTTTCCACAGAGGGCTGGGCAGGCCCCACTGGGGAGCTGGAGGGCTCCCCTTTGTCACTACACTTGCCACCCAGAACACTGCTACTGTCCCTTTCTGGCGTTTCTTGGTTTCAGACAATCTCACCTGCCCCTCAAAGCAGGCGGAAGCTCCCTGTTGTGGTCTGGCCCTTCACCATCTTTAAGTGGAACATGCTTTTCCTCACTGAACAGTCATCCCCTCTGTGTGCCCCAAGGAACCCTTCACCGTCTTGTGCTAACTGCGTTTCTTCCTGATCCAAACTTGCTTTCTGGAGATGGGGGCCATGCAGAAGGGAAGGCGGGTGTAGCAGGAGGTCTGGTCTCTGGGGACTGAAGGCGTGATTTTGCCAAAATGGTCAATGTCACTGGACCACATGCCATGGTCAACCTTGGACAACCGGTTCTCCAGGGAAGAAAGCAAACTCATGTTTGTAGTGTTTGCCAATTTCTACCGTGGAGACACTAACCACAGCTCCCACCAGAGTGGCTGCGTTCACAACCAGCTCTTGGGGCTCCTGGAAAACTGAGATTTGAGTCTGTAGGAGCCAGTGCCAGCACCCCACGGGTATGTGCGTTATCAGCTGACATCTGCCAACCCCTGGCGAGGTCTGCCTGCCTCTAGGACTGTAGACGTCTTTATTAGAGACTCCTGTCACTCCCGTTAGGAGTCAGACAGATTAATAATCACTTCTCTTTACTTACAGCTATTTTAATCCCCAAACTCTTATTTATAAGTTATTTTATAATTAATAATGATATATGATATATATGATACATATCATACAATATATGACATACAATTGTCATTATAATTATATTATATTATATTTAATATATTATATTATAATTATTAATATTAATTGATTTTAATAATGGTATATATGACAACATATGTCATTAATTATATATAATTAATATTTAATAATTATTAATATATTTAATATTATAATATATTATAAATATATTAATATATATTAACGGAATTAATATATTAATTAATTGTCTAATTATAATTAATATATTTTCATGTATCATATATACCCATTATTAAAAATCAATTTAATTATTAAATACATTAATATATTTAATTATTATATCATATTATTATTTAATCTATATATTATATTATTTATATTATATTTATAATTATATTATATTATATATTATATTCATATTATATTAATGTATTTATAAGTTAATTCAGTTTTCCCTCTTCCTTGTGATCACATTTGGGAAGGATGTTTTTTCTACCTGCCTTGTCTACTTTCTTGACTGTGTGATCAGGGTCAAACTGTCCATTCTTCTGAGTTTCATTTTATTTATCTGAGAAATGGGAGTTGCTAGTCCCTTAGCACAGTTAGCAGAGCAGGTGCTGCATGATGACCGTGATGACCGTGGCTCTCACTGACTGGGAGCCATGCCCTGGGCTCTGTTAGTTCGTTAAACCACTTGGAATCTTCATTCACAGGCAAGGAAACTGGTTTGGTCTTAGTTAAATACTATACTCTAGATCGCACAACTAGTTGGTGGTGGAGCTAAGATTTACATTTGTAGCTGACATGGTGTTTTAAAACTTAGTTACAAACATTAAAAAATCTGAGGTTTCATCTAAGAATCTGGACTTTTATCTTCTGAAAAATTTAAAATTCTAGCACCCAAGGCCTGTGTTACCCCATGAGGCTATAACTGGAGCTAACTGGAAGCGGCTGCCTTTGAAGGGGTATTGCCCCCATGTGCCCCAGTCCCCGCCTCTCCCTAGTGTCTCACACCTTGCCTACTTCACTCACACCAAGCTTCAGATTTCGTGATTTTCCCCATGGGCCGGAATGAGAGGAAGAACCTGAGGCACAGAATGTTTTGGCAATTAATTCAGCTCAAATCAGAGAGGCCACAGCAGAGCTAAGAACCAGTCTTTCACAGTCAGGCTCTGTGATGAAAACCACAGCGCCTTCTCACTACAAAGCCATGTCTTCACAAACTGTTTTAATCCCTTCTGTCCCCATGTTGTACTTGTATAACCCTCCCCTTCCTAGGAAACCATTTGAGTGGGTGTCTTTTTATTTGAATATGTTCTTACAAAACATGTATTGTTGTTTTGGGTGCATGCATTTTAAATTGACTGATTAGATATCATAGCTTTCATTCTGTGTTCCCCCTTTTCACCAAAAGATCTTTGTAAGATTCTTCCATGCTGCTGCGTGCACAGCAAGCTCCTGCTTCTGGCTGCTCCAAAACACCCCATGTATGCCTTGACCACATTTATCCACTCTCCTTGACCATACTTATCCACTCTCCCAGTGATGGGCATCCAGGTTCCCTGCAAATCTCTGCTGCACAAAGAATGACAACTCATATAGGTGGGCTGTCAAAGTGAGCCCTGGGGTATATGCCCAGGAGTGAAGTTGCTGGGTCATAGGATATGCTCATATTTAATTTGCCTAAATTGTACCTGATTATTCTCCACAATGGCAGTCCTGGTCTATATTCCTGGCTTTCTCTATCCAGCACAGATGCTGAGGGAGGAAGGGAGGGCTTTGCAATACGCAATATCCATCAGTAACTAGGCCCTTGGGATGGAGTTTAAGACAGGCTTGCCTCATGCCAAAGGCACCAGAACACACAGACAGAGAGATAGGAGAACGGCAATCTTTCAGAGTCTAGGAGCATAGAACTTAGAGGAAGGAACCTGAGATCTGGGTTCAAGTCCTGCCTCTGCCACTTCCAGGGAAAGTCACTTGGCCCTTCTGTATCCTGGCTGCCTGCCGAGGGGGTGATCTGCCCAGGGCTAGGGTCTTCTCTCAGAAGAGTAGTTCTTTTTTTTTTTTTTTTTTGAGACAGAGACTTGCTCTGTCACCCAGGCTGGAGTACAGTGGCACCATCTTGGCTCACCACAACCTCCGCTTCGCAGGTTCAAGCAATTCTCTTGCCTCAGCCTCCCGAGTAGCTGGGATTACAGGCGTGTGCCACCATGCCTGGCTAATTTTTGTATTTTTAGTAGAGACGGGGTTTCACCACTTTGGCCAGGCTGGTCTCGAACTCCTGACCTCAAATGATCCACCTACCTCAGCCTCCCAAAGTGCTGGGATTACAGGCATGAGCCACCATGCCCTGCCTATTCTTTTTTTTCTGAGATAGAGTCTTGCTCTGTTGCCCAGGCTGGAGTGCAGTAGTGTGATCTTGGCTTACTGCAACCTCCACCTCCCAGGTTCAAGCGATTCTCCTGCCTTAGGCTCTCGAGTAGCTGGGATTACAGGCGCACACCACCACACCTGGCTAATTTTTGTATTTTTAGTGGAGATGGGATTTCATCATGCTGGCCAGGCTGGTCTTAAACTCTCAACTTCAAGTGATCTGCCTGCCTTGCCCCATTTCTTTATCTATAAAATGGGGGACTAACAGGAACTTAAGTGAAGCTGTTTGAGTAATCAAAAAATATTCATCCTTTTCTTCATTCATTCCCAACACCGAGGTAAATGCACAATGCATTTCGTCCTCAATGCTGGAGCTTCTGTGCATGCTCAGTTGCACTTAGGGCACGTGGTATCCCCTCTAGCTGGTTCAGGAACTCACCGGACAGAGGCCCTGCTGAAGAGCAGGATTTGGGACTGATCAGGGCAAACAGAAGGTAAGGTCAGAAGTGTGCTGAAGCTATGGGGGGTGGGCACTGGGAGGGGTGGTCATGGTCCTCATGAGCCATGGGTTGGGGAAGAAGAGGAAGAGGAAGAGGAAACTAAGGTTTTCATGTCTGATCAGTTCTTCTATAAAGTAGGGGGTCCAAATTCTTTGCCAGTGCTGAGAGGCTTGAGTTGAGGACTTGAGGGTAAATCCTTTGGTCAGCCGTTGAGGACAGGCTTGAGATGGACAAGGACAAGGATTGATTTTGAGAGTTGATTGCCATAGGTCAAGTTCTTCCAGAAGCGGATACTAGGCCTTGGTACCAGTAATTCATGAAAGAAGGGCTCCCAGGAGAAACCAGTAAGGGAGTGGGGGACAAAGGACAGGGAAGGGGGAGAAGCCAGGTGTGGTTTCAAGTGAAGTCTCAGCTCTGGCCTGATCTCACAGGAGCTGTGGAGCATAAATTACACCTCCAAATGTTTCCCACAGGGAGGCAAGAAACTGGGCTTTTGCACATGTGCTCCAGGCCCCCGCTGTCTCTCCTGGGTGGGGATAGGGAATGAGGACCGCCCAGGTTTCTCCTGGATCTCCCCATGAGTGAGGTGGTTCTAGTGCCCAAGGGCAGTCATCTGAGGCACCAGGCTTAGGTCTTTCGCAGCAAAAAAACAGAGCCCCCAGAAGTGGGGATGGGAGCAGGGGGTCCGGTCAAGGGGTCCCAGGGAACTGGGTAGGACAGCAGCTGTGCTCTCTCTAAGAACCTGGCTATGGCTGGAAACCGTCATCTCTATCTACACTTGTGCTTTGCCAGCACCACTCCCTTGGCCTGCCAGGATGCTCCCTGTCTCTTTGCCCCACCACCTCCTACTCACCTGAAGTAGGAGCATCTCAGCTGCACAGTAGTGTCTTTGGTGAATCCTTCCCTCACCCACCAGGCTGAGTCTCCCGGAACACCCTCCCAAGCCACTGTCTTCTCTTCACAAGCCTCTGCACCTGGTCATATTTTCTTAGCTGTTTATGGTTCTGTGTCTTGCTCCTTCACTGGACTGTAGGCAGGACCTGGGTCTGTGTTGGTTCCTGATGCCGGGGGCCGAGCCAGCGGGGAGGGGAGCTGCGGGGAGCAGAAGGGTAAGAGGGTAGTGACCACGTGCGGGCCGCCTGCTGACTGCTACATCACCAGCTCTGCTTTCCTCCAGCCCTGCCCAGGGCAGCAGGTGATCGTGGAGCTGATCTTGACGCGTAGCTTTGAGGACAGGGGCCACAGGAGGACAGGCTGCCAGGGAGTGGAGGGTGCCATGGAGAGAGTGGCTCTGGGGGACCACAGTGAGGTTCTGGCTTGCTGGAGAGATGGTGGGGTCCAAAGGGGCCTGAAGGCCTGCACAGGGGATGAGATGAAGGGATGGTGGCCTCTGGGAGGTCAGAAAGCAGTCGCTATGGGAATGAGCATGTGAAACTTGATGATTTGTCCCTATTGGCAGATGATGATGATAAAACAAGTTGTGTGACATTGGACAAGTTGCCTTATCTCTCACAGCCTCAGTTTCCCCATGGGTTAATGAAGATAAGTATGGCATGAAGGTTCAATAAGAGGAAAACCCTGGGGGAAAGTTTATTTTTCCCACCACACTTGTATCTGCCAGTGTTTGCTGCATAACAAACAGCCTCACATCTCAATACTTAATGACAGCAAACATTGATTTTCCACTCCTGGGTCTGCAGGTCTGCTGTGGTTGGCTAATCTAGCTGGGCTCTCTTGGACTCAACTAGACCAGGCTGGACTCCAGGTTTCTAATCATGTCCAGGTCTGTGCCTAACATCCTCATTCCTGGGCGAGGCTGAAGGGCTGGAGTTTTCCTGGCCATCCTTTCTTATGGCAAATTGCAGGGGCCCAGGAGGGGGAGTAGAAACCCAATGCGCCCTTGAAGCCCTCAGTTCAAAACTGGTGCTTTTGCCCACATTGCTTTGGTCAAAGTCATGTGACCAAGCCCAGCATCAGTGGAGCAGAGACACAGATTCGTCACACTCTAGTGCAAGATGCTACAAGGCCCCATGATGAAGGACGTGGCTGCAAAGTCCTGCAGCAGGGAAGGGCCCCTCTGCCATAGCACCGCTCCTCCTCCTCTGAGCTTCTCCACTGCACTGAGCTCTTGGAGAAAGTGCAGAAACCTTTCCCATAGTGAACTGAGAAGCTCACTGTGATGCCAGGCATGAGGAACAGTGTCTAGCTGTCAGCTGTGACTAGTGACCAAGGACACATCCTATCCTGGAGTCTTAATTGTGGGCCTGAGGTTCCCAGATGAGGGTTCCACCATCCAGATACCCAGAGCACCTGCTGATAGACAGCATTGCCATCCTCGTCCCCTTGCTCTGATCCTGGTGACACTAACAGAGACTTCAGAGCTGTCGTTTCAGTATCAGCCAAAGCTGTCCATTTTCCAGCCCTCCATCCTGAGCTCCTTTGATGTGAGGGGTTCAAAGCACTTTCTAAGCTGCTTTAGTTTTCAAGGAAAGCATGGGCCTGACTCCCATGGCACAGATACTGGGGAGTGAATGGCAGAGATTTGGGGATCTGATGATCTCAACATCCCAGTGGGAATCCCAGCTCATGGGGGATAAGGCCTAAGTGAATGCCCCCGTCTGAGAGTTGACCTGGCATGAGGGTTTCCCCCGCAGAGGGTGCGGTAGGCAGGGCTGCTGGTAGGTAGGCATGGGGTTGGCAGGGACCCAGCCTGGGGAGAACGGCCTGGTCACACAAGGAGCTGTGGAGTGTAAATTACACCTCCAAGTTTGTCCTGCAGGGAGGCAAGAAACTGGGCTTTTGCATATGTACTCCAGGGCCCCGTTGGCTATCTTGGGTGGGCACAGGGAATGGAGACCTCCCAGGTTTCTCCTAGACCTCCCCACGGGCAAGGTGGCTCCAGTGCCCAAGGGCAGTTGTCTGAGGTAACAGGCTCAGGTCTTTCTCAGCAAAGGGGGTGTTGGCTCTGAATTCAGAGAAAGGGGTGATTTAGAAGGGAGTGCAGAGACTACTGGGGAGTGGGGCAAAGCCCATGCCAGGTCGTTCTGGGAAGTCTGCCCAAAACAAGGCAAGATGAATGTCGAAGAACTTAGCTTCAGGAAGTTGGGGCTAGTTGGAATGAAGTCGTTGGGAGAAGACAGAATCCAGCTCCATCAGTGCCAGGGCCCCCCATCCCTGGACAGCAAGGGCCTGGGGGAGGAGTTGCAACCTGGTGCTCGCTGGGAGCTGGGAAGAGCCAGGTGTCTGGGGTGGGAGTCATGATGTCCCCGCTGGCCCCAGCTGGTGGGTGGGTGGAGGCAGGGTGAGTGCTTGGGCTCTGTCTTCACTTTCCTTCCCTTAAGCTTAGGCCTCTTCCCCAGTACCGCCATGTCACTCCCTTCTGCACACTGAGATTCTGACTGAGACTGGCTTGGCTTTTACCCTTTTCAAGTCTCCAGTCATGTGGTTTGGCACCACGCCTGGGAGAGGCCAGTGGAGGCTGGACTGTGCCCAAAGATAGCAAGTGCCAGCTTCCCCCCTCCCACCTCTCAGTCCGCCATAGCCCCGGCAGGCCGACCTGCTGTCCTCCAGGAGGTGGACTCCCCAAATGCCAGGTTCCACACCACCCTACCCACCCGCTGAGCCTGAGTGGCTTGCATCTGCCGCAGCGTCTCTGACTGCCTTCTCCACCCTGGGATAGCAGCCCCTGGCTCTGTGCCTGTCCTCCTCCTGGATCTCACTATCATCTAGCCAGAGAGTCTGGTGGTCCCCCATCCACCACCTCCACCCCCTCTCTCATTTCTCTCATCTTGAGATGTCCCCTGGGATGCTGCTCTTCTGACAACATCTCTGACCGCTCAGCCTCTCTGAGGCTCAGTTTCCCCATCTGTAAGCTGGAGATATCAAACCCACCTGCACTATTAGATAAAATATAAATTAGATCACATATGTGAGTGCATCTGGCCCACTTCCTTCCACATCCGATGATCAATCAACATCCATTCTTTTTTCTTTTATTTAATCGAGATGATGTCTTGCGATATTGCCTCCTTTCTCTCCCTCGAAGTGCCGGTCACAGCTCACAGCCTTCCAAGCACCAAGAACCCACAAGATCAGGCCATCTTTGTGAGATGTGCCAGCTCAAATGCCCTGCAGCCTGACTACCAGAAATTTGCCCCCTTGAAAGTTTCCACAAGTATTTCTGAGATGCCCTCAAGGAGCCCCTCTCTGCTCCTTCCCAGGGCAGCACGGGGCACCGTTCCTTCCTCCTTTGCCAGGTCCTAATGTGCAGGTCTCTGGCAAGCACTGCCCCCAGTACCACGAGAACACTGTCCCAGCCTAGGGCTCTGTGCCAGGTGCTAAAGCTACGCATCCACAGTCTTCCAGCTTCTGCATGGCAGAGAGGGACAGCCCCCGCCTGGTGCTAGGCTTTGGTTTGTACCTAGAGACCCATAAAACCTTGCCCCAGGAGGGCACACCATCAGTCTCTGTCTGTTGCTCAGTCATTCCAGAAGCTAAATCAAGCCATGGGTTGTGGGAGAGAACAGAAGCTATATCCTATCTACTCCCATTCTTCTGCCCTCCCTCTCCCAGCCAGACCACCTCCCTCTCCTGGTCACAAAATGAGACCTGCCTTGCTCATCTGTGGATGGAAACTTGCAGGAGCCTAGCTTTGCCATGCCAATGCACATGGCCCATCCGCCTCCATCCTACAGCCCCAGCCAAGACACGTTTGTGCTGCTGGAGAGTGCAGCCCCTCCCCTCTGGCCAGTCCCATAACATACGCATCAGCTGAGAGAGCTAAGAAGAACAAAGGGACTGCCTGCACTCACCACAATGCTCGTCATGGGCTGTTGCGGTCACCTCACCCTCATCTATGCACGCTGCTGTGTGACTCTGGTTCTCGTAATTGACCTTTTTATTATTGGTGTGAGCATTGTTGCAACTATTTGGGCATTGTAGCTGTTTCCATTGTATTTGTAGCTTTCGTACAGAAACCTTTAGAAGTATATAGACCAGGAATGTTTTTGTATGATAAAAATAGACACTTTTAGGCAAGATGATTTCTTCTTCTTCTTCTTTTTTTTTTTTTTTTTTGTTGTTGTTGAGATGGAATATCGCCCTGTTGCCCAGGTTGGAGTACAATGGTGCAATCTCGGCTCACTGCAACCTCTACCTCCCAGGTTCAAGCAATTCTCCTGCCTCAGCCTCCCGAGCAGCTGGAATTACAGGCACCTGTCACCATGCCCAGCTGATTTTTTTTGTATCTTTAGTAGAGATGGGATTTCACCATGTTGGCCAGGCTGGTCTCGAACTCCTGACCTCGTGATCCACCTGCCTTGGCCTCCGCAAGTGCTGGGACTACAGGCATGAGCCACCGCGCCCACCAGTCTTTTTTTTGAGACAGGGTCTCATTCTGTTGCCCAAGCTGGAATGTAGTAGCACAATCTTGGTTTACTGCAATCTGCATTTCTCTGGCTCAAGGGATTCTCCCATCTCAGCCTCCCAAGTAACTGAGACTATAGGCGTATGCCACCATGCTTAGCTTTTTTTTTTTTTTTGAGACAGAGTGTCACTGTCACCCAGACTGGAGTGCAGTGGCATGGTCTCTGCTCACTGCAGCCTCCACCTCCCAGGTTCAAGCAATTGTCATGCCTCAGCCTCCTGAGTAGCTGGGATTACAGGTACACACCACCATGCCTGACTAATTTTTTTTGTATTTGTAGTAGAGACAGGGTTTCAGCATGTTGACCAGGCTGGTCTTGAGCTCCTGACCTCAAATGATTTACTGGCCTCGGCCTCCCAAAGTGCTGGGATTACAGGTGTGAGCCACCGTGCCTGGTCTAATTTTTTTTTTTTTTTTTTTTAATAGAGATGAGTTCTCATTATGTTGCCCAGGCTGGTCTCCAACTCCTGGGCTTAAGCGATCCTCCCACCTCAGTGTCCCGAAGGGCTGGGATTGTAGGCATGAGCCACTGCGCCCAGCGACAAGATGCTCTCCAGCCTCACTGTGCTTTGTGTGTGTGTGCATGCGTGTATGCACGCTCGTACCGATTACATGAGCTGGGTTACATAGGCTGATTTTCAACAAACTATTACAGTGTTTAGCTCAAAAAGTGGTTATTTAGGCCGGGCACAATGGCTGACTCCTGTAATCCCATCACTTTGGGAAGCTGAGGCAGGTGGATCACCTGAGGTCAGGAGTTCAAGACCAGCCTGGTCAACATATAGTGAAACCGCATCTCTACTAAAAAATACAGAATTTAGCTGGGCGTGGTGGCACATGCCTGTAGTCCCAGCTACTTGGGAAGCTGAGGCAGGAGAATAGCTTGAACTCGGGAGGCAGAGCAGTGAGCCAAGATCGCACCACTGCACTCCAGCCTGGGTGACACAGTGAGACTCTATCTCTCAAAAAAAAGAAAAAAAAGAAAAGAAAAGAAAAGAAAAGAAAAAAGTGGTTATTTAAAAAATAATAATAATTTGACTTACAAAACATTTTTCAAGAATGGTGCAAAGAATTCCTGTATACCCTCTGCTTTCCCCAATTAATGTTTTAGCATACCATTTATCATCATTTCACTCATATTACTGTTATCATTTTTCTGAATTATTGACAAGTTGCTGACAATGCCCCATTGTCCCTAAATATATCAATGTGTTTTTCCTAAGTGATAAAGACTCTCCTTTGTAAGCACATTCAGCCAGCAAAAATCAGGAAATTAACATCAATAAAATACCACCATCTAATTCTTAGACCCCTTGTTCAAACGTTTTTGTCTCAATAACAATATGTACATCATTATTTACATATTTATGGAAGTTATGTATAACTTTTACACACACACACACACACACACACAATCTCCCCCTTCTGGGCTGAGGCTTAGTCCAGGACGATGAGTTACATGTAATTGTCATATCCCTTCAGTGTCCTTTAGTTGGGCACGGTTCCTTGCCTTTTCTTGTCTTTCGTGACCTTGGCATTTTTCAATAGAATAGGCTAATAATTTTGTAGGCTGTCCTTCAATTTTGGGTTTTCAGGTGTCTCCACATGTCGTGGCCCAGGTTCTCTGCTGGAGTGCATAGCAGCAGTGCTGTGTCTTCTGTGTACCCATCTCAGGGGGCACAATGGCGCTTTGCTGTTACTGCAGAACTTAACACTGGACACTTGGTTAAGCTGGTGTCTGCCAGGTTACAATAAGGATTGTAAAGTTACTAGTTTTTGCTTTTAATAACAATTTAAGGCCAGGCACAGTGGCTCACGCCTGTAATTCTAGCACTTTGGGAGACCGAGATGGGCAAATCATCTGAGTCCAGGAGTTTGAGACCAGCCTGGGCAATGTGGCAAAATTCTGTCTCTACAAAAACACAAAAAAATTAGCGAAATGTGGTGATGCGTGCCTAGAGTCTCAGGTACCTGGGGGGCTGAGGTGGGAGCATCGTAGAGTCTGTGAGTTCGAGGCTGTCGTGAGCCGTGATCACTCCACTGCACTCCAGCCTGGACAACAGAATGAGACCCTGTCTTGAGAAAAAAAAAGAAAAAGAACAATGTAATAACATTTTTCCTCAAACTCTCACCCACCTTGTTTAGCACGTATTGATGATTCTTGCCTGAATCAGTCATTACTATGATGATTGCCAGATGGGGACTGTTTCTGTTGTTGCTTTGACAGTTATTGATTGGCATTCCACTGTGGGGAGGAGCCTTCCCTTCTGCCTTACAGTATAGACTCACGAATCCCTATTTTATTTGATGGACTATAATTATTTTTATTATTCATTTTGATGTTTGACTTGTGCTAGATGCACCTTTCAACTGTTCCTTCAGTTGGCTCCTGGTTCCTGTATCTTTTTGACAAATCCCTATCATTATTTTAGCATTTTCTTGCTTTCTGGGGCAACAGATGTTGCAGGTACTCATTAGATCTTCTTGGCCTCGATTCAAAGGCTGCTAGAATCAGCCATTTTTCAAGGAGCGCTGGCTGTCTTTCATGGAGAATGACATTTAGCAGCCAAGATCTGAGCAGCAGGTGTGCTCATTGCTGTTGGAGTGTTGTGGGCCCTCCCAGCAGACAAAGTCAGGAAATACGTGTGTGCACATACTCATTCATACACCTGTATTTATCTATCTATCTACATATATTTTTTGTAAATACAGAATCTCACTTTGTTACCTAGGCTGGAGTGCAGTGGTATGATCTCAGCTTACTGCAACCTCTGCCTCCTGGTTTCTGGCAATTCTCCTGCTTCAGCCTCCCAAGTAGCTGAAATTACAGGCATCTGCCACCATGCCTGGCTCATTTTTGTATTTTTAGTAGAGACAGGGTTTCACCATGTTGGCCAGGCTGGTCTCGAACTTGGGACCTCAGGTGATCCACTCACCTCGGTTTCCCAAAGTGCTGGGATTACAGATGTGAGCCACTGCACCCGACCAGTATTTACCTGTGTATCTTAAAAGCCCGAGTTCTTGCAGACACTTCCCATTCCAATTCAATGCTCCACAGCCATGGGACCTTTCTCCTTTCTGTGTTTGTAGTTCCTTTCTCTGATAGTGAGAAGCCTGGTCCCTGCTTCTTCCCCCTGTATTACTCCCAGGAAGAGTAATCCCTTTCTTGGATTACCTGCGTATTCCCCTGTATATACCCTGCTTCTGGCTCTGCTGCTCGCCTGACGCCACCGCCTCCTTGGTTCTGGCTGTGCAGACTTCTAAGGCCCTGGTCACATCTTTATCCCAGCTGCAACCTCATCCCCACTGGCTCTGCAGCCTCCTGCATCCTGACCACCTCCTTGGCCCCAGGTCCGAGGCCTGCTGGCCCTGGACACTTCAAAGGAAGGGAAAGGAAAGGAACCAATAAAATGTTTTTAAAAAAAAGAGAAGGGAGGGAAGAGGAAGAGCTGATTGTTTTATTTTTGTTTTGTTTGCATTTTTTTTCTCTTAACAAAAGCCACATTCAATTATTGTTTTTTTAAGAATGCACATTTTGGAGTCCATTCAAAGCCATGTGGCTGAAGAGGGATTCCTGGGTCTGATGGAGGCCTCGAAAGCTCTTCCCAAATCTGTCCTCCCCCTCCCCCACACTGCCCACTTTTCCTATCTCATTAAATATCACCAACACCAACCAAGTTACTGCAGCCAGAGATCTAGGGCCACCCTCCCTGGCTCTCGCTCGCCGACCATGCCCTGTTTGATGGGCTAATCTGGTTCCAGCTCCATCCTTGCCTCTCTCCTGCTGCTGCATCTCCCTAATTCAAGCACTGGAGTGCGGTTGCTTGGACCCCCAGCGTCCACACCGTCAAGGTGATAGTTCTAAAATGTAAATCTGATCACATCACACACACACCAGCTTTTAATTGCCTTTAGTGTCTCCAAACCACTCTTAGGACAAAACTCAAACTCTGCCAGGCCCCAAGGGCCCAAGAGACCCATGCTCTGGCCTTTCTTTCTCTCTCACCTCTTCACCCACGTGGGGCTCTGTAATTCTTAGATTTGGGGGAGAGGAGGCGGTTAAAGGTTGAGACCATCCTGAGGGCAGGAGAGAAGTACAGGAAAGCATTTCAGGGGTTGCAGAGAGGGGAGAGGCCAGGCCAGGAGGAGGTGGCCCCACCCCTAGTGAGAGCTGGACAGGAGGCTGCGTCCAGCCTTTCCTTCAGATGAGCTGACTCAGAGCAGGGCAAACGCAGCAGGAGGTCGCCTTCCAGAACCCAAAGGCTCAGCCTAAGGGCCGGGCGCGGTGGCTCAAGCCTGTAATCCCAGCACTTTGGGAGGCCGAGACGGGCGGATCACGAGGTCAGGAGATCGAGACCATCCTGGCTAACACGGTGAAACCCCGTCTCTACTAAAATACAAAACTACCCGGCCGAGGTGCCGGGCGCCTGTAGTCCCAGCTACTCGGGAGGCTGAGGCAGGAGAATGGCCTAAACCCGGGAGGCGGAGCTTGCAGTGAGCTGAGATCTGGCCACTGCACTCCAGTCCGGGCGACAGAGCGAGACTCCGCCTCAAAAAAAAAAAAAAAAAAAAAAAAAAAAACAAAGGCTCGGCCTGAACAGTCAGACTCCACACTGACCTTCATTCAGCCTTGGGACGTGTGGGTGCCTGGGTCAGTGGGCTCTGAGACCTGGACTGAATCCAGCTCTGCCTCTGTGGCCTTCAGAAACTTCCCAGCCTCAACAGGCAGGGAGTCTCCCCACTGGGAAATGGAAGTAACAAAAACAGCAGCCACCCTGCAAACCCACACCATTCTCTCCGCCACAGCCGAGTGGTGTTTTCACTGTCCTCTCTAGTGGCTTTCTCATCTAACTTGAAACAAACGCTTCGGTGCAGGGAGCACCTGAGCAGGGTGTTTGGTTTGGTTTGGTTCCCACTTTTTTTTTTTTAGATGGCGTTTCGCTCTTGTTGCCCAAACTGGAATGCAATGGCGCAATCTCGGCTCACCACAACCTCCGCCTCCCAGGTTCAAGTGATTCTCCTGCCTCAGCCTCCCAAGTATCTGGGATTACAGGCATGTGCCACCACGCCTGTCTAATTTTGTATTTTCAGTAGAGATGAGGTTTCACCATGTTGGCTGGTTTCAAACTCCTGACCTCAGGTGATCCACCCACCTCGGCCTCCCAAAGTGCTGGGATTACAGGTGTGAGCCACCGCGCCTGGCTGTTTCCCAGTTCTTAATACTGTCCCACCATTGGTAAAATCTCCACAATCATTCTATATGCTCTTCCATTTAAAACGAAGCCTAGAAGGGCCGGGCGCGGTGGCTCAAGCCTGTAATCCCAGCACTTTGGGAGGCCGAGACGGGCGGATCATGAGGTCAGGAGATCGAGACCATCCTGGCTAATACGGTGAAACCCCGTCTCTACTAAAAAATACAAAAAACTAGCCGGGCGACGAGGCGGGCGCCTGTAGTCCCAGCTACTCGGGAGGCTGAGACAGGAGAATGGCGTGAACCCGGGAGGCGGAGCTTGCAGTGAGCTGAGA
>NW_016819943.1:387990-409440 GCF_001698545.2 Rhinopithecus bieti
AAAAAAAAAAAAAAAAAAAAAAAAACGAAGCCTAGAAGAGCCTTGCAGGGGGTTCCCAGCACCCCGGGGCTCCTGCTCTGCCTGCATGGCCTTCCTCTGTGCCTAGTCCTCTTTTACGCCTCATTTAGAGACAGCAAACAGTGCTAAAGTTAAAATTACCCCCTGGGAAATTTTAGCCTGTGCAATGACTTTCCTGGAAGGTGTGACTTTCCTGGATGGTGTTGCAAAGTCACAGCCCAGGAACTGTTTCTGGAAATGCAGCACTTCTCAGCATGTGCAGCCCTGAGCCTCCAGCAGTCTGGACACCAGCCGTTCTTTGTTTTAAAGACCCCGGTGCCCTTCTTATCCTGAACCCGAGGGCCAGAGGCAGCCCCTCTCCCCTTGCCCTGTACCTTCCCCAGGAGTATTGCTACCCGAGTGAGCTCAAGTGCCAAGCAATCGGACAAAGGTGCCTCTCTCCCTGCAAGGCCCAGCTTGGCAAGGCCCAGCTTGGCAATTCACATCTCTGGTTCCTCAACACCTTTCTTCAATGGAGAGGTCCATTTTCTGCAATGCACACACACCTCAACACAGTGGTGGGGGCTCTCATTATGTCATTATGTTTCCAGCCAACCTCCTCTGCAAGGAGACTTGGGGACTATGAGGCTGAGCCGAGCAGGGTTCCTTTCCTTCAACCACTTATGAGCTTGTGGGGAAGGCAGGCACAGCAACCATGACATGACGCAGAGTGAGCTGCTGATTCTAAGCTGGGCTTGGTGGGGAGCACTCTGCAGAGATTCTGTAAAAATGATCCTGCTGGAAGTCACCCAGAACTTTCTACAGACCTAGAAATTATAATGGGAGGCAGGAGAAGAGGCTTTTGTTTCACAATCTGAACTAACCCCTACCATGTTTTTTTTGTTTGTTTTTTCTGTTTGACTCTTGGCTATAAGCACAAATTCATGTCCATTCTGCTGATCCAAAAAGCCCTGAAGGGAAGGCTACTCTGAGCCTGAGATGTCACATATATATATATATATACACACACACACACACATATATATACACACACACGTATATATATATACACGCACGCACACACACACATACACATATATATATATGCTCTTCCATTTAAAATATATATATATATTTTTTTCTTTTTTTTTGAGACAGGGTCTTGCTCTGTCACCCAGAGCAAGTGCAATGGTGCAATTGTGGCTCACTGCAACCTCCACCTCCTATGTTCAAGCAATCCTCCCACCTCAGCCTCTCAAGTAGCTGGGACTACAGGTGTGCACCACTACATCTGGCTAGTATTTGTATTTTTTGTAGAGACAGGGTTTCATCATGTTGCCCAAGCTGGTCTCCATCTCCTAGGCTCAAGCAAGCCGTCCACCTCGGCCTCTGAAAGTGCTGGGATTACAGGTGTGAGACACTGTGTCTGTGAGACCCCATAATTTTTTTTTTTTCTTTGAGACAGAGTCTCACTCTGTCGCCCAGGCTGGAATGCAGTGGCTCAATCTTGGCTCATGGAAACCACTGCCACTTGGGTTCAAGCAATTCTCCTGCCTCAGCCTCCCGAGTAGCTGGGATTACAGGCGCCTGCCACTGCGCCTGGCTAATTTTTGTATTTTTAGTAGAGATGGGGTTTTACCATGTTGGCCAGGCTGGTCTTGAACTCCTGACCTCGTGATCCACCCGCCTTGGCCTCCCAAAGTGCTGGGATTACAGGCGTGAGCCACCGCGCCCGGCCGAGATGTCATCATTTAACAAGCCTTCTTAAATAAGGCAATGCTGCTCTTGGTTTTGTTCAAAATCAGGCTTCCTGTGTTGTGCTCTAGTTACCTGCTAAAGGGTGGAGACGTTCACTCCAGGGAAAAGGGAGAGTGGCCACGGCAGAAATCCACACGTCCGAGGGCATCACTGGGGGCCACCAGTAACCACTACGGGGATCGTGTCCCAGCTAACTTGGGCCTTCACGGTTCCCTTCTCTGTTTCAAAATGACCTAACAACTCTTTTCAGGAAGGCGGCCGCTGTGGAATGAGGAACGAAGTCTGGCAGCCTGGGCCGTTAGGAACTAAGGGCAGCCCCCTTCTTGGTCAGAAGTGTGGCTGGTGCTAACCTCCCGATCCGAGCCTGGACACCTCATGGGGGGACGCAGGCACTTGCTTTCCCTCTGTCTCCTTGGGCACCTTTTCACCGTGGCCTTCATGTGCTGAGCGTCTTCCATTTGCTCCCCAATTCATTCGCTTCCCTGCCCCCTGCTTTCTCACTTGGTTTGGCCAATGGGAGCCGCAGCCAGATGAGAGGAAGGTTGGGGGGTGGGGGTGGGGAACTATTGCCCTGCCCTCATCCTGTAAGGTCTCCATGGTCAGCTCCACGAGAGGCCACAGCGCCTGCTGGGGAGCCCCCTCTGGGTTCCAGCACCTGCTTCTTGCCTGTGATCTTCCTAGAGTGGTAACTGCTGCGAGTTCCGGGGGCTGTACTGCCTCTTATTGGTATCCTGATGCCCTGTCCCTACATTCTCCCTAAGTTCTCGCATTTAATGAGACATCTGCCTCCTGCCGGGACTTTGGACCATGCACATGAAAAACACACATGACACCTTGTTCACGTTTTGCCTTTTACAATTGCTGAAAAGGCACCACCTTTGGCGATGTGCTGGGGGGTGTGAGTGAGAGCAGCTCCCCTGCTTGCCACCGTTTCTCTGCATCCCCAGTCCCAGACCCATGGAAGGCCCTCCCTGACCATCCCTCCTCCTGGCTCCAATTCTTGTCTGTCATCCTGACCCAAGGCAGCAAATCCATCGAACCACTAATTGCTGCTCCAATTGCCAGGCCCTGCACAGTCTGGGGATGGCACAGCCGTGAGCAGACCTGTCCTGACTATGGGCGCACGGCTGGGCGGGTATGGGCTTGACCTGCTGCAGGTGGGAACCCCCAGGCCTGTCCCTGCAGGTCCCCCCTGCTCCTGCTGGCCTGTGGATGTCAGTACACTGTCCACCTGGAAGCCCCTCCTGGCTTTGACTGGGTGGAGATTGGTAGGTCACACCCAGGCATGGTCGCCCTTCAAACGGACCCATCCCCCCACCGGCCACTCTGCCCTGTCCCTTTGGCCATCACACCCTGATGCAGGACCTTTCTGGGTCCAGGCTCAGAATGCAAAACCATGGGTGGGCTACTCCTCTTTGCACTGCACACACTGAGGCTAAACCATGCTCCTCACCACCCACATGTCTAGACCAAGCTCCCCGCCCCTCCCCTGTCTGGGCCGGCTCTGTAGCTTCTCTCATCCCTGTCTTGGGCTCTGATCCTTTCTCTTCCTGTTCTAGAATGTGCTTTGAATGTAAGTTCTCTGTTATCCATGTCAAAGCTTAGGGCCAAGAGCAAAGCCTCATGAGGACACCTTCCCGGACATTTTCTCCAGGGACACCTGCCTTTGCCTGGTTGGTGCCCCGCCTTCGCCGTCTCCTGTATGCGCTGCCTGCGGGCACAGGGTGCTTCCTGTGGGCCCACTGCGCAAAGCAGGTTTTCCCTCAGGTGGGGTCTGCCCCTGTGGATCTGCTTTCTGTAGACCTGCTGTGCTCTTCCTGGCTGCTTTCCCCTCAGAGGAGGAGAGGTGGAGGGAGGCTCCCTCCCCAGCACACTTATCAGCGGCCATTTTCAGTTTGCTACCAGTCCACCATCCGTGAGGCTTGGCTTCTACCCTGCATTCTCTCCCTTCCTGGGAACCCAGGCAGCCAGCAGCCTTGGTTTGCCAGACCCTGGCTCCCTGGCCTCTGGGAGCAGGCCAGGCACACGCGGTGGCCTCGCCAGGTCCACAGGGACTGCTTTAAATTGCTCTGTTCCTAGTACACCGCATATGTCATCAAGTCTAAGATGTTCACCTTTCAGATTTCACATCTCCAGAGTCACGTATGTCTATAATCAAGGATGTAACATAGTCTGTGGTTCAGCTTCTTAGCGGTGCATAAAATAACATGTCTTACTTGGTTTTAGCATTGATGCGTCTTAAATTCCTGAATCTCACATGCTCACTCAAACACGCGTTCTTCAGATACCCTCCAGCCGAGAATCCTTTTCTGGAATCACACATGAGGCATTCGACTTTGACTTTCTTTGGTATTTTCATATTCCTTTTCCATGCTCTTAATGGCTTGTCATCTATTAGCTGTACCTTTTTTGACAGTCTGACACTTTTCACGACTGGTTTAACTGAATCGAGTTCATAGATCTTGTATCGTGTCAAATTATTTTTGCTATTCTGTTCACTTTGGTTTTTGAACCTACTCATGTTACTTTATAGAAGGCCCGGCTGCTGCTGCTCAGATAGTTCTGGTTCAACAATGTTTGAAAGAGATTGCTTAACATGGGGCTTTGTAGAAACAAGGGAATTTATTGAAAAGAATTTAGGATACCGTTTTGCTAAACTCTCTATAAATTTACTAACTAACTTAAGATACACACACAAACACACACATATACCCCCAGGCACAGGCTTATACATGTGTACAATGCATATACACACAAAAAACACACTTGGAAAGAGAGAGAGAGCCCAAATGGACAGCCCTGAATCGCAGATCAGTGAAAGAGGTGTATGTGTCCTCACTAGGACTTGGAGTTAGCCACCTAGGTACGAGCCCTCGGGAACAGGTCTGAATCCTAACCCTGCTCCCTGATGTCTGAATCTGTCCCAGTCCGGGTCATCCTGCCTCATCTGCTCTCCCGATTCCACTTACCGGTAATCCTGAAGACCTTCAGGCACCCTCCCACCCACCCAAATCAATCCCAATCCCAGTACGTATCTGACTTGGAGGCAGGAAGGCCACTGCTTGGCCCAGCCATGCTCAGGCCAGATGCTGCCCGCTCACCAACCAGGGTGGGATTTTCAACCTCCATCCTACTTGCCTATGGGTCTCATTTCCCACAGGCGATGGGTCCCCTTCCCTCCAGAAAGAAGGCAGCTGGCAGCCCCCAGAGGAGCGGTGAGATCCTTGACTTCCAACTCCAAGGATGGCGACTTTTCAACTGATTTTAAAATGACCTGAACGTTGCCGGGTGTGGGTGGCTCACACCTGTAATCCCAGCACTTTGGAAGGCTGAGGCGAGCAGATCACTTGAGATCAGGAGTTTGAGACCAACCTGGTCAACATGGTGAAATCCCGTCTCTACTAAAATGACAAAAATTAGCTGGGTGTGGTGGCAGACAACTGTAATCCCAGCTGCTTGGGAGGCTGAGGCCAGAGAATCTCTTGAACTTAGGTGGTGGAGGCTGCAGTAAACCGAGACCGTGCCACTGCACTCCAGCCTGGGCGACAGAGTGAGACTCCATCTCAAATAAAATAAAATAAAATAATCTGAAAATCACTGACATGGTGGCTGTTAGGAGGACACGGTGAATCACAGGCACTTAGCAGTTGCCAGGGGCACTATGCTCCTCCAGACCAGGGAGGCCTCACCCAGAGGGGGTGCCTCTCCTGTGCCTACCCACAGCCTGATCCCTTGCTCCTGTTTAGCTGCCCCTGAGGGCAGGGCCTGGCAGGAGGGTAAAGGGTGAGGTAGGGGTGGGGCTGGCTGCTCAAGGACCACCTGGTATTGCAGGCTAGAGCCACAGGGCTTACAGAAAGGGGATCTGCCCCAGGGCATTTGAATAGCCGAGCACAACTACCCCCAAGGTCCTCTGCTATCAGCAACAGATACAAACCAGGTAGATCATTTACTGAGTTTTGATAAAAAACAACTATAACAAATAAAAAAATAAAAATAAAAGCAAAGCAATTGCTGGAATTGATTTTTTCCTGTGTTTTTTCAAAAAAAGTTCTTCGTGAAGGAAAAAATAAAAATAACTTCCCCACCAAACACACACACAAAATCTAGAAAAACACATTCTAAACTGTGGAAAATAGCTATCTTGGGGTTGTGGGATTACAGGTGATTTCTTTCTTTCTCTCTCTTTCTTTCTTTCTCTCTTTCTCTCTTCTTTTCTTTCTTCTTTTTTTTTTTTTTTTGAGATAGCGGGTCCCACTCTGTCGCCCCAGGCTGGAGTGCAGTGGTGTGATCTTAGGCTCAGCAGGTTCAAGCGATTCTCCTGCCTCACCCCTCCCTAGTAGCTGAAATTTTAGGTGCGCACCACCAAGCCCAGGTAATTTTTGTGTTTTTAGTAGAGACGGGCCTTCACCATGTTGGCCAGACTGGTCTCAAACTCCTGACTTCAAGTGATCAGCCCACCTCAGCCTCCCAAAGTGCTGGGATTACTGGCATGAGCCATTGCACCCAGACAAATTTCTGATTTAAAAAAAATCATATTTCTAATTTTGCCATAATATAAATATACTACTTGTATAAAAATACTTTTATTTTATTTTATTTTATTTATTTTGAGACTGAGTTGCCCAGGCTGGAGTGCAGTGGCGTGATCTCGGCTCACTGCAACCTCCGCCTCCCAGGTTCAAGTGATTCTCCTATCTCAGCCTCCCGAGTAGCAGGGATTACAGGCACCCGCCACCACGCCCGTCTAATTTTTGTATTCTTCTTTTTTTTAGTAGAGATGGGGTTTCATCATGTTGGCCAGGCTAGTCTCAAACTCCTGACCTCAGGTGATCCACCTGCCTTGGCCTCCCAAAGTGCTAGGATTACAGGTGTGAGCCACCGTGCCTGGCCCAAAAATACTTTTAAAATAAAAGTTTTTTTTAAAATGGAAAGAAAAACAGATCTTAGGAACGATCCTCTGTGTGCCTTTGGCAGAAGGGTCCTTAGCAGCTGCTGGTTGCAGGATGTGAGGTTGTGGGCGTGAGGGCTACACACCCCGGGTAGGAGCCTAGGGTTTTTCGTGGATCACAGTCACTCCCTCTGCCTCACTGGTCTCCGCTGCAGGTGGCCTCTGTGGTTGGGTGACATTCTAGTTGGTTAACACGTGGGTTTGTTTGGGTGCTCTGTCCTCAGGCATCCGAAGGCGTCCCCATGAGGTTCTTTACCAAACTGGACCAGCTCATCGAGTTTTACAAGAAGGAAAACATGGGGCTGGTGACCCATCTGCAATACCCTGTGCCGCTGGAGGAAGAGGACACAGGCGACGACCCTGAGGAGGACACAGGTAGGGAGGGAGGGACAGGACGGCAGGAGGTACTTTTGGGAACTTGCCCTGCACCCACCTTGAGTGCTTGTAGATTAGGTGAGTCCTATTATCAGAGGGAGAGTGTTGGCAGGGGGTTAAGGATAAGTTAGGAACACAGGCTCTGGGGTCAGGCAGACGTGGGTTAAAATGCCTCCTCCCCAGCTTATTAGCTGTGTGACCTTGGGGAAATTACCTGACCTCTCTGAATCACAGACTTCTCTTTAAAGAAACAGTAAAAATAAGGCTGGGCTTGCTGGCTCAGGCCCGTAACCCCAGAACTTTGGGAGGCCAAGGTGGGAGGATCGCTTGAGGCCAGGAGTTTGAGACCCTCCTGGGCAACAAAGGCAACCCTCTCTCTGCGAAAAGCTTTTTAAAAATTTTATTCAGGCATGGTGGCTCAGGCCTGTAGTCCTAGCTACTCAGGAGGCGGAAGCAGGAGGAGTCCTTGAGTCCAGGAGTTCAAGGTTGCAGTGAGCTGTGATGGCACCACTGCACTCTAGCCTGGGTGACAGAAAGAGACCTTGTCTGAGAAGAAAAAAAAAAAGAGAGAGAGAGAGAAAGAGAGAGAGTAAAAGGATTCCACTTCCTCTGCTTCACTTGACAGGCCTTTAAAAAGACAGAGAGAGAGAGAATAGCAATAGTACCTGCCTCTCACGGTATCCCAAGGATCAAATGAGTGGAGAAATGTAGCACCCAGAGCCTGGCACATGTTAATAGTAAGCACTCCATAAATGCAGCTACGGTCATTAGTATCATTACAATCCACTGAATTTCACTGTGAGGAGAGTGAAGGAGGAGACCCTTGCACTTAACTGGGAGGATGAGGAAGGTGTTTCTTTATGTCATCATTAAAAGGGGGTGGGGGGAATATAACCCCTAAAAATATGTTGAAAAAAATATACAGTCCCAGCTGGGTGTGGTTGCTCATGCTTGTAATCCCAACACTTTGGGAGACTGAGGTGGGTGGATCACGAGGTCAGGAGATCAAGACTATCCTGGCCAACGTGGTGAAACCCTGTCTCTACTAAAAATACAAAAATTAGCCAGGTGTGGTGTTACATGCCTGTAGTTCCAGCAGCTTGGGAGGCTGAGGCAGGAGAATCGCTTGAACCCAGGAGGTGGAGGTTGCAGTGAGCCAAGATCGCAGCACTGCACTCCAGCCTGGCAACAGGGAGACTCCATCTCAAAAAAAAAAAAAATTATACAGTCCCTAAAACATATGTGAGACTTAGGGTGCCCTTTACACCACAGGGACAAAGACCAATAGAGCAAGAGTCAGATGGAGAAAGTCTTGCAGAGAAGGAGTTTACCTGGGGATGCCCCACTTTTCCCCTCAAAGATTTACTGAGAATATACCTAAGGGAATAGAAATCATTTTGTTATAAAGACACATCTGCGTATGTTCATTGCAGCACATTTGCACTAGCAAAGACATGGAATCAGCCTAAATGCCCATCAGTGGTAGACTGGATAAAGAAAATGGGGTACATATACACCAAGGAATACTATGCAGCCAGTAAAAAGAATGAGATCATGTCCTTTGCAGGAACATGGATAGAGCTGGAGGTCATTATCCTTAGCAAACAAACACAAGAACAGAAAACCAAACACCACATGTTCTCACTTAAGTAGGAGATAAATGATGAAAACACATGGACACAAAGAAGGGAACAGCACACACTGGAGCCTACCTGAGGGTGGTGGGGTGGGAGGAAGGATAGGATCAGAAATAACTATTGGGTACTAGGCTTAATACCAGGATGATGAAATAATCTGTACAACAAACCCCATGACGTAAGTTTACCTATGTAATAAACCTGCACAGGTACCCCTGAACTTAAAATACAAGTTAAAAAAAAGAAAAAAAAAAAGGCTTCATTCCTAAAAGAAAACCATGAGATACCTAACCGGGCCCTTCAGTTGCCCAGGGCTCTTCCTGAATTCCAGCAGGTGGAGACTGCCAGGTCCCCCAGGTTCTCCCCCAAGAGAGGAGAGATTCCTCCAGAGATGCTGAGACCCTTGCCTGGCTCCTGCTTGTTCTGGGGGCTTGCTGCAGGCATCCTTTCTCTCCCTCACCTGTGGGCTGGCTTGTGGGCCACCAGGGCCCCCTGCTTCCTCCCACTCTCATGGAAACGCCCTTTTCATGGTTGTGCAGCTCTTCATTTCCAAAAGGACCGCAGCTCCATGGAGGCTGAAAGGGTCCTAGGCAGGCCCTGTCCCTTCTGGCCTCCCTGGTCTGAGTGAGCGCTGCCCTCTGGAATCAGAAAGGTCAGGCTGTGGAAGAGCTAGGGCAGACCTGTCCCATTGTGAGCCCAAGGTCGCTCACCAGCACTGCGCCCTGGCCGCGCCTACCCCAGCTGCCCCCAGGCACCCAGGGCCATGCTGAGAAGCTGTCCTGCAGAAACGTCCTCCACACTAACCACCCTCACTCCCCTCGGGCCACCCACCCCAGCTAGTTGGGCCCCTCTGGGCACGGCTGTCTGGAGGAAGATCCCGACAAGTTTCTGTAAGGGCCGAAAAAAGAACCTCAGTCTCATGACTGCTGGCTTCACTTCCCCAAACGAGGTCGCCCAGTTGTCGGCTTGAACCAGAGCAATGCGACATGAGGCCCCTGCAATCCAAGAGGTCTGCTTGGGCCCAGGGCACTGCCAGACCGTGCAGCTCAAAGCAGACTCCTAGTTGTCTTCAGAACCCCAGAGAGAGGAAGTGAAGGGCCCGTTCTCTAAAGAGGAGGTCCCCCGGGGACCATTGTGGTTGGGCCAGGGGCAGCTGCTATGTGTGGGAAGAGGCTCAGACAGAGCTCTGGACCTGAGGGACTCAGCGACCTTTATCCATTCGTGGTATGTACAGGATGAACCTTCTCCTAAAGGGGATGGGTGGGCTCCCACCTCCCAGGCCAACTTCAAGTCATTGGTTGAATGTCTCTGAGTGAAGGGAACCCCCTTGCTTTGTTTTGTGTGTTTCTGAGGGTCTGGGGAGGAGAGAAGGAAGGGCAGAGGCTGTAGAGAGGGGACCAGGGAGAGCGGGAGAGGGGCAGTGTGGCTAGGCCTGCCTGCCTCCTTACCCCTGGTCCCCTCCTGTGGTTTTGGCCTATTCTGGGAACTGGGCCTCTGCCCAGTCCAGGGCTCAGCCATCATGAGGCACCTGTCTCAGCCCCTGAAAGCCTGAGAGCCAGACCCATCCTGCTCACCTGCCTGCCACTGCTGGCTTAGTCCACCCAAGGTCAGCAGCGCTGCAGGCCTTTCAGGCCCTCCAATGGAGCAGGGCCTTCTGGCCCTGGCAGATGTTTGCTGATGGCCAAGGTGGGGCAGACACTGTGCTAGCCAGGGCCCTGTGGCAAGAGGCTCTCTCTCCAGGAGGGAGTCAGTGAGGGACATGGGGACACAGATGGAGATCGATAACGTGGGTGTCGTGGCCTGGACCCCATGGGGCTGTAGTGAAGGCCAGGTTGCATGCACAATGTCCTCACCAATGGCCTTCCTGCTGTTCTCTCCAGTAGAAAGTGTCGTGTCTCCACCCGAGCTGCCCCCGAGAAACATCCCTCTGTCTGCTGGCTCCTGTGAGGCCAAGGAGGTTCCTCTTTCAAACGAGAATCCCCGAGCGACCGAGACCAGCCGGCCGAGCCTCTCCGAAACGTTGTTCCAGCGACTGCAAAGCATGGACACCAGTGGGTGAGTCCCCACTCAAGTCCAGCCGGGGCTTCATCTGCAGTGAGCCCAGCCAGGGCCGGGCTGGATGGCTTGGGTTTAGATCCTAGTTATGGGCCTGGTGACCAGAGGGAGGTGGGAAAGTCTCTGGAGAGGGGTGCTTGTCAGCTTGCACCTCAGAGGCCTTTGCACCATTGGCTTCAAGAAGGCCAGGGGCGTGGGCCTTAACCGGAAAAGCGCTCCATGGGGGTGGGGGAGCATTTTGTCTCCAGGCACGGCCCGGCATAGTGCAGGCACTCACTGGGTATGTGCCACATTAATTAATAAGTTAGTACCCGGCAATCTCCATACCTTAGTAAATGTAACTTTGTTTTGTTTTTTTGTGAGAAGCGCTCCCCTACCCCCCAAAGAAATCCTAATGACAGGGCTGAAGCCGCATTTCCAACTTGAAGGATCCATCTGAGGCTGCCAGGGCTGCCCTCCTACTCTCTCACTTGGCAAAATATGGAGTAGATGCTGATGGGACACATATGCCACTGGGTTGCTAAGACACTTGGCGTGTTCCTCTTTCCACCTGGACATACCCATTGGTTCTTCCCCGGGCTCCAGGCTGAGTTCTGTGCACGCTCCTTGAATTATTTGTGCTATTTATCAAATAGCTGAATATCCAGTGTTGCCGCTATGTTGATTATCTCAATATATGTGTCTAAATAACAGATGTTTAAAAGTATTCCACATAGGCTGGGCACGGTGGCTCATTCCTGTAATCCCAGCACTTTGGGAGGCCGAGGTGGGCGGATCACCTGAGTCCAGGAGCTCAAGACCAGACTGACCAACATGGCAAAACCCCTTCTCCACTAAAAATACAAACATTAGCTGGGCATGGTGGCGGGCGCCTATAATCCCAGCTATCTGGGGGGCTGAGGCAGGAGAATAGCTTGAACCTGGGAGGCAGAGGTTGCAGTGAACCGAGATAGCACCACTGCACTCCAGCCTGGGCAACAAGAGAAAAACTGTGTCTAAAAAAAAAAAAAAACAATCCACATACAGCCCATTGTTTAATTCCCCAGGGTTTCCATTTCTTCCCAGGTTTGGATGCTGAATGCAGTAAACTGCATGGGGAAGAGTCAGAGACGCGCCATGGTTCCACCTGCTGACCTCTCCTACACCTCCTGCCAACTCCATCTCCTTATCAGCCCCTCCACCCTGGTTATGGGCTTCTGCCTCAGTGGGGCCAGCAGAGGTGTGAAACCGAGCTTCCAGGCAGCCTTCCGGGAGGAGTTAGGGTCAAGGCATGGGCTGAGGGCTCATGGGCAGAGAGGCCTGCTTTTTCTATCTTAGCTTCTCATGGCAGTGGAATCTTCCTAAAACTTCTGTTTGGAGATGGGAATAAGTGAAGGGGCCATGTGCAGAGATCAAGGAAAGCGGCAACCCAGAGCCTCCCTCCATTCTCAGGGTCAAGGAAAACTGGGACTCCACATTGTGTTTTAAAATCAGTCTATTTCGCTTGTCAAGTTGCTTTGCACATAGAGGATTGCCTTTTGATTATTTTTCTTTAAATGACAACTTGCACAGTCTTTCCTGCAAGTTAATTAGCTCTCATCAGTTAGGTCTTAGTTAATAGGTTAATTATCACGTTTCTAAGTAAAATTAGCCTTCTCAAATAAACATAGTTTACATCTTTATGTCAACACTTTTCTACAACAAACTTTTTTTATTTGAGACGGAGTTTCGCTCTTGTCCACCAGGCTGGATTGCAATGGCACAATCTCAGCTCTCCGCAAACTCCGGCTCCCGGATTCGAGTGATTCTCCTGCTTCAGCCTCCCAAGTAGCTGGGATTACAGCCATGCGCCACCACAACCGGCTAATTTTGTATTTTTAGTAGAGATGGGGTTTCTCCATGTTGGTCAGGCTAGTCTCGAACTCCCAACCTGAGGTGATCTGCCCTCCTCGACCTCCCAAAGTGCTGGGATTATAGGCGTGAGCCACTGTGCCCGGCCTACAACAAACATTTTAACAAATAGAACTGCCTGTAATACAGACTCATGGTATCAAAGTTACAAGGCAATAGTCATTAGACCTGTTAAGATACATATTTTAATACAGGGGTCCCCAACCCTGGCCTGTTAGGAACTGGGTGGCAAGCGAGCATTACCACCTGAGCTCCACCTCCTGTCAGATCAGCAGTGGCATTAGATTCTCATACCAGCGTGAACCCGACTGTGAACTGTGCATGTGAGGGATCTAGGCTGCACAACCCTTAGGAGAATCTAACGCCTGATGATCTGAGATGAAGCAGTTTCCTCCCAAAACCATCCCCCCACCATCCGTCTGTGGAATAACTGTCTTCCACAAAACCGGTCCCTTGTGTCAAAAAGGTTGGGGACCACTGTTTTAATACTACAGAAGAAATGTTTGCCCCTTTTAGTAAACAGACTCAGGCAGACACTGGATTTCTATGATGTCAAGACCCAGAATAAGTACAGATGAACTTAAATGTAAATGTTCTCTTCTCAATCTAACAAGTCAAACGGGTAAGCCAGTCCTGTTCAGTATTTTTTTTTTTTTTTTTTTTTTGAGACAGAGTCTCACTCTGTCACTCAAGCTGGAGCACAGTGCAGTGATCTGGGCTCACTGCAACCTCTACCTCCCAGGTTCAAGCAATCCTCCGGCCTCAGCCTCCTGAGTACCTGGGACTACAAATGCATGCCACCACACCCAGCTAATTTTTGCATTTTAGTAGAGACAGGGTTTCACCATGTTGGCCAGGCTGGCGTTGAGCTCCTGACCTCGAGCTCCTGACCTCAGGTGGTCTGCCCACCTCTGCCTCCCAAAGTGCTGGGATTATAGGCATGAACCACCATGCCTGGCAATTCCTGTCCAATCTTAAGAGCAATGGCTTTTCATTCTTTCACAGATCCCACAGGAAAATCCTTGTGGCCTTTAGTTTCAACTTGATTACATATCAAGCCTGGAACAAAAATCTTTAAGGCGGCGGGGTGGGGCGGCTCACACCTGTAATGCTAGCACTTTGGGAGGCCAAGGCGGGTGGATCACCTGAGGTCAGCCTAGCCAACATGGTAAAACCCCCCATCTACTAAAAATACAAACATTAGCTAGGTCCGGTGGTGCACGCCTGTGTTGCCAGCTACCCAGGAGGCTGAGGCAGGAGAATCGCTTGAACTCGGGAGGTGGAGGTTGAGATCTTGCCATTGCACTCCAGCCTCGGTGACAGGGTGAGACTCTGTCTCAAAAAAAAAAAAAAAAAATTAAGGCTTGTAATAATTTTTTTACACACAGGTAATTAACATGCTTAAGCCTCAGTTTTCTGATTTGTGAAACAGGAATAATTAGTAATAATATCTGAGTCATAAAATTGATTTGTGGGTTAGTGGAGAAAATGAGCATAAAGTGCTTAGCACAGTGTCTGGCATGTTGTGTTCAGGAAACACTTGCTATAATTACAATTTCCATCATTATGGGAACAAACACTCAAGCGTTACCCAGAACAAAAGGTGCTGGAAGATAGAATGCAGAGGGCTGATCCGACTTTAGTGGGTGCCCCTCATGGGACTGACCTGGGCTCTCTGCCTGTGCCTCTGCCACCAGGGTTGATCTGCACAGTGAACAAACCCTGCCTTCAACCCCATTCACTCTGTATACTGAAGGGTTGGAGCAGATTCGACATGGCAAAGTCAGCCACTTGCACTACCTCATTCCATATCCCTAGCCCCATCACTAATCAGACTCCCCTAGGGAGCCTGGGATGACTCCAGACCCTCAAAACACAGTGCCTTAGGTAGCCTTTGGCTGTGAGATTGCAGAGTGTGTGTGAGCTAAAGTCATTTGCTATCTCTAGATCCCATCATCCTTCCAGCCCT
The DNA here is from genome assembly GCF_001698545.2 of Rhinopithecus bieti. Classification (NCBI taxonomy): domain Eukaryota; kingdom Metazoa; phylum Chordata; class Mammalia; order Primates; family Cercopithecidae; genus Rhinopithecus; species Rhinopithecus bieti. The sequence continues at coordinate 402,620 of NW_016819943.1, forward strand.
CAGACCCTATCTTTATAAGTAGATAAGATAGATAAACAGTCCCACGATACACTTTCCAAACCTTTTGGCCTCCTTTTTCTTTTTTTTTTTTTGAGACAGTATCTCGCTCTGTCACTCAGGCTGGAGCGCAATGGCGCCATCTTGCCTCACTGCAACCTCTGCCTTCCAGGTTCAAATGATTCTCCTGTCTCAGCCTCCCAAGTAGCTGAGATTACAGGTGCCCACCATCACACCCGGCTAATTTTTGTATTTTTAGTAGAGGCAGGGTTTCCCCGTGTTGGCCAGGCTAGTCTTGAACTCCTAACCTCAGGTGACCTGCCTGCCTTGGCCTCCCAAAATGCTAGGATTATAGGCGTGAGCCACCGTGCCCAGCCTTGGTCTCCTTTTTAAAGTATAACCATTTCCCAGACCTCCAGCCGGAACCACTTCCTCCCAGTAGCACCCAAAGGAGCTCATTGAGAGGCACCTTTCCTGCTGGGCCACTTTTTCTTGTTCTGAACATGGGAACCTTCGTCCAGGTTTGCAAACGTTCTCCTGAAGAACTGTGTCCCCTTGGAGGTTCTGAGGATGAGGATTTGTTATTGTTGTTGCTGTTCCCACTGGTGATGGGGGCTAAAAGAAACAGGCAAGCATGGTTTGTTTCTTTTTTCTTTTTTTAGGCTTCCAGAGGAGCATCTTAAGGCCATCCAAGATTATTTAAGCACTCAGCTCGCCCTGGACTCTGAATTTGTGAAGACCGGGTCCAGCAGTCTTCCTCACCTGAAGAAACTGACCACACTGCTCTGCAAGGAGCTCTATGGGTAATGGCTGGCCCACGGGGGCGGGCAGGTGGGGGCGGCCAGCAAGCGAGAGAAACAGCTCATGAGAGCGAGCGACCTCTGCCTCTGCCTGGCTGAACAAATGCCTCTGCTGCACTCACAATAATTGAGTGGTGAGCACAGCTTAGAAATCTCTGTGGTTGTTTGGAGGTCTTGTTATCATGGAATTTGAATAGTAGCTTGTGTGTGCTGCAGCTTTTTAAAACGAAAGTTAATTGGAGGCCAGTTGCTCTGGGAAGCGGATGGGGTGGGAGGACATGGCCAGCCCTTTCTCACTTGCACAGGATCTGGCTCTTAAGATTTTTGCTGCTGCTCTTGCTATTTGCCGCAGCCGTTACACCTGACAAGCACAGAAAGGCACTGAAAGGAAGTAAATTAAAGTCAGTCTATTTTCTGCGTGGGTTGTTGTAGCCCAAGATTTCCAGTGATGTCAATTTTTCAAAGTGGGATGATTCACCAAAACTTCAATTTTCTGATATCCAATCCATTGAATGACCAACTGGTAAAGGTTCTGATTTCTTTTAGATTCTTTTGGTTTTACATTTTAAAATTTAATTGATGAGCCGGGCGCGGTGGCTCACGCCTGTAATCCCAGCACTTTGGGAGGCTGAGGCGGGTGGATCATGAGGTCAGGAGATCGAGACCATCCTGGCTAACATGGTAAAATCCCGTCTCTACTAAAAAATACAAAAAATTAGCCGGGCATGGTGGCAGGTGCCTGTAGTCCCAGCTACTTGGGAGGCTGAGGCAGAAGAATGGTGTGAACTCGGGAACCAGAGCTTGCAGTAAGCCGAGATTGTGCCACTGCACTCCAGCTTGGGCGACAGAACAAGACTTCATCTCAGAAAAAAAAAAAAATTAATTGACGAAAGTTAATTACGTTTTAATTGTTAAAAGTGCAAAAGTAAGGCTAATATGCCATCCAAAGAATTGGCAAAGAGTATTTTAAATGCCAAAAGCTTGAAAGAGAAAAAAAAAAAAACATTCCAGAGCATCTGAACAAAGTCACAGGGAGCCAAAACAATCCCGTCACAAATGAAAGGTGAGGCCGGGTGCAGTGGCTCACGCCTGTAATCCCAACACTTTGGGAGGCCGAGGCGGGTGGATCACCTGAGGTCAAGAGTTTGAGACCAGCCTGGCCAACATGGTGAAACCCTGTCTCTAATTTAAAAAAAAAAATTAGCTGGGTGTGGTGGTGCACACCTGTGATGCCAGCTACTCTGGAGTCTGAGGCAGGAGAATCACTTGAATCTGGGAGGCTGAGGTTGCGGTGAGCCAAGATCTCACCACTGCACTCTAGCCTCAGTAACAGAGCAAGTCTCCGTCTCAAAGAAACAAAGAAACAAACACAAAAATGAAAGGTCAACATTTTGGTTGGAAAAATGGAATTTCATACTGGCAACGGTTTTTTAGTCTGCGCTGTTTTGTGTTTCATTACACGTACAGGAGTTTCAAGATTCCTTTGTCGATTTCTCTGGGGCTGTATCAATCTTAGCTTAGTTAGTATGCAGAAAAGAATCTTTTATCATCAGTAATCCAATTCAACTTTCCTTTTAAAGGCTTTTAAAAGCACAGTCAGTACATTTGGTAAATTTAACAAATAATGTCTTTGACAAATTGAGCACTCACCAAATTGGCCAGTTGGGCTTCATTTCAATGAATTGGCTTTCAGCTAATGCAGCTGTAGCTAATTGGACCTGGAGCTATCATTTTCATAGATTTCCATGGAGGAATTTTGTTCCATTTGATGCTGTTTTTATGAATCACTTTATCGCTAGGGGAAAACACACACACACACGGCACTTTCTCTTTGTAAAACACCATTTCACGATGGCTGATAACAAGCTCTTAGTTCTGCTTCGATGGAGATTTTGTTCTTCCCTGCTTCCTTGTGGAGAAAGAGATATATTTTAAGTCTCTCCACGAGGCTTCCCTCAGCCTTCCCCAGACACTTCTGCCCGTTATTAGGTTTCCCTAACACCTCACTGCTCCCTGGACTTCCCAGGAGCCAAGTCACCTCATCACTACGGCGGTGGCAGCTTCCCCAACTCACCTTCTTCTCAGGCACGTGGTGCCCATGGAGAGAACTTCCTTCAGCTTCTAGCCACTCCATGACTCTGTTTAGAATTAAAGACACTGTCATGCTCTAAATTTCCCTTGCGCACTTGTCTTTGCTTTCGTCGGTAAAGCGACAGTCAGGCTTGGAGACTTGATCAGCCTTGGAATTTTAGGAAATCGTAGAAAGGAACAAAATGATGCTTCCCATTTCTCCTGCCAGAATCCCTGCAGATTCTCATCCCCGAAATTGTAAACCTGTAATTTTCAAACCGCTTTGATTGGAATAGGTCTTCATTCATTTGTTCACTGAACAAACATGTATTGGAGGCCTCCTCTGAGCCCTGTTCTGGGTGCTGGGAGGTAGCAACAGATACAATGTACGAGGCTCTTGCTCTTTTAGGCCTTTTTGGATCTAACGTCTCAGCGTCTCAGTCAGGAGCACAACAGTAGATTAAGGATCCATATGAACAAGATTTTTTTTTTTTTTTTTTGAGGCAGGATCTTGCTCTGTCACCCAGGCTGGAGTGCCGTGGTGAGATCTCAGCTCACAGCAGCCTCAACTTCCTGGGCTCAAGTGAGCCTCCCACCTCTCAGCCCCTACCCTGAATCCTCCCACTCACTTGCTTCCCCGACCCCATCTGAGAAGCTGGGACTACAGGTGTGTGCCACCATACCCAACTAATTGTTGTGTTTTTTGTAGAGATGGGGTTTTGCCTTGTTGCCCCGGCTGGTCTCCAATTCCTAGACTCAAGTAATCTGCCTTCCTCAGCCTCCCAAAGTGCTGCGATTACAGGCATGAGCCACCATGCCCAGTTCAAACAATAATTTTAGTAAACGTCATGATAAGATAAAACAGGATGATGTGAGGAAGAGACATTGGGTGGGAGAGTGCCAGCTTCCTTTAGAGGTGAAGGAGGTGACAGAACTGGGATCTTGGTGATAAGAGGGAGCTAGCCACCCAGTGATTTGGCAGAGGGACATTAAGTACAAAGTACAAAGGTCCTGAGGCAGGAATGAAGACAGCCTGCTCAAGGAACAGGAAGTCCGTGTGGCAAGTCAGTGTTAGGAACTTACCTACCACAAGAGGTTGGGGAGAAGCTGGTGTAACATGGCCAGAGTCATCAAGTAAAAGCACAGGCTGCCCAGAGAGGTGGAATTTTAGGTGAACAGCAACTTCTTTAGTGTAAGTATATACCATGTAATATTGGGATATACTCATGCTAATAGATTATTCATTGTTTATCTGAAATTCAAATTTCACTGGATGTCCTGTGTTTTACCTGGTCACCGTAGGCAGGAGCCACATCACGCAAGGCCTTATGAGGCCCTGTAGAGTTTGTGCAGGGCTGTGCCAAGATCTGATTTCGAGTGGTGGAGGATGAATCCTAGGAGGCCCTGCCCAAAACAGGACCAGCTGGGAGTGGCTGTGGTTGTCCAAGTAAGACGGGATGGCAGTCCATGAGGAAGGTGGCTAGCAGGGGCAGGGGTCTGTGTCTGTTTTGCTTCCTGCTGAGTCCCACATTATACACAGGCTCTGGCACATGTAGCTCAACAGATATTAGGCAAATGACCCAATGGCTAGGGGCTGATATTAGGTAAATGACCCAATGGCTAGGGGCATGCAGATGCTGAGAACTGGTATGACCTGGGATATGCGTGCATGGCAGAGGTGTCAGACTTGCCACCTGATTGGATGTGGGGTGAAGAGAAGATGAATCTAGAGTGACCCCTGGGTTCCCAGTGTGAGTGGCTGAGTGGATGCTGATGCCAGTTCCTGGGATGGGGAAAGTCAAGAAGGAGGAGGAAGGAGAGGGTGGTGGGAGGAGAGTTCTGGGCTACATTTGACTTGAGGGGCCATGAGGCATCCGAGTGGAGTCACCAACCATGGAGCTAGTGCTAAGAAGCTAGGATGTGGGGGATGCATTTGGGAAATCATGGGGGATCCTTTTGGGGAATCATGGGAGATGCATTTGGGGAATCACTGAAAGCTGGGGGTAAGGTCACTGCAGGTGAGAGTATGGACAAAGGAGAATAGAGCCAGGCTCAAGATTTAGAGGAGGGACGGAGAAGGAGGAGCTGGGAGGTGGTTGAGAATGGCATCAATGATGTCCAGGTCTATTTGCTTGGACCTAAGCGTGAATGAGAAGGACGTTGAGCACTGAGGAGTGAGGAGAAGTGCCGAAGCCTCCTCTGCAGAAATGTCGTGATGATGTCCCCGTGCGGGTCTGGTGTAAAAATCTCTTTGCAGTACAAAGCATCAGGCAAGATTTTTAACCCCAGGTTAGGTTTCCTAGAGCCGGACAGAAACTTTTCCAGAGAGAGAGAATAAGGAACCGGAGACTGGAAATATTTGGTAACTCCTGAAATGGAGACATGGAAAGGATTGCAAGTGGAATTTTAAAATAAAAGATCAACGGTCTGAATATCAATACAATATCTATTACATGAGACAGGGATAAGATTTTTAATAAACCAAAACCAAAAATACTTCATTACCATTATAACTGTTTCATTGGAGGCCATAAAATAAGCCCGTAGTTTTCCAATCAAATTTCAAAAATTAGATCACAAAACAGAGTAGTGTCAGAAACATGTATATCAAAAGCATAAAAGGACTAAACAAGCCGAGATGAGGAATATGTGGTAAAAATTGACAGTCCTTGGAGACAGAACTCAGAGGTGCTACCTGTAGCTAGTAGGATAGGTTCTTGAAGAAGTAGGAAAAAAATTGCCAATTAATGTATACAATAAAAAAAAAAAATGTCCAGGCTTACAAAAGAGCTAAGTCTAGGTTTGAGAAGCTCCATAATCATCCAAATAACACAGCAATCAAACAGCAACACTTAAATGTCTTCTTTTTTTTTTTTTTTCCTTTTAAACAGACAGCATCTCACTCTGTCACTCAGGCTGGAGTGCAGTAGTGAGATCATAGCTTATCCATCCTTGAACTCCTAGGCTCAAGCAATCCTCCTGCCTTTGACTCCCAAGTATGTGGCATTACAGGCATGCACCACCATGCCCAGCTAAATAAAAACAATTTTTTCTTCTTAGAGATGGGATCTCACTATACTGCTCAAGCTGGTCTCAAACTTCTGGGCTTAAGCCTTGGCTTCCCAGAGCTCTGGAATTACACTTGTGAGCCACTGTGCTGAGCCTAAATCTCTTAAAATGACAAGGAAAGATAAATTCAACAAATAGATTGTTACAACAGTACCATAGCTTTAAAATGGTTGATATTTAATATTATTCAAACTCCTTGACAGTATAATAACGATTCTGAAACCGTGTGTCCAAGGAAAAGGCTACTGACCTGGAGAAGCTCAGCCTAGCTGTCATTCAAGAGCACAAGGAGTCTTTTTCAGAAAATTCCTAAAAATGTACCACTCAAATGCCTTACTCAAAAGGAATCCAAAAATTGTTTTCCAGAAATTTTATAGTCCTGGTGATCTTAAAAACAAGAAGCCTGAAGCTTACTGAGCAGCAAAATATGAATATACTTAAAGCAGAAAATGTTCATTCTATACTCCCATAACACACTGTGATGAAAATAGAAATAAGTCACAAAACTAGCCACAACCACCCAGTTACCTGTACATTTGTGAAACACCTTCTAAATTACAGCTAATTAAGAAAGAAACTGACACAATAATACATGGGGTAGGTGTGTAGGTGCAGAGTGACGTAGTCAAACCACTGGATATCAGAACACTGTGTGATGCAGCCAAAGCACTACTTAGAGAAAAAACCATAGCTTTAGGCCGGGCGTGGTGGCTCAAGCCTGTAATCCCAGCACTTTGGGAGGCCGAGGCGGGCGGATCACGAGGTCAGGAGATCGAGACCATCCTGGCTAACACGGTGAAACCCCGTCTCTACTAAAAATACAAAAACTAGCCGGGCGAGGTGGCGCGTGCCTGTAGTCCCAGCTACTCGGGAGGCTGAGGCAGG